>NC_065578.1:163422161-163725018 GCF_024542745.1 Macaca thibetana thibetana
TGAAAACTCCATTTGCGGCCGGGCGCAGTGGCTCATGCCTATAATCCCAGCACTTTGCAGGGCCAAGGCGGGTGGATCACACGGTCAGGAGTTCGAGACCAGCCTGGCCAATATGGTGAAAACCTATCTCTACTGAAAAAAAAAAAAAAAAATTAGCCAGGCATGGTGGCAGGCACCTGTAGTCCCAGCTACTTGAGAGGCTGAGGCAGGAGAATCACTTGAACTCGGGAGGCGGAAGTTATAGTGAGCCGAGATTGCACCACTGCATCCAGCCTGGGCAACAAAGTAAGACTCCATCTCAAAAAAAAAAAAAAAAAAAAAAAAAAAAAGCTCCATTTGTATCATGCAATTAAAACCTTTTTACACATAATACTTACACTTTTCAAAGTGAGTCTCTATGGTTTCTCAGTCATAAGGAATTTTTCATCAAAATAGCACTGAATCTGAGCTGAAGTCCAATATTCACGTCCCCTTGGAATAGAGTTGCCAGATTTAGCAACAGACAGACAGAAAAACAAATACAAAACAATAATAAAACAAAATGTGCAGTTAAATCTGAATATTGGGTAAATAATATATATATTTTTAGTGTTAGTGTGTACCATACAATAGTGGAAACATAGATATACTAAAAATATTCAGTTTATCCAAAATTCAAATTTAACTAGGCATCTTGTATTTCATCTGGCAATCCTATCTTGGAACCATTATGGATAACAGGAAAGATTGTGTTTTACAGCTAAAGTAATTGAGGCCCAAAAAGGAAAAAAGGTTTTCTTCAGTATTTCAATGAACTGCTGTGTTTTGGTTATTTTACTGTATGGTACTTCTCAGGCACAGCTGAGAGGAGGCAAGATTGTCAAGGGCACTTTCAGATGTTCTTGTTCTCTCTGAGAAGACATTTTCCCCTCAGTTTTCTGTTCTTGGCCTGCCATATCTTTCACGAAAGTACTTATTCAGACAACACCCAGTTGGAAAGGCTCCATTACCTTATTTTCTCATTGTGGGTTGATTATCGATTTACTGGCTTATTTACTTCTCCCTTGTGAAGTGAATCTAGATTGGTGGAATTTCAGGCATAATTTGTGATAAGTGAGAGAAAAAATTGGATGTTGGGATGTGGGTTCTCACAACGTTATTAAATTGGGACAAATTCCAGTAGGTCCTAAATATTAATTGCATCAACCTGTAGCTTATTGCTGTATACAAAGTCACTTGGCAAGCTTAACAAAATGTAGACAAATAACATGTTTGTATCTCAGTTCCCTGCTCCCGAGTAACTTGGGATGAAGGGTTAGAATATATACTCTACCCTTGCTATTTTGTCATATAAAATTTTCAAATACAACAAAGTTGAGAGAATCATACAAGGAACACTCATATACTGGCCACCTAGAGGCTACAACTAACATTTTGCTACATTTAGTTTATCACATATCTTTTCATCGTTCCATCCTTTTATCCATCCATCAGTCCCATCTCTGATACATTTAAAAATAAGTTAAACACATCAGTACACTTCACTCCTAAACACTTCAGCAGGTATATCATTAATTAGAACTCAAGAATTATTTGTGATTTTTAAGGTGAAAATTACACACAGTGAAAAGTACAAATCTTAAGTGTGCCATTTGGTACATTTTGACAAATATATATGTATATGTTTATGTATATATACACATATACCTGTGTAACTTACAGATTACACAGATTATATCCATGTAGATATAGAACATTATCATCACCCCAGAAAGTGTCCTTGTGGTCTATTCCAGAATAGGCAACTACCATTCTACTTTTCTTTTCCACCATAGTTTTGCCTATTCTGATCTGTATAGAAATAGAATCACACAATATGTACTCTTGCGTAAGGCTTCTTTCACTCAGCATCATGTTTTTGAGATTCATCCATGTAGTGTGCATCAGTAGTTTCTTTCTTTCGATTGCTGAATAGTATTTAATTTTATAAATATACCACAAAATGTCTAGCCATTCACCTGTTGAGGAACGCTTGAGATGTTTCCAATGTTTGACTATTATAAATAAAGCTGCTATGGACATTCTATTATCTGTCTTACCATGGACATGTGTCTTCCCCCACCCTCTTCTACTCCCTTTTTTCTGTCCCCTCCCTCCAATCCCCACCTCTAGAGTAACCACTCAGGAGTGGAATCAGCCAGGTTTGGGAAGCATTTTACTAGGTTATGTTATTTGGAATATATTGATTATCATATCGACTACCTATTTAGGTTTGTTCTAGGGTACAAATCTAGACTGATTTTAGTTTTTCTCTTGGCTTCTTCTCATTTTGTTCTCAGAACTCACAGGATCCAAATCCTCTCTAAAGTGTTAGAACCAGTCTAGGACACTCTGCATCCCCAGAACATGCTTAGAAAAGTTCCTCATTGTATTCTGGATGTAAGGCATCTCTGATAGGATCTTTCTCAGAGTCAGATTACACCATGTGAATGAATGTGGCATTGACTTATTTTTCCTTTCACTGAGCATGTATTTAGTAGATGCTATATGCTTTTCCTGAAAATACAAAGATGTATAAAATGTGACCCCTGCATTCAAAGACCTCATAGACTTGTGGGGAAATAGATGAGACAAATGGCCATTTTGATACAATGTGATAAATATTTTGGAAGATGTAAGTATAGGGTGCTGTGGGAGTACCTTAAAAATGCACTTGACCCAAAGTGGAGGGCATCACACAAGACTTTCCAGGGTATATGAAGACTAAATCATGTTGGGAATGGACCCAGGAGGAGTTAAATAGGCAGACAGGAGAGGGAAGTATGTTGTGGGTATAAGGGCTACAGTGAAGTACAGCAGGAAGGAGGTGGGAAGTAGCTGGGAAAGATGCTCAGGTGGTGATAGGTGAGGCTAGAGAGGTGGGAGGCTGATGGTGATGAGTTTTAGATTAAGTTGAAGGGTTTACTCTACGTTATACAAAGTTTCTGTGCACCTATATGTATACACATGAGAAATAGGTCACAGACTCTTAGTTATTTCTGTATCTAGTTTGATAAACTGAAAAGAGCCGCAGTTTAGTGCCTTGAGCAGTTTATTCTTCAAATAAGGTTCACAAAGAGGGTAAGGCATCCCCTTGGTGATGCTGGGTGATATTTTCTTAAAAAAAAAAAAAAAAGAAAAAAAGAAAATGACTCACTATCAGGCCACATTTGAAGGGAAATTTCAGAATCTTTGCTAAAACTGGGTAACTGCTGACCCTAGCATCCTTACACTAACCTCTCAGGAAATGCAAGATTTATAAGTTGTGGGCTTTTTTTTTTCTTTTGAAATAGGTCTTAATAATTCAAAGAACTTTTTAATGATTTTAAAAGTGCATGTTAAGTACTTGATGGATTGGATCAATTCAGTCTTTGTAGTGCTGTGTGTTGACATCCTCCTCTCTACATATGGAAATTCGACAGATGTACAGAAATGCTACACAGGACGGGATGTTTCTTTATGGCATTTCCCTGTGCATCTCATTGGAGAAAAGAAATGTGTATATGCACTTTATAGTGAGTCATTAACTATAAAAACAAGCTTATTCACAAACCCGCTTTGATCTGGATTTCCTGTGATTTATCTTTGCTGTCTTAGAATGTACTGAATTCCTGATTGTTATTAACTCCTCAAATATTTACATCATTCCAGATAATCAATGCTTATCACAGTCAATACAGATGTTACAAGACCCTAGAAGAAAGATGGTGTCAGCATAATAACATTTTAATTATTATAGCATGTGTTTTCAACTGTATCTTTTGTTTATAGCATCAGCTAACAAAGCTACTGTAATATCTGGTTCATAGAAAGTATTAAAATGATTGAACATATAAATCATAGCTTTCCCCACCAAAAACTTAAAGTAATAGTGTGTAACTGCTTGAAGGTACTAATGCTTGTTTAATTAATTTAAATCATGCTGATAAGACTATATTTTCACTTTCTATTCCCCTGAGCTTGCACTCTCTGCAGGGTTACTCAACTGTTAATGTAAAACAAATTTGCTTGTGGATGGTTTAATGATATGAGATATTTGATTTTAACTAACATATCAATTTTGTTAATGGAATCACTAGTTGGGCTGTTGTAAGGGAAACAACTTTTTTGTTTGGCAACATTCTGTTTGGTTTGTAAATTTTATTTACAAGCATTATACACTTCACTTTTGTCTATGCTGAAATATAAAATCCTGGAAAGTACTGTGAAATGTGGGATATATACTTTTCAAACTCTCTCCCATGTATTTCACAGCTGCTACTCCTGCAGAGTTGAAAACTACATTTTGGAGAAAGAATGAGCAAGATCAGATTGCTGGTGTAACACTGTCTAGCTTTTCCTCAGTAATATCTCACCACCTCCTTTGTAAATGGCACAGTTCTGCCAACATGTGTCCACATTCACTCTGTGTATAGGAAGAACTGTGGTTTCATGTCAAAAGGTTGCACCAAAGGCAACAGCACAAAAGTTATGCTGGATGGAGGGTGCAACAGCTGGATCAGCCACATCCTCTTCGGTCAACTCATCTTCACCCGAAAGCTAGATGCACAGGGAGAGTGAGAACTTGGCTCATGGTTAAAAATGAAAGGTCTGACTGTTTTTTCCTGCTTTTTACAATGAATATTTGCTCTGACACAATAAAATGCCCTTGCCTCTTCCCAGGTGTGAGACTAGGCAAATTGCAAGCTACATTGTCATGGAATAGGAGATGTCACAGAGACTGAGTATTTTTTAATAAAATACTAGAGGATGTATCTGGTAATATCAAAGCTGATGATAGTTATAATGGAAAGAGGCCTGTGATTCTAAAAATCTCTGTCTTTTTTTTTGGTTCTGCTGAAATGAGGGCTTATGGAAAGAGACCATGGCTGAGTTAGTAAATCTGGGTTCTGTGCCCAGTACTTCTGCTGAGACTTCAGGAAAATAGCCATCTCTAGAAAGGAGGGAACTTTAGCACAGAGAAAGAGTATCAGATATGTTCTACTTTCTAGAACTGTACTCTCCAAGGGCCTAACTTGGCTACACTGTCTTAACCAAGCAAGTTTGTAGAGATTTTTCTTTTTTCAGTTCAAGATACTGAATATGCTGGGCCTTCTCACAAGGACTCGTGCAAGAAGATCTAGGGTCAGTGAAGAATATCATATGGGGTCTCAATTTTAAAAACAGGATAGATAATATAAATCAGCACTAACTGCTTCCTCATGAGAACATTTTATTATGGTAATGCAAGGAAGTCTGTGAAATGCTGAATGTCCATGGAGGCATGTGGTAGCCTCTTAAAGTCTTAATGAACGCTTGATAATTTTATCTAATTCATGTCATTGACTTAAAGTAAAACAAAAAATACCATTCTGGAAAAAATGGGTATAGCATTTACTTAGAATTCTATCTAATTCATGTCATTGACTTAAAGTAAAACTAAAAAAAAAAATTCTGGAAAAAATGGGTATAGAATTTACTTAAAAAAAAAAAAGACAAAATCCTTCAGAGAAACAGTAACACTCTCCACATTCTTCCTAGCAGGCCATCGTGTTCCTTAAAACATCATCATCACTCAATTCCTTTGATTGTCTTATAAGTATTACATGATAATTTCATTTCTAAGAGTTTTGCCATCTTTAAAATTTTGTTTTTAATTTCAATAGCTTTAGTGGTACAAGTGGTTTTGGTTACATGGATGAATTATATAGTGATGAAGTCTGAGATTTTAGTTCACCCATCACCCAAGAAGTGTATATGGTGCCCAATATGTAGTTTTTTATCCCTCACTTTCCACCCTCTTCTCAGTCTCCAACATCCATACCACTCTGTATGCCTTTGTGAACCCAGAGTTTAGCTCCCACTTATAAGTGAGAACATATGGTATTTGGTTTTCTATACCCGAATTACTTCACTTAGTATAATGGCCTCCAGCTCCATCCAGCTTGCTGCAAAAGACAACATTGTTTTATTGTGGCTGAGTAGTATTCCAGGGTGTCTATATAGCACATGTTTTTAATGCTATCATCGGTTAATGGGCACTTAGGTTGGCTCTATATCTTTGCAACTGTGAATTGTGCTGTGATAAAATATGCGTACAGGTGTCTTTTTGATATAATGGCTTCTTTTCCCTTGGGTAGATAACCAGTAGTGGGATCGCTGGATCAAATGGTAGATCTACTTTGAATTCTCTGAGAAATCCCCATACTGTTTCCATAGAGGTTATACTAATTTACATTCCCACCAGCAATGTATAAGTTTTCCTTTTTCACCACATCCACGCCAACATCTATTGTTTTTTGACTTTTTAGTAATTGGCCATCTTTTAAATCACTTATTTGTTCAACTTTTGAGCTTCCACAGATGAACAGATAAACAGATAATTATTATAAAATGTGGGAAGTAAAAGAGGTAGGCATGAGATATCACTGAGAGTTAGAGATCACATATCTAAACCAGTTTGGAGCAGAAGTCTCAAGGAAGTCTTCCTGGGAGATTGTCGGTTTTGCTGGAGGACAAATGGACTAAGGGGTGAAAAGAAATAAGGCTGCTTTTGTGGGCATGGCCATATATCAGTGTATGAGCTTTTTTAATGGCATCCATTTATAGAGATTTTTATAGACATAAAACTAAAATGCAAATACATTTTAAGGATTATATACATGTTACAATGAAAGGAAAAAGTTACGATTGTTTGACAGAATTGAAATCCAAATATATAAGGTAACTGAAAGGTTCTTTTGGTATTAATCTTCATTTTGTAGAACAACATTGGTGTACACCATTTAGATTATTACTCACTGCTTCTGTTTATATTAGAAAAGTGATTCAACAATCAAAGGAATCCAGGGTGTGTGAGTCATTTTTTTTTCTTTTTAAAAAATGTAGCTATGCTTGGAGAATCAATTAAAAAAAATCAATGCACGTAGAAATGCTATTTTTCTTCAATATCTATTTTGAACCAGTTATGAGAATTTACTAAATTTTTATTATTTTAAATTATGTTAATTTTGAATTAATACTACATTAGTACTTGGGGCAATTTAAAAAAAATGAATAATAGTATTAATGATAAATTCATTGAAAATGATTTATTTTCATTAATTTAAAATGATTACAATTTCATATATTAAAGTTAGATCCTCCAGGGCATGAATCCCAAATACACAAACTAGTTTCTTCCAAATACTAAATGTGCATTATTGAACTATTTCTTAATTTAAACTTTTCTCTAACTCAAATGTACCTTTCAATTTATTAATACTTTGTTCGTTTCTCTTGAGCTCCAGGCCTCAAGCAGTCCTCCTGCCTCAGACTCTCAAAGTGCTGGGATATAGGCGTGAGCCACTGTGACCTGGCTAGAAAGGGGTATTTTCTAAAATATAAAATCCCTCACTCAATCATCACTCAAATACCCTCACTCAATTGGTTATTTAATTAAATTTATTTAATTGTTAAACCATTTCTGAAACTCTTTTTGAGAAAACCGTAGTGTTAATGGGTATCCACAGATGTTACTGAAGTAAAAGTTTCTGTAGTCATATACATGTGGAAACCCTGGGATAAACAAGTTTTCTTTTTGTAGAATTTTCCATAGTTTTAAAAATGCAAATGTGCATTGTGAAACTATATGTGAAGACTATACTAGGCATTACATTCTAAGCTTATTCAACCAAGGAAATGGTTTTTGACCAACTTTGCAGTACTAATGTTTCACGGTCTTATTGGTCTAGTTCCTCTGTCATCACAGACGATCGAAATAATGGTCTATTTTCATGGATCTGAAAGAATAGGCAGGGGATATAGAATGGGAGACAATTCTGAATAAGAAGGAAGGGAAAAGTGCTCAAATTCTCTAGAGTACATAAAACCAGAATAAGCATTCAACTATTTTATTCCCAAATCTTTTAAATCCTGCTTTTCTTAATGATTTTATATTGTACTATAATGATATGCTTGTTTATACATATTTGAAGTAGAATAAAAAAAGCTTAATAAATGATCAATCCAGTGTGCTATTATTCAAGATAGAAACTTTACATTAAGATATATCTACATACACATATATGTATACATTGCGAATTATGAATAATTTGGATTAATATAACATTTTTGCCTGTAGTTCTCATATCAAAGATATATTTTTTGGTTTTTTTTTGACACAGAGTCTTGGTCTGTCACCCAGGCTGGAGTGCAGTTGCGTGATCTCGGCTAACTGCAACCTCCACTTCCTGGGTTCAAGTGATTCTCCTGTCTCAGCCTCCCAAGTAGCTAGGACTATAGGCATGCACCACCATGCTCGGCTAATTTTTGTATTTTTAGTGGAGACAAGGTTTCACTATATTGGCCAGGCTGGTCCTGAACTCCCGACCTCAAGTGATCTGCCCACCTTGGCCTCCCAAAGTGCTGGGATTATAGGCATGAGCCACCGGGGCAAGCTCAAAGATATCTTTATTCCCTGTTTCTGGGCCTGGTTTCTCCTCTCTTTCCCTGTCTGGTGACAGTAAGTATCTTCAACTGTTTAGAATACCAAAGGATTGAAAAATAATATGGGATTTCAATTCTTAAGCTTTGGTTTGTTAAATGGAAAGAAAGTTCCAAACAGCCAGTCATTTTCATCAAGTGGACACTGCTGACCCAGAAGCTAGTGGTTATACATGTTGAAAAAATCCCCAGATGTTCAGCTAACCATGGCAGCGTTGACTTTGTATTTTTGCATTAGATCATAACTTTTTTTCAGAGTGGCTTAGAATTGAACTTTTGTTTTGAACAATCAATAGATATGTTAATTCCCAAATTCCATTATTTGCTTCCTAGTGCTAAGAAATAATTATTTTATGGTGGCATACTTTCATGGTTTTTGTTCGCTCCATCTTTATGGTTAGTTAGGGATAAAACCATTTCTTATCACTTAAAATGCCACATATATCTAACAATCTCAACTGTTTTGCTTCGACATTGTGAAATAAAACCCACATTTTTTGGAATTACACACCAAACTATTATAAAAGTGAAGTGTTAGAAATCAATTCAAATGTTAAATACAAAGGACATTCTTGGCTCATTAAGTAAAAATATCTCATTTAATGAGCAGGAAGGCACTGGAGCACACTGAACCCTGACACAAAGCAAATTATTTAAGTGATAAATTATATTTTATGGGGAGTGTAAAAGTTAATAATACTCAGGGGCATGGTAATAAATGCAGAGGTGTTACTAACTTCATTGACTGCTTTACTTACAAACATGCCATATGTACTTAGTTACTTGAGCTGATCATAAAAACACAGAACAGAAACCATAGAGAGATTAATACAGCTGTCTTAGTACAATTATTTTTCAGTGCATCTTTTACTTAGTCTTTTAAGAGATTTCTTTTTTTTCTCCTTTCTGTCATTTGCAACATTCTGCTTCCTTCTTTTTTGTTTTCACTTTTGGTCAAGTATTTGACCTTGTAGCAGTTAAAGCTGCAGTCTGCGCCTTATCTCTCAGCAAGCCTCATAAAATCAGCCATGCGTTCATCCTCTCTGGTGCCCCACAAATGACCTCAGACCTCACTTCAAGAGGACCAACATGTCCTGTGAAGAAATGGGCGGGTTAGCTTTTGTGTTGGCACCTCCCTAGCTCTCTTTTCTTTCCTTTTTTTTTCTTTTCTTTTTTCTTTTCTTTTTTTTTTTTTTTTTTTTGAGACAGAATCTCACTCTGTTGCCAGCGATCTTGGCTCACTGCGACTTCTGCCTCCTGGGTTCAAGCGATTCTCCTGCCTCAGCCTCCCAAGCAGCTGGGATTACAGGCGTGCATCACCAGGTCTGGATAATTTTTGTATTTTTAAGAGACAGGGTTTTGCCATGTTGTCCAGGCTGGTCTCAAACTCCTGACCTCAGGTCATCTGCCTGCTTCGGCCTCCCAAAGTGCTGGGATTACAGGCGTGAGCCTCTGTGCCCGGCCCTTAGCTTTTTCTTAAGCAAACGTTTCTCTGTAATGTGGAGTAGATCCATAAACAAATGTGGGCAATAACCTCTGTCCATGCTTTACTAACATGCACAGAGATCTGTTCACCAAGTGGTCTCCACAGAGCAGGAGGGCAGGAAGAGTTGCAGCAACTGTCTAGATAATTACAGGTACAGGCTGAGAGTGAAAAATGAAAGGAACTGCCTTCTTCTTCTTATTATTATTTTTTTTTAATTTAAATGATACATTTTTTTTTTCGGCCTTTGACTCTGCTTTGAAATAAAAATGTTTCATCTTTTTACTTGACCCCTGCCTGGTCTGGGATTACGAAGAAATTCTAATGACATGTAATTTTGCTTCTGTTGAGTTTAATTCTAGACGAAAATATAGTTTATTGATGCTACACGAATGAGTTTTCCCCCTGGTTTTGGAAAATAATATAGTTTTGGATCTTTTCTTTTGAGTTGGGGTCTCACTATGTTGCCCAGGCTAGTCTCAAACTTCTCAACTCAAGTGATCTGCCCATCTCAGCCTCCCAAGTAGCTGGGACTATAGGGATATGCCATTGTGCCTGCCTAGACCCTTTATTCAAAGCTGATTATAGTTTGTGGGACTACTTTGAGATTTTTTGCAGAGTGGCAAGTAGCAAATTCCTTTAATACTGAAGCAAAAACACCATTGTAAGTACAATGGTGTTTTACACCTCTGAGCTTTGATATTCTGTTTACTCCGGCTGGCTGCTCTTCTTTTTTGTCCATTCAGCAAACTCCAACTGACACTTCAAACCCAGCTTAGAGGTGGACTCCTCTGACCATTTTCTTCTTCTCCCTCTTCAGATTGAGTTATTCTTTCATGTTACTTGTTTTTCATGTTTGTAATAATGCATTCTTTTCTTATCATTTATCTATTTATATTTCCAGCTATGCTGTAAGATTCATGTATATTTCATCACATTCAGTTGCTTTTCAGAATTTGGTTCTCCATTTTTTTAATGGATGGTCTTCTTTGATTTAAAAAAAAAATGTAATTTATGTCTCTAGAAAACAACCTGTAAGAAATAATAACAGTTTTCCACAAAACTACAACAATTCTTGCACTCACTGCAGTGTTGTGAGGCCGCTCAGCTCAGCCTTCTAGTCCAGGCTGGATTTTCCACACAAACCTTTCTCCATTTTCCAACAATCCTCCTCCTTTGTGATTGTCTCCACTTTCAGTTCCCTGCTACATATAAAGCAACCTGACACAGTCTCTTAATATCAATAATTCAATTCAGTAAATATGTGTAAAGTACAGAAACCCTGTCTTGGTTACAGTTGGATATTCAACATCTGTTGTAGCACAGACAGTGACCAATAGTGATGGATGGAAAAATAGAAGGAAGAAAGGAAGTAGGAATGGAAGAGAGGAAGGGATGAAGGAAGGAAGGGAGGAAGGGAGGAAGGAAAGAAGGCAGGAAGGAAGGAAGGAAAGAAAGAAGGCAGACAGGCAGAACTTTCTAATCACATATGGCACCTTTGTGCAAAGCTACTGCCTGAGAGAAAGATGCCCCTTTCTCTAGACCAATGGAGCCTTGCCAGGGTGCAGGTTTGGCTAATGGAAATGCGGTTGGATTTCAGTCCCTGCTTTTTTTCTCTTAATGCCGAGAAAGAAAGGAATAAAGAGGGAGGAAGGAAGAGACAGATGGTGAGAGAGAGGGACATAGTACTATCTTCACTCCTAGACTATGGACTCCTCAAGGGCAAAGACTGTGTCTCTTTGAGTCCCTACAGCCTAGTAGAGTGCCTAGCACATAGTAGCACTTTACACATATTTACTGAATTGAATTATTGATATTAAGAGATTGTGTCAGGTTGCTTTATACGTAGCAGGGAACTGAAAGTGGAGAGAATCACAAAGGAGGAGGGTAGTTGGAAAATGGAGAAAGGTTTGCGTGGAAAATCCAGCCTGGACTAGAAGGCTGAGCTGAGCGGCCTCACAACACTGCAGTGAGTGCCAAGAATTGCTGTAGTTTTGTAGAAAACTGTTACTATTTCTTACAGGTTGTTTTCTAGAGACATAAATTACGTTTTTTTTTTAAATCAAAGAAGACCATCCATTAAAAAATGGAGAACCAAATTCTGAAAAACAACTGGATGTGATGAAATATATGTAAGATATTAATTGGTTATCTTAAGAGGATGACATTCATTAGACTGGGTTCACATTTCAGATAGTTACTAACAGGAACTGGATTTATTGTTTAAGATTTTTAAGAGTATCTTTTTTTTTGGCCTGGATTATAATAATCTTTAAAAGCAAATAGGATTCATTTTGATAGAATAACCTGATCCTTTCAAAGTAATAATTAATCTACCACCTGGTTGCTAATCCCATCTCTACTACATAATTGGACAATTTCACTCCTTTGGGAGTTACTGAACTCTAAAATAGGCATAGAGTATCTACCTCAGATGTTGTCATGTAGTCTAGATGGGATGATGTTGGTAGTATGCTTAGCAGAGCTTGGTATCAGAATTATTACCACAGCTTAATGACAAAATACTTTGTACATAACTTTTCCCATATGCTGTATATACTTTTGTTTTTGCTTACAATGTTCATTTGCCTTTGAAGAAGCATGTGTCTTCTATTCTCAGCTCACTGGAGCTGATATGTCCCTTGGCCACCATGGTGAACACATCACAAAGCCAACCTATTGCGAGTGAACACAGAATCTGTCCGGGACTTGCGTGTGTGAAGTGTTCCCTTTAGCTGGAGCCACTGATGACCATTTTTTTTTTCACTTCATACAGAGGATCTGCCTTAGAAATTTGCCGTTACAAAGATAGCAGAACCAACTGTTGTAGAGAGAGATTGTAGGTGACATTGAGCACCTGGATCCAGTCCTTACTGAAGCTAGAGCTAGAGGCTAGAATCATCTTTGTATTTTTCAATCTGTCAACTCTGATTAAACTAGTTTTTTTTAATGATTTACAAATGGAAGAGTTCCAACTACTTGTGATTTCATTAGGGTAATTTATAATAGAGTATTAGCAGCAATTGACCCCACCCCACACAAATGCTTATTGATTATGGGACTGTTTGACTTCTCCCCATTTAATGTTAATTAATAAGTCTATCTTTAGCAAATATCCTCTTTCAAGTTAAATTAGAGTTAGAATCCTTAATGAAAATAAAATTAAGCTATTATCAGTGATGATTTGTCTAAAATAAGGTATTAACAATTAGATTGTGTAGCTTAAAAAAAAACCACATTAAAACACATACTCATGTGCTTACCAGACTTCTCCTGGGAAGTTGCTTTAGGGAAGGGACTGTGTCTTACTTCAATACATCTAGCTCTGGGCACAGTGTCTGCCATATCACAGGTGGTTACTGAACACTTGTTGATTTTAACTGACTTGCTTACCTCATAGGTGGAGGACAGGCTGGCGGGCTGGTCTTCCTTCCTTCCTTCCTTCCTTCCTTCCTTCCTTCCTTCCTTCCTTCCTTCCTTCCTTCCTTTTTTGAGGAAAAATTTAAAAATCCGAAAAAGTACAAAGCTTTATATAATAAGCACCTATATATCCACCTCACATTAACAATAATGTTTTGCCCTGTTTGTTTCCAGCTTTAAAATATCTTCCTCCTTTGACCTCCCCCATCATTTTTGTCACACCCTCTCTTCTAGGCAACCACTGTCATCACTTTACAATGTATCCTTCCTGCTTTTTCCTATAACTTTACACACCCATACACATCTGCTAACTATATATATCACTGCTTTATGTGTGTGTTTAATAAGCTACATTAATGGTATCTTGCTGTACACATTGTCCAACGTGTATTTTTCAGTTAACACTGTGCTTTAGTGATCTATCCATTTTGATTCCTTTTAACTTCAATATAATATTTAATTGAATTAATTCACTACATTTCTTTATCTTTTGATGGACACAATCACTTCTTTGTATGTAAAGATCTGCTTTTTCAAGCAAAGTCACTATACTGTGTTTAAAATTAATACTAAATGCAATTTAAATTTTCAAATAGAATCACTGGGAATTAATTAGAAAAAATTAAACGGAACTTCTGTATGGTCTTTTTAAAATCAAATGTAGGTTTTTAATTCTGCTTCTCTGATGCATCTGTACTAAAACAGGTATGTCTTTTCCTATTCTTTCTTTTAAAATGCTTGTCTTTGACTCATGAAAAAATGACATGACCATTTGCTCTAGGCTCATTGACCTCTTTGTTGTTTTATGAATACTCAAGCACATCTGAGGTCAGAGCCTTTGCTCCTGCTGTTCCCTCTGTCTGCAGTGCGTCCCCAGATCTCCACATGGCAGCCTGTTAAACTTCTAATGGAATCTATTCAAATGTCACCATCTGAGTGAGGCCTCTCTGACTCCCCCATTTAAAGTTGTACTCTTCTCTCATTGGCACTCCTGAATCCTCTTTTTTTGCTGTCTTTTTCTCTACAACATGTAATTACTTTCTCTCATACTACATATTCTAATTTTTAAATTTGTTTATTGTTTATCTTCTCAGTGAGGCTGAGGCTCCATGAAAGTAGAAATTTTATCTGTTTTATTTTTCCCATTGCTGTATCCCAGTGTCTAGAACAATGAATGGCAAAAATAATGCTCGATAGTGTGTTGAATGGATAAATAAAAGGCAGGAAATATGAAAAATATAGAAAGTATGATGTAGAAGAAAGAAAAGAACTCAATTTTATATCTCATAAATAACAGTTCGTTAGATTGACTTTTAATGGTTTTAGAGATATAGTTTTTACTTAGTTGAGATCATATAGCATATAAAAATTTTGAGCTGAGGCGGGAGGATCACGAGCTCAGGAGGTGGAGACCATCCTGGCGAACACGGTGAAATCCCATTCCTACAAAAATACAAAATAACAAAACAAAACAAAACAAAAAAAACTTAGCTGGGCGTGGTGGTGGGCACCTGTAGTCCCAGCTACTTGGGAGGCTGACACAGGAGAATGGCGTGAACCCGGAAGGCAGAGCTTGCAGTGAGCCGAGATCGTGACACTGCACCTCCAGACTGGGCGACAGAGTGAGACTCTGTCTCAAAAAACAAAGCAAAACACACAAACAAAAAAAAATTGAACCACTTCAGCTGAATATTTTAAGCAGTTCTAAAATTATTGAACTTTGTTGAAAGCATAATATTCTCTCATATGGATATACTGTAGGCTATATACTACCAATCTCTGTTGATTGGAATTTAAGCCATTTAAAATTATGGATTTTGTCAATGACATTGTTATGAGTCTCATTCATAAACTTTCACTTGTGTATTTTAGTTTTAAAAACAATGTATTTGTAGAACTACTGAATTTGAGTGAATGATATATATTGCTAGGTTTTTTCTCCCAAAGAGATTGTATCAGATTACTCTCCTATCCATGCTACATGAAAATATTCATTTAATTTCATTCTAATTATTTTCAAATAAAACTAATTTACTATTTTGATAGGGAAAAAGTAGTTTTCTTGTTTTATTTTGCCTTTCTTTGGCACATAAGTCAAACAAGAAGAGAAAACATTTTAGAAGATTGGAATAAAGAACTGATTTGTGGGCATAAGGAGTATGAAGTGCCAATGAAATATCCAAGTAGAGGTGTTGAATAAGCAATAGGATACATGAACGTGGGCCTCAGAAGATAAATTTGCACTGGATTTACACATTTAGAAGATATTGACATATGTATAATACATAATGGCAAGGAAGTAGATTAGAAGGTCTAGAAAGAGATTGGAGAATGAGAAGAAGAAACCTTAGAACTGAATCTGGAGAAACTCCAATCATTAAATTAATGAGAGAAGGCAAAGCGGTGTGAGGGGAAAAGGCCAAAGGGTTAGGAGAAAAGCTAAGAGGATGTGATGTCGAGAAATCCAAAAGAAGACTGTTTAAAAGAGGAGGAAGTGGTCAACTATCAATTGCTGTTAAAAAGGTTGGGAATCATGAGCCCGTAGCATTTAACAACACAGAGGTCATTGGCCACCCAGAGGATGCTGTTGTGCCTCACCCAGATTCCCTTTACCAGGCAGTTGCATCTATGCTTCTGATACTTTGAATGTTGTTTGTGAAAGGCTCACAATAGCTATCTTTTCTAAAGAATTGTCCTTGTCCAAATGAGGGAAGTGCGTTCCCACCCCCACCTGCACAGTGTACTGGTAAATGTTTAAAAACCAGCTTTCTGGGAAAAAATTATTTTGTTTCTATCTATTTATTTCCTTCTTCCCTTCCCTTCCCCTTCCTTTTCCCCTTCCCCTTCCCTATTCCCTTCTTTCCTTCTTCCCTTCCTCCCTTCTTCCTTTTATTATAAATGTTACTGGTATAAAGGTTGTATAGTATACAATTTACCAATAATAATAAATTATCAAATACTTTATCGAAATTATATATAGCCAGTTGATTCGCATAGAATGCTCTCCCCTTCTCCCAAACTCTTATGTTCATAGCCTACTGATATAGTCAATTGGTGAACAAAGTTCTTACACAAATCCTGGTTGATACTTTTGTTTATGTTAATGAGTAGTATAAAATGAAACAACATGATATATGTCAGAATTTTACTCATTCATTAATGATCTGAATAACTTTGCTGAACCAGATAATGTTTTTAAATACCTATGAGAGTATTTCCTTAATTTTTTTGTGCTATTCACAATGTAATTAGTTTAGTAACATTTTCTCCATCACCTTTTAAAGGCTAGATAGATGAATAATAAAACAATAAACAAAACCCCAATTTGTAGTGTTTGTTAATGTTTGTAGCATAAATACCCTCATTATGTTTAATTTCAAGCTACCAATGTGGTATCACTAAATCTGGAGTTAGAGAAACTCACTGGTGCATGACACACCATTATATGGAATTTTTACCTATAGAATACAATAGATGTAATTAACCTCAAGAACATGAGTAAAATATAATAAAATAGGAAGTGATGAGTTTTGAGTATCTATTACCTATGTTTTTATATACTTTATTTAATTGTACATTTATGTACCCATAATTTAATTTCTAATAATGGCTATATTTAACAGCCAGCTTGCAAAATTTTGAGAAATTTAAAAATTGGCTCTTGCTGGCAGTACAAGTCAGTTTCAGTATACTACTCTTGTCCATTCCATTCTCTCTGTTTTCTACAACCAATGCGTGACTTTTATGGGTAGAAAAGTTTACCTCTCTTGCCTCTGTATGGCGATTCATAGAACTCTCTGTGGATTTGGCTGAAGCTCGTCTCCAGTTGATAAGACATTCTTGCTTAGATTATTTTCTTCTCTGCCGTATTGTGTTTCTCTCACTCCCTTCTCTTGAGAGCATTCCATGAATAAACCATTTGTAGAAAAATACTCAACTCAGGCTCTACTTCTGGAGGGAATCCATCCAAGACATCATCTTATTAGGAATAGTTTTGGTAGGGTAGAAATCTAACTGAGAGAGTGAGGAGTGAATCCTAAAGTGAAAGTGAGGAAATGGAGACAGCTAGAGGACACAAATTATGTGAGAAGAGCAAAAACAGGTGAACG
The DNA here is from genome assembly GCF_024542745.1 of Macaca thibetana thibetana. Classification (NCBI taxonomy): domain Eukaryota; kingdom Metazoa; phylum Chordata; class Mammalia; order Primates; family Cercopithecidae; genus Macaca; species Macaca thibetana. The sequence goes on from NC_065578.1 coordinate 163,439,655, forward strand.
AGAAACTCTAGAGAATGTGGTAGAACTACAAAGCTGATTGATGTTGCTGGACCATGAAGATTAGAAGCTCTGTGAATGCAGGGACCTTGTCTTTTTATTCTCTACTGAAAGCCAGTGCCCAAAATAGTGGACATCCCAGAATAGTACTTATTAAATGAATGAATGAATGAATGAATAAATAAATAAATAAATAAATAACACATAGTCAGATGGAGTAACACAAGTTTATGTATTTTTGATCTAACATATTCAAAGTGAGTTCTTCAATGTAAAGCCAATCAAAACTGGGAGGAACCATCATTCATATTTACCTATATATTTAGTTTTTTTGACACTCTTTATTCCTTTGTGTAAAGCTAAGTTTCCATCATTTTCTTTCTACCTGAACAACTTCCTTTAACATTTCTGACAATGCAGGTCTGCTGATATAAAATTTTCTCATCTATTGCTTATCTCAATACATATTTATTTATTTATTTTTGAGATGGAGTTTTGCTCTTGTCGCCCAGGGTGGAGTGCAGTGGCGTGATCTCGGCTCACTGCAACCTCTGCTTCCTGGGTTCCAGCGTTTCTCTTGCCTCAGCTTCCTGAGTAGCTGGGATTGCAGGCACCCACCATCACACCCAGCTACTTTTTGTATTTTTAATAGAGACGGGATTTCACCATGTTGAGACTGATCTTGAACTCCTGACCTCAGGTGATCCACCCACCTCAGCCTCCCAAAGTGCTGGGATTACAAGCATGAGCTACTGTGCCCAGCCTACATCATAATTTAGCCTTTTTTAATAATAGGAAAATATGTTTATGGTTTAATAAAAAATTACAGACTATTAAAATGTTTCCATTATTGTTATTAAAACTATAAATGTACAGAAAAAGATTTTATATAAAAATATAATCGTGGTAATCTTTAGATGAGAGGATTATGGCTAATTTTTTACTTTGTATTGCTTATCTAAATTGTTTCATTTTTTCATGTTCTTCTTTATTGTTTGTTTTTTGTTGTTGAGTTTTAGAAGTTCTTTATATATTGATATTAATCCCTCATGAAACATGTGATTTGCAAATATTTTTTCCTATTCATTAGGTTTTTTTTCTCTTTCTTGATAGTACTCATTTATGCACAAAAGTTCTTAATTTTGATGAAGTCCAATGTATCTATTTTTTCCTTTTGTTGCCTGTACTTTTGGTGTCAGATCCATGAAATTATTGCCAAATTCAGTGTCATAAAGATTTTCTCCATAGCCTTCATTTTTTAAAGTTATCTTTTTCTGGACATTGAATTTTAGGTTGTCTTCCTGAAAAAAATCCACTACTGTAAATACATTTTTCCATTGTCCTCTAGCTTGCATTATTTCTAATGAGAAGAGTGAGATTATTTTTATCTTTGTTCCCCTATGTGTAATATGTCTTTGTCTCTGCTTTTAAGATATTCCCTTATCACTGGCTTTCAGCAATTTGATTATGATATACCTTCGTGTGTTTGTTTGTTTACCCTGCTTGAGGTTCATTGAGATTTTTGAGCCTGTGGATTTATAATATTCATCAGATTTGGAAAAATTTCTTCCATTATTCCCCCAGACATTTTCTGTGTCTTTCCTTCCTTTTCTAATTGTATATGGGCATACCCCAGGAGATAGTGTGGATTTGATTCAAGACCACTGCAATAAAGTTGATATTCCAATAAAGCAAATCACACAAACTTTTTGGTTTCCCAGTGCATATAAAAGTTATGTTTATACCATAATATAGTCTATTAAGTATATAATAGTATTATGTCTAAAAATGATATATCTATCTTAATGAAAAAATACTTTATTGCTAAAATATGCTAAGAATTATCCAAGCCTTCAGAAAGTCATAATCTTTTTGGTGGTGGAGAGTCTTGCTTCAATGTTCATGGCAACTGACTGGTCAGGGTAGTGGCTCCTGAAGGTTTGGGTGACTGTGGCAATTTTTTAAAATAAGACAAAAATGAAGTTTTCCACATTGTTGACTCCTTCTTTCACCATAGATTTCTCTGTAGCATGCAATGCTGTTTTATAACATTTTACTCATAGTAGAACTTCTTTCATTATTGGAGTCAATCCTCTCAAACCCTGCTGCTGCTTTATCAACTAAGTGTATGGAATCTTCTAAACCCTTTGTTGTTATTTCAACAATGTTCACAGCCTTTTCACCAGGAGTAGGTTCTTTCACAAGAAACCCTAAGACACTTTGCTCCATAAGATACCATAAGAAACAATTCCTCATCCATTCAAATTTTATCATGAGATTGCAGCAATTCAGTCTCATCTTCAGGCTCTACTTCTAGTTCTCTTGCTGTTTCCACCACATTTGCAGTGACTTCCTACACTGAAGTCTTGATCTCCTCAAAGTCATCCATGAGGATTGGAATCAACTTCTTTCAAACTCCCGTTACTGTTGATCTTTTGACCTCCTATGAATCACAGATGTTCTTAATGACATCTAGAATGATGATTTCTTTCTAGAAGGTTTTCAATTAACTTTGCCTAGATCCATCAGACAAATCACTATCTATGGCAACTATAGTCTTACAAAGTGTATTTCCTAAATAATAAGATTTGATAGTTGAAATTACTCCTTGATTCATGGGTTACAGAATGGATTTTGTGTTCGCAGGCACGAAAACAACACTAATCTCCATCAAAGCTCTTGGATGTCCAGGTACATGGTTAATAGGCAGTAATATTTTGAAAGAATTCTTTTTTTCTGAGAAGTAGGTCTCAACAGTGGGCTGAAGATATTCAGTAAACCAAGCTGTAAACAGATGTGCTGTCATCCAGACTTTGTTGTTCCATTTATAGAGCACAGGCGGAGTAGATTTAGCATAGTTCTTAAGAGCCCTGGGATTTTCAGAATGGTAAATGAGAACTGGCTTCACTTTACAGTCACCAGCTGCATTAGCCCTGAACAAGAGAGTCAGGTTGTCCTTTGAAGCTTTGAAGCCAAACATTGACTTCTCCTCTATAGTTATGAAAGTCCTAGATGATGTCTTTCTTCAAGAGAAGGCTGTTTTGTTTATATTAAAAATCTGTTGTTTAGTGTGACCACTTTCATCAAGTATCTTAGCTAGATCTTATGGATAACTTGCTGTAGCTTATACATCAGCACTTGCTGCTTGTTTTATGTTATAGAGGCACCTTCTTTCCTTAAACTTTATGAACCAACCTCTGCTAGCTTCAAACATTTCTTCTGCAGCTTCCTCACCTCTCTCAGCCTTCACAGAATTGAAGAGAGTTAGGGCCTTGCTCTGGATTAGGTTTTGGCTTAATGGGATTTTTTTTGGCTGGATGAATCATCTATCCAGACCACTCAAACTTTATCCATCTCAGCAATGAGGCTGTTTTGCTTTCTTATCATTCATGTGTTACTGGTGTAGCACTTTTAATTTCCTTCAAGGACTTTTCCTTTGCATTCACAACTTGGCTAACTGGCATAATAGGTTTAGCTTTTGGCCTATCCTGGTTTTCAACATGCCTTCCTCACTAAGCTTAATCATTTCTAGCTTTTGATTTAAAGTGGGAGGTATGAGGCTCTTCTTTTCAACTGAACATTTAGACATCATTGTAGGGATATCAGTTGGCCTAGTTTCAATATTGTTTTGTCTCAGGGAACAGGAAAGTCTAAAAAGAGGGAGAGATGGAGAATAGCTTGTCTGTGAAACAGTCAGAACACACACATTTATCAATTAAATTTGATGTCTTATATGGGTGCAGTTTGTGGTGCACAAACCGCTTAGAAAAGTAACATAAAATAATCACTGATCACAAATCGTAACAGATATAATAATAATGAAAACATCTGAAATATTGTGAGATGTATCAAAATGTGACATGGAGACAAGATATGAGCACATGCCTTTGGAAAAGTGTGGCGTCACTTTTGACCTCCTATGACACTTTTGACCGCATACTTGACCTCAAGTATGACCTCCAATAGACATACTTGACAAGGGGTTGCCACAGATCTTCAATTTGTAAAAAACATAATATTTGCAAAGCACAAAAAGTACAACAAAATGAGTTATGCCTAAATACATTAGATGACTTAATATAATACGATTCCACAGGTCATTGAGGCATAATTAAGTATTTCTCCAGTCTTTTTTTTTTCTGTGACATAGTTTGGATAGAATTTACCTCTATATCTTTAAATTCATTAATCTTTTCTTCTGCAGTGTTTAATCTTCTGTTTAGTTTATGTAATTTTTCAATTTAGATATTTTAATTTTTAGCACTTTAAGGTTTATTTAGTTCTCTCTTATATCTTCCATTTCTCTCTTAATTATATACTTTTAAACATGTTGTTTTAAACATGTTTTCTTTTCAATCCTAGGACATATTTATAATAGTTGCTTTAATGTCCTTGTCTGCTGATTTCATCATCTCTGTCATTTGAGGGTCTGCTTTTATTGACTGATATCTCTCCTGGTTATAGATTATAACTTTTTGCATCATTATATCTCTAGTTATTTCTTAAAATGCTGGACACAATAAATGTTGTTTATTTAATTTTGTGTCTTGTTTTAAAGAATGTTAAATTTTGCTTTGGCAGATTATCACAGTTCAGCTTGATTCTTTTGCTGTCTGGTTCTGTGCCCTTAAAACTCCAGCCACATCAGCCTTTCTGAACTCTATTTTCTGTCACCTCAACTCTGCAATACCACTACGATCTGCTTGAGTTCCCCCTTTCTGCATTACAATTCAGAAAGAATACCTAGATAGAAATCCGGGGCAATCATAGGGCTTATCATTTTTGTGTCTCTTCTCTTAGGGACACAGCCTTATGTTTTTTTGCTGTCCAATGTCTGAAAACAGTTGTCTCGTGTATTTTGTGCAATTTTCTATTTTTTTTTTTTTTTTTACAGTGGAAAGGTAACTCCTGTTCCAGTTACTCCGTCATGACTTGAAGCAGAAAAGGAATTTTCAATTTGGAAAATATAAATTACTTGAGAAGATCCTCAAACTGCCATGGTTAATCTGCATATTGAAGAGTTATTTTAGACATATAAATTATTGTTTTTGTTTTATACATTTCTATGTCCACTTACTAGGGATTACATTGTCTTTCTATATGCATGTAGAATCAGGTATTCATTCCAGCTTCTTATCTTCCACCTTTCTTCCTTATTAGATTTTCTTGGGCTCTGTGTTAATCCTCATATTTAGCTGCAATAAAAGTTCTCTTCTGTATTTGAATAGCATGTTAATATTATTCTACAGCCTTTGTTATGTAAACTCCTTTGCTACTGAAGTGTACTGCCATTTAGCATTCTACACATTTGTGTGCTCTTTCTGCGTACTAGGTTTGATTGTCCTTAAGTTTTCACCTTATGCTGTATTTTGTTCTTGGCTGACTGCCCTCTGAGGAGTCTTAAGTTTGATTCCATCCATGATCAGAAGGCAGGAGCCTCAGCCTTTACTACTAATATTATTCTGTTTGAAGGTCTTCAAAGTATAATGGGAAAAAACAAGAGCACTGGAGCTGGATAGATGTAGGTTTCAATTATATATACATCACTTAATAGCTGTGTGACTTTTGGAGAATTATACTCTAAACATCAGTTTTCTACTCTGTTAAATGGTATTTATTCTACCCACTTCATAAGGTTACCGTGAATACATACTAGATGTTTAATAAATGCTAGTTCTCTTCTGCTTCCCCTTAAATTGTGCATCTGGTTATGCCAACAGGTATACTTTCTCAGCCTTATGGGCTAGTAGGTGCTTAGGTCTTCTTAGCTACTTTGATCGTATACTGATTCTTACTCTTCTGCAAGTTTTAAAATTTCTCTGTGATTCTATTGAGTCTGTTAATATGGTGGACATAACAATTTACCATTAAGTGAAGTCTATTTACATTTCCAAAAGAAAAGTCACCCAAGTTTTTGGATCCCATTTGGAAGCTGGACCCCAGAAAACCTAGGCAGACCCTTTGTTCACTCAGTTTTTCTCTTTTATTTCTACTTTTTTTTTTTTTTTTTTTGCATTGCATAAATTCTACTACCCTTATAAGTATGGTTCTCGAACTACATGCTGAGATTGGTGGTAAAATAACAAAGCAAAACAATTTAACTGTTTCACACCCTGCAAGAAACTCAGGCTTCAAGGAGCTGGAAGATCAGAACTACACAGTGTTCCTTGGTTAAGAGTGAGGATGGCTTATACCAAAAAAAAGAAAAAAAAAAAAAAGATGAGGTTTCATACCCAGAGATGTGAGCTGGGTCTCTGATTTCAAAGACCCTCAATAATAGTGCAGTCTACTGGAACTTTCTGTGAGGACAGACACATTCTGTGTTTGCACTGTCCAATGCAGAAGGCACTAGTCAGCTATTGTGTGACTAGGGTGGCTACTGAGCACTTAAAATATTGCTAGGCTAACTGAGAAACTAAATTTTCAGTTTTATAATTTTAATTAACTTACATTTAAATATCCACATGTGGCTAGTGGGTATCACATTGAACAATGAAGCTTATAGAAATTCTATTCTTATTATAGGAATAACTTGTGAAGGATCAAAATAACTACCTATTGATGGTCTGTCCCATCAATCGACTTTCTACTGTAGATTTGAAAATGTTACATGTGAAAAAGGTATTTGGATGGTATATAAAACAAGAAAAAATATTTCGGATATTTTTTCCGAAAGAAAAATAGGAGGAAGTCCTATTAATACATATAGAGTGCCTTGAATTAGAGAAAGAATTCAGGTCATATTGCTTTGTCCCATGAAACTATGGGTGTTCACATTTTTAAGAGTAGTTAATGCCTTCTAAGGATTATTTTGTACTGTGTCACTGATTTTTGTACCTCCATCTTGTCCTACCATTTTTTAGACCTCAAATAAGTATTTTCAGGCTAAATTAAGTTATTGTTAACCACCTAGGAAAAATGGAGATTTGTGATATGCTAAAAAAAAGTTTAGAATGTGTCACCCAAGGGAAAAAGGTCCTCCTTGTCATTGCATTCTTTTTAAAAATCATTTTTTCAAACATTAAGTTGATGCAAAAGTAATTGTGGTTTTTGCCACTGAAAGTAACAGCAAAAATTATGTTATTGAAGTAAAATAATTTCAATAATGTATTTGAATAGAATTGAAGAATATTTTCAATCACTTTCATGTATTATCTCATTTACTGTATTAGCCCTATGGGTAAGTAGAGTGGGTGTTACTATTTCTGCTTTACAGATGTGGCTGTTGTGCCTTCAGAGAAATTAAGTGACTTGCTCTTGGTTACTGAGGATTTGAAGCCGAACATTTTTGTTCGTTGTCTTTTCTTTCTTGCCATATGCAAGTTATATTAATGAGGCCACTTGATTTTTAAAATCGATAACCAGTTCTTTTGGTATCTATAAAACATCATGACTTCAATCTTGTGTGGCCTCATCCTTATAATTTTTGTGCTTCAAATGGGAGAAAGCTTCGATTCATGTCAGTTGTTTAAAATTAATGGTACACTCATATTTTATTTAATAAATATTAATGGTTGGATTTGGCAGAGGGCAGTGGGCTATTTTAGACCTTTACTGTAAAGAGGATCATTAGCACATCCCCAAATTTGATTTCTAGAGTGCTTATCTATCAATATTTCTTAGACACTTCAGTTGGTTCTAATTATGCCTCCTAGTTCACCCTGCAGAACCCCTTTCAGGCAGAGCTGCTTCAGCTAAGTGTATTCCAGAGTGCACTTATTTAGCAATTTTGTCCTTCAGCACAGGTTTGTTCCATCTTTGAGATATAACTTGATTGTTGTTGTTTTTTCTGTCAGCACATGATACAATAGAAATCCTAAATCAATAACACTTTTTATTCCGACACGATGCACAACAGCCTTCTTCACATCGAGGTTTAATGTGTGGTAAATTAATTATCTGGAATGAATACAGGGTCAATGGACCTTGGTATGACCGGGATGTGATGTTAGAGTGTTCCATTTCCTCCTCCACTTCACAGCATGCTTACTATTTTTTGTGCACTTCGGTTGTGTCATCTTCTGCAATAAACTCCCTAAGAGCAGTTAATGCCCTCTAGGGGGATTGATTGATAGAAAAATATTGCTTTATCATAAATTTGTTAAACATTTTCTGCCTCCAGGCAAAAAATGGGAATACTTTTACTTGTAATACATTCAGTGGCACTATTTTTTAAAGGGAAATTTAATTGAAATTTGGAATTGCCAAAGTGAATAATGCATTTTCTCTTAATTCAGAGTATCTAAAATAACTTGTGCAAATACATGTAGGTTTTATTATCTACTACTTCCTTTTGGAAAGGAGAACAATGGTTTATTTTCTAGAATTCAGTTCAAAAAAGAGAACTCTATCTGTCCCATAATCTAAATGTAGATATGATGCCAGTCCCATTTCCAGTGATATAAAATCAGGTAGGGTAAAGTGGATTTTCCATCAGAAGCAGAGCAATTAAAAAGCAGAAATTCACTAAGTTTTAAAGTACTCAATTTTCTATTTTCTTTAAAATAAGAATAGGAGAGGCAAACTCCATTATAGTTTCGAGGGTAGCTCTGCTATTAGTAGCTATAGAAACAAGGTAACTAGGTAGTGACTAAGAGAGAAAGAGGGACAGAGGGAGGGAGAGAGAAATAGAATATGAATAGGGAAAAGAGAACCCACAAACCTAACTGTAACAGTTAAATGCTCATATGATTTAGGGACTGGTGAATTGGCCAACATCTTTGTCAGTTTGTCAGTACGAACACTTTCTTGTTAATGCCTTCTCTGGGATTTAGGCAGAGAATATAGCACCCAAACAAAATGAATACAATCATCTTCAAAGTAGAGGTAGTAAAGAAAAGAGATACAAATACACAAGCACCAAATTGCAGCAAGCATACTGGGGTCAGCTTCATAATCCTTTTTTTTTTTTTTTTTTTTTTTTTTCAGGGGCCCTTTCCCTGCTGTCACATTTAGGGATGGAGAGTGGAACCAAATACCAAATCTACTTTACTTCCCTTGGCAACAAGGTCAACACCACTTGCAAATCCAACCTTCTCTCATTGCAACTATGTCAAAGGTGGGGAGCTCAGTGGGACACTGAAATCTTACAAGACAGAGAACATTTTCCAAACTCCAGCTTGCCACATGCCCGGTGGAAATGCCTCTGTTCCTAGTTTAAGTTCCCCAGGAATATTTTCAGCTTAGACTTTATCCCCACATCTGTTCTGGATCATCAGAGTGTATTATATTGTTGCTTGATCTTTAGAAACAAATACCCTAACAACCAAGCTGGCTGCACCATGTGGGACAGGATTTTGAGTCAACAGAGTGCGTTTTCTTGCTAGTCAAGAGCCTTAGATGACTGAGCAGGTATAAAATATAGCCTCTGTGCTTCTATTTCTAAGAGATAAGTGATGAGATGCACCAACAGATGATTGGTAAAACCTAAGCTTTCATAAAAGGAAGCCATACATTTTCAATACATCATCGTCTTGGGCTACTTAACAGAATAACAAAGAGGTCAGTGTGTACTAAATAACAACCAATGTACAGAAGCAACCAAATAATTTCAGCTTGAAATTATATATAGTAAGAGGTAGTATCATGTAATAATGATCAATAGCTGGGGTTGACGCATTAGGGCCAGGAGCCAAATCCAGGTAACCACCTACCTGTTTTTGTAAATGAAGTTTTATGGACATAGCTATGCTCATTCATTGCCATATTGTCTGTCTACTTTCTCACTGCCATGGCAGAATTGAATGGCTGTGATCTGCAGGCTGTATGACCTGCAAAGCTGAAAGTATTTATGATCTAGCCCTTTAACGAAAAAGTCACAGTATCTGTATTTGAATTCTGGCTTCAGCATTTACAGGCTATGGTATCTGGGCCATATTCATTATGCCTCAGTTTCCTAATCTATTAAATAGGTACACTATTAGCATTTGTTTTAGATTACAGTGAAGATTACATGAGATAATGTATACGATCTTAGGAGTCTAGCTGGCATGAAGTGTCAGTCCTCTTCTGCTGATCCCATACTCTGTGACTTCCCAGAAAGGGTTCTAGATCCCTAGTAAAATTATGTTTGCTTTCTGTTATGCAGAAGACAACTTTATTTTTTTCTAAGAATATTATTTGTAGGTACTGATAAAAGAAAAACTTCAGCTGAATGAAATGTAAAGGAGTTTTATTGAGCAATGAAAAATTTGCACATCGGGCAACCCCCCCCCCCAAGAATCACAGCAGATTTCCAGAGACTGCAGCACAGCCACTAGGTGGAAGAAGATTTATAGACAAAAAGGGGAAATGATATACGGAAATTGGAAGTGAGGTACAGAACAGCTGGATTGGTTACAGCTCGGGTTTTGCCTTATTTGAACACAGTTTGAACACTCAACAGTGTAGGAGTGAAGTATGGCCACTGGGATTGGCCAACACTCAGCTATTATTACAGGTGCATACTACTATGTTAGATTTTCAATTTTGTCTGCCTATTAAGCCAGGTTATGGTTCTTCCACAGAGTCCTTCTCAGGCCATATTTAGTTTGCTTTAACAATACCAAGACTCTAATTTCTTAAACATATACATGTAACCAGCCTGCTCTTATTAGCCTGAAGAGGCTACAAGAACATCAGTCCCATGAGGTTTTCACTTATTATTTTAAATCCTAGCATTCCTCAGATTCGGGCATCAAATTTGCTTAACAAGAAATTTACTCATTTGTTCTCAAAATGCCCTGGTAAGAGTGGCAGGAGCAGGTCTCAATCATTCTACCTGGCAGAGGTACAGGATGAGGCAGGCAAAAGAAATGTGGCAAATGGACTACTCACACTGAGAAAGCCAAGCCCAAGTCTTTGAACTCTTAACTTTGTGTTCCTTCAAAGTAAGAGTCAGTATCCTACCACAATGGAGACCAAGGAATCACGGAGAATAATGTTCAATGCCCCTGGCCAGTTGTACTAGAAAATATTGCCTGGTTGATAAAGTACATCTCCCATGGTTTGACTCCCCTTCCTCTTCCTGGTGCCTCCTTTCATTGCTGCCCTGAGCTGTTTACGGTCCCTTAAGCATTACATCCATCAGATCTGGCTGCCTTTAAAGTGACTCACGTTCCAAATGATCTTTCCTCCCATCACTCCACCAGTCCCATAGCAAAACTCCTCTCAGTTTCCGACCCATCCATATCAAGCCAGAAATTGAGCTGATCAAAGTAACTCCTCCTCAAGGAATATTTGTATTTTACAAGGAGAATGTTTAATGCAAATGAAACTCAAATCAGAGAGGTGTTTCTTAGCAAAGGGACCTTCTTTGTGCCTCTTCCTTTCTCTAGTTAAACTCCTTTCCCCCAAGGCCAGTACTCAGCTACTCAGCAATTTATCACTCCTCTCTTCTGAAAGATTGCCAAATCTTGCACAATCCCAGACTGCATTATAGTGTACTATCTCATTTAAGAATATATCCAAAGCCATCATGTGTATGGTCCACTCTCCCTGTGAATTGATCAAATGTGGTGATACATTCGCTTTAAAGAGTCCTCACTCAAACCCCCAAAAGGCACAGAACTGTACCTAGTACATCTTAAACACATCAGTGTGGCAACTAAATAATATCACATAAGGGGCACAAAGCAATAAATTCTGTACTGGACTTCCTTTCTATTCCCCTGTAGGTTTGGAAATTCCTTGTGTTTTTTTTTTTATTTTTATTTTTTATTTATTATTATTATACTTTAAGTTGTAGGGTATACGTGCATAATGTGCAGGTTTGTTACATATGTATACTTGTGCCATGTTGGTGTGCTGCACCCATCAACTCGTCATTTACATCAGGTATAACTCCCAATGCAATCCCTCCCCCCTCCCCCCTCCCCATGATAGGCCCCGGTGTGTGATGTTCCCCTTCCTGAGTCCAAGTGGTCTCATTGTTCAGTTCCCACCTATGAGTGAGAACATGTGGTGTTTGGTTTTCTGTTCTTGTGATAGTTTGCTAAGAATGATGGTTTCCAGCTGCATCCATGTCCCTACAAAGGACACAAACTCATCGTTTTTTATGGCTGCATAGTATTCCATGGTGTATATGTGCCACATTTTCTTAATCCAATCTGTCACTGATGGACATTTGTGTTGATTCCAAGTCTTTGCTATTGTGAATAGTGCCGCAATAAACATACGTGTGCATGTGTCTTTATAGCAGCATAATTCATAATCCTTTGGGTATATACCCAGTAATGGGATGGCTGGGTCATATGGTACATCTAGTTCTAGATCCTTGAGGAATTGCCATACTGTTTTCCATAATGGTTGAACTAGTTTACAATCCCACCAACAGTGTAAAAGTGTTCCTATTTCTCCACATCCTCTCCAGCACCTGTTGTTTCCTGACTTTTTAATGATCGCCATTCTAACTGGTGTGAGATGGTATCTCATTGTGGTTTTGATTTGCATTTCTCTGATGGCCAGTGATGATGAGCATTTTTTCATGTGTCTGTTGGCTGTATGAATGTCTTCTTTTGAGAAATGTCTGTTCATATCCTTTGCCCACTTTTTGATGGGGTTGTTTGTTTTTTTCTTGTAAATTTGTTTGAGTTCTTTGTAGGTTCTGGATATTAGCCCTTTGTCAGATGAGTAGATTGCAAAAATTTTCTCCCATTCTGTAGGTTGCCTGTTCACTCTGATGGTAGTTTCTTTTGCTGTGCAGAAGCTCTTTAGTTTAATGAGATCCCATTTGTCAATTTTGGCTTTTGCTGCTGTTGCTTTTGGTGTTTTAGACATGAAGTCTTTGCCCATGCCTATGTCCTGAATGGTACTACCTAGGTTTTCCTCTAGGATTTTTATGGTATTAGGTCTAACATTTAAGTCTCTAATCCATTTTGAATTAATTTTCATATAAGGAGTAAGGAAAGGATCCAGTTTCAGCTTTCTACTTATGGCTAGCCAATTTTCCCAGCACCATTTATTAAATAGGGAATCCTTTCCCCATTTCTTGTTTCTCTCAGGTTTGTCAAAGATCAGATGGCTGTAGATGTGTGGTATTATTTCTGAGGACTCTGTTCTGTTCCATTGGTCTATATCTCTGTTTTGGTACCAGTACCATGCTGTTTTGGTTACTGTAGCCTTGTAGTATAGTTTGAAGTCAGGTAGCGTGATGCCTCCAGCTTTGTTCTTTTGACTTAGGATTGTCTTGGAGATGCGGGCTCTTTTTTGGTTCCATATGAACTTTAAAGCAGTTTTTTCCAATTCTGTGAAGAAACTCGTTGGTAGCTTGATGGGGATGGCATTGAATCTATAAATTACCTTGGGCAGTATGGCCATTTTCACGATATTGATTCTTCCTATCCATGAGCATGGTATGTTCTTCCATTTGTTTGTGTCCTCTTTTATTTCACTGAGCAGTGGTTTGTAGTTTTCCTTGAAGAGGTCCTTTACATCCCTTGTAAGTTGGATTCCTAGGTATTTTATTCTCTTTGAAGCAATTGTGAATGGAAGTTCATTCCTGATTTGGCTCTCTGTTTGTCTGTTACTGGTGTATAAGAATACTTGTGATTTTTGCACATTAATTTTGTATCCTGAGACTTTGCTGAAGTTGCTTATCAGCTTAAGGAGATTTTGGGCTGAGACAATGGGGTTTTCTAAATATACAATCATGTCATCTGCAAAGAGGGACAATTTGACTTCTTTTCCTAACTGAATACCCTTGATTTCTTTCTCTTGCCTAGTTGCCCTAGCCAGAACTTCCAACACTATGTTGAATAGGAGTGGTGAGAGAGGGCATCCCTGTCTTGTGCCAGTTTTCAAAGGGAATTTTTCCAGTTTTTGCCCATTCAGTATGATATTGGCTGTGGGTTTGTCATAAATAGCTCTTATTATTTTGAGGTACGTTCCATCAATACCGAATTTATTGAGCGTTTTTAGCATGAAGGGCTGTTGAATTTTGTCAAAAGCCTTTTCTGCATCTATTGAGATAATCATGTGGTTCTTGTCTTTGGTTCTGTTTATATGCTGGATTATGTTTATTGATTTGCGAATGTTGAACCAGCCTTGCATCCCAGGGATGACGCCCACTTGATCATGGTGGATAAGCTTTTTGATGTGTTGCTGAATCCGGTTTGCCAGTATTTTATTGAGGATTTTTGCATCGATGTTCATCAAGGATATTGGTCTAAAATTCTCTTTTTTTGTTGTGTCTCTGCCAGGCTTTGGTATCAGGTTGATGTTGGCCTCATAAAATGAGTTAGGGAGGATTCCCTCTTTTTCTATTGATTGGAATAGTTTCAGAAGGAATGGTACCAACTCCTCCTTGTATCTCTGGTAGAATTCAGCTGTGAATCCATCTGGTCCTGGACTTTTTTTGGTTGGTAGGCTATTAATTATTGCCTCAATTTCAGAGCCTGCTATTGGTGTCTTCAGGGATTCAACTTCTTCCTGGTTTAGTCTTGGAAGAGTGTAAGTGTCCAGGAAATTATCCATTTCTTCTAGAGTTTCCAGTTTATTTGCGTAGAGGTGTTTATAGTATTCTCTGATGGTAGTTTGTATTTCTGTGGGGTCGGTGGTGATATCCCCTTTATCATTTTTTTTTTTTTTTTTTTGAGACAGAGTCTCGCTTAGTCGCCCAGGCTGGAGTGCAAGTGGTGCGATCTCGGCTCACTGCAAGCTCCGCCTCCCGGGTTCACGCCATTCTCCTGCCTTTATCATTTTTAATTGCGTCGATTTGATTCTTCTCTCTTTTCTTCTTTATTAGTCTTGCTAGTGGTCTTTCAATTTTGTTGATCTTTTCAAAAAACCAACTCCTGGATTCATTGATTTTTTGGAGGGTTTTTTGTGTCTCTATCTCCTTCAGTTCTGCTCTGATCTTAGTTATTTCTTGCCTTCTGCTAGCTTTCGAATGTGTTTGCTCTTGCTTCTCTAGTTCTTTTAATTGCGATGTTAGAGTGTCAGTTTTAGATCTTTCCTGCTTTCTCTTGTGGGCATTTAGTGCTATAAATTTCCCTCTACACACTGCTTTCAGTGTGTCCCAGAGATTCTGGTATGTTGTATCTTTGTTCTCATTGGTTTCAAAGAACATCTTTATTTCTGCCTTCATTTCGTTATGTACCCAGTAGTCATTCAGGAGCAGGTTGTTCAGTTTCCATGTAGTTGAGCGGTTTTGATTGAGTTTCTTAGTCCTGAGTTCTAGTTTGATTGCACTGTGGTCTGAGAGACAGTTTGTTATAATTTCTGTTCTTGTACATTTGCTGAGGAGTGCTTTACTTCCAATTACGTGGTCAATTTTGGAGTAAGTACGATGTGGTGCTGAGAAGAATGTATATTCTGTTGATTTGGGGTGGAGAGTTCTATAGATGTCTATTAGGTCTGCTTGCTGCAGAGATGAGTTCAATTCCTGGATATCCTTGTTAACTTTCTGTCTCGTTGATCTGTCTAATGTTGACAGTGGAGTGTTGAAGTCTCCCATTATTATTGTATGGGAGTCTAAGTCTCTTTGTAAGTTTCTAAGGACTTGCTTGATGAATCTGGGTGCTCCTGTATTGGGTGCATATATATTTAGGATAGTTAGCTCTTCCTGTTGAATTGATCCCTTTACCGTTATGTAATGGCCTTCTTTGTCTCTTTTGATCTTTGATGGTTTAAAGTCTGTTTTATCAGAGACTAGTATTGCAACCCCCGCTTTTTTTTGTTCTCCATTTGCTTGGTAAATCTTCCTCCATCCCTTTATTTTGAGCCTATGTATGTCTCTGCATGTGAGATGGGTCTCCTGAATACAGCAGACTGATGGGTCTTGACTCTTTATCCAGTTTGCCAGTCTGTGTCTTTTAATTGGAGCATTTAGTCCATTTACATTTAAGGTTAAGATTGTTATGTGTGAACTTGATCCTGCCATTATGATATTAACTGGTTATTTTGCTCGTTAGTTGATGCAGTTTCTTCCTAGCCTCGATGGTCTTTACATTTTGGCACGTTTTTGCAATGGCTGGTACATGTTGTTCCTTTCCATGTTTAGTGCTTCCTTCAGGGTCTCTTGTAAGGCAGGCCTAGTGGTGACAAAATCTCTAAGCATTTGCTTATCTGTAAAGGATTTTATTTCTCCTTCACTTATGAAACTTAGTTTGGCTGGATATGAAATTCTGGGTTTAAAATTCTTTTCTTTAAGAATGTTGAATATTGGCCCCCACTCTCTTCTGGCTTGTAGAGTTTCTGCCGAGAGATCTGCTGTTAGTCTGATGGGCTTCCCTTTGTGGGTAACCCGACCTTTCTCTCTGGCTGCCCTTAAGATTTTTTCCTTCATTTCAACTTTGGTGAATCTGGCAATTATGTGTCTTGGAGTTGCTCTTCTCGAGGAGTATCTTTGTGGCGTTCTCTGTATTTCCTGGATTTGAATGTTGGCCTGCCCTACTAGGTTGGGGAAGTTCTCCTGGATGATATCCTGAAGAGTGTTTTCCAACTTGGTTCCATTTTCCCCCTCACTTTCAGGCACCCCAATCAGACGTAGATTTGGTCTTTTTACATAATCCCATACTTCTTGCAGGCTTTGTTCATTTCTTTTTCTTCTTTTTTCTTTTGGTTTCTCTTCTCGCTTCATTTCATTCATTTGATCCTCAATCGCTGATACTCTTTCTTCCAGTTGATCGAGTCGGTTACTGAAGCTTGTGCATTTGTCACGTATTTCTCGTGTCATGGTTTTCATCTCTTTCATTTCATTTATGACCTTCTCTGCATTAATTACTCTAGCCATCAATTCTTCCACTTTTTTTTCAAGATTTTTAGTTTCTTTGCGCTGGGTACGTAATTCCTCCTTTAGCTCTGAGAAATTTGATGGACTGAAGCCTTCTTCTCTCATCTCGTCAAAGTCATTCTCCGTCCAGCTTTGATCCATTGCTGGCGATGAGCTGCGCTCCTTTGCCGGGGTAGATGCGCTCTTATTTTTTGATTTTCCAGCTTTTCTGCCCTGCTTTTTCCCCATCTTTGTGGTTTTATCTGCCTCTGGTCTTTGATGATGGTGATGTACTGATGGGGTTTTGGTGTAGGTGTCCTTCCTGTTTGATAGTTTTCCTTCTAACAGTTAGGACCCTCAGCTGTAGGTCTGTTGGAGATTGCTTGAGGTCCACTCCAGACCCTGTTTGCCTGGGTATCAGCAGCAGAGGCTGCAGAAGATAGACTATTTGTGAACAGCGAGTGTACCTGTCTGATTCTTGCTTTGGAGGCTTCCTCTCAGGGGTGTACTCCACCCTGTGAGGTGTGGGGTGTCAGACTGCCCCTAGTGGGGGATGTCTCCCAGTTAGGCTACTCAGGGGTTAGGGACCCACTTGAGCAGGCAGTCTGTCCCTTCTCAGATCTCAACCTCCGTGTTGGGAGATCCACTGCTCTCTTCAAATCTGTCAGACAGAGTCGTTTGCGTCTGCAGAGGTCTCTGCTGTGTTTGTTATTGTTTACTGTGCCCTGTCCCCAGAGGTGGAGTCTACAGAGACAGGCAGGTTTCCTTGAGCTGCTGTGAGCTCCACCCAGTTCGAGCTTCCCAGCAGCTTTGTTTACCTACTTAAGCCTCAGCAATGGCGGGCGCCCCTCCCCCAGCCTCGCTGCTGCCTTGCCGGTAGATCACAGACTGCTGTGCTAGCAATGAGGGAGGCTCCGTGGGTGTGGGACCCTCCCGGCCAGGTGTGGGGTATGATCTCCTGGTGTGCCTGTTTGCTTAAAGCACAGTATTGGGGTGGGAGTTACCCGATTTTCCAGGTGTTGTGTGTCTCAGTTCCCCTGGCTAGGAAAAGGGATTCCCTTCCCCCTTGCGCTTCCCAGGTGAGGCAATGCCTCGCCCTGCTTCAGCTCTCGCTGGTCGGGCTGCAGCAGCTGACCAGCACCGATCGTCCGGCACTCCCCAGTGAGATGAACCCAGTACCTCAGTTGAAAATGCAGAAATCACCGGTCTTCTGTGTCGCTCGCGCTGGGAGTTGGAGACTGGAGCTGTTCCTATTGGGCCATCTTGCTCCGGAAATTCCTTGTTTGATAAAGAAGTTAGAGTATGGTTTCTACTGGGAATCTAGAATTTGTGCCCCTTAGGGATCCTTTCAAATGTATTGCAATCCAGCCTATCCTAAAAATTTAAACCTCTATCAAGACACTTTTAAGTAATTTCAACTTGTCTTGAGATAAAGGGACTCCATATACTACTTTTCATAAATTAGCCTGGATGGTGCTAGATACATTATTGATCTAACCTGTTTTTAATAACATCAATTAATACTTGTTAATTGTATTTGAATCCTGAGTTTACAGAGCTCTTTTCTTTCCTAGAATCTTATTTTCTCAAAAGGTCATTGTGTTTTACATAAAACACCACTGTGAGAAGGCTAGAAGTCAGCATCCATTATTGTCAGCATTTTAAAGGAGAGGCTTGGTCCTGAGTGACTGACTTATCTGAGGTCAATCATTTTTCAGATATAGACATGGGATGACAACACCGGCCCCTTCCAGCTCCAACCAGTTCTTCACTGTAGGACAGGCTACTTCAATGTTGTGTGATCTGGGAGT
This sequence comes from Macaca thibetana thibetana, assembly GCF_024542745.1. NCBI lineage: Eukaryota > Metazoa > Chordata > Mammalia > Primates > Cercopithecidae > Macaca > Macaca thibetana. The sequence goes on from NC_065578.1 coordinate 163,458,153, forward strand.
GCTTCTGCAGCACTGTGCTGTCAATTCACACATGGATCACTTTTCAATAAATCATTTAGTTCGATAACTAAGCCTTGTGGATTTGGTTACAGATGAACCAATTTGACACTGAATGCATCCTTATAGTGAGAGGAAAGGGTCATGGCTCCAAAGGAAGGCCTCCTCATCCTGAGTTACCAACTCTGAACAAGTTTCCGACACACTTGCTTCCGTGTGGAGGGCCTTTTTTCTTCACCCAATACATACAACACAGGACAATAGCACCAATGCGAGAGAAGGACACAAAATGCCTGAATTGAGACTCTCTTTGGCATTACAATTAGGCGTGAATTACCTGGGCAAGAAGGTGAACATCTTGGATTTTTAAAGACTGGATTAGAAAGGCAGTGTTCTTCAAAAGAGCAACCAGTGCTTGAGAAGGACCCTAGCAGGAATGGTGAGAATAAAGCAACAGTCTAAGATGGTAGGAGTTCTTCTCTGCCTGTTACCTATACCACCTACTAAGAACTTTTATTTCAAAATACATTGGTTTTACCTTTGAGAAAAGAACACAGTTCCTTCAACATTACTCTCTATCTTACACCCCACCTTGTGCCATCTTGAAATGATGCTGAGAAGCAGGGTCCATTTGGTCACCATGTGGCTGCTTGTTGATTTGTGTGAGTCTGGCATCCCCACGCGGAGTGAGCAGAGTTTAATGGCTGAAATAGATATTTCCCAGTTTGAACCCACTGAAACCTAACTTTTCCTGGGTGTGCTTGGCTTAAGTTGGCAACTACGTAAAATGCAAAATGCAAATAAAAATTTGTTAAAATGGCCTGGAGAGGAAAAAGGAGCTTTTATGGATGGTTCAAATAAGTTTTTTTCTATGTATTTAATTTTTTCATTATGTGTTAATGGTGTCCTTACATTTAAGATGCTTTCTTGATGATGAAATTTATTGTGACATATTATGTCACAAGCAAGATGCTTCAAATAAAGAAAACATGCAATAAAAGAATAAAAGAAGGATTTATTTTGAGACAGAAACCAATGGGCAGACTGGTTGCATGGTGTGGTTATCAGGAATGACATGAGATGAGAAGGTGGGTTCTGAGATGATGTAAAAGGAAGAAGAAAATTACTGAAGTTTTGTGAAGAATAGCAACTGATTCTAAGGAGTGTGTTTGTGAAACATAAATGATAGTTTGGCTGTTGTTCTTATGATTTTGAACACAGTTGTTGGTTTATTTTCCTTACAGTAACTCTGACTGTGATGGTGATTCGGGCCAATGCATCAGTAGCAAGCAAAACAGGAGAAAGAAGGCAGAAAACTCAGAGTGCAGACATGGGATGGCCAGTGCCTAATAATTGAAAGATTGTGACCTGAACAAAAACCCTTGGGAGCTTTGGAAATACACATTAGAAGTAAATTTTTTAGAAAGAGAAAGAGAAGAACGTTATAATGTTTGAGAAGTGTTTTCTCAACATTTATAAACTAAATCTTCCCCTTATTCTGCTGTTCTCTCTCTCTCTCTTTTTATTATTCCTATTTTGCAGGTGAGAAAACTGAAATTCTGCGGGCAAAGTAGCTTAACTAAGGTCACAGAGCTGCCCGGTGGTGGAGCAGGAATTCAGGAGGAAATCTGTTTCTGAAACCTTTGATTTTTAAAAACTGAAATAGAAAGGCAGTTTTCTTCAAAAGCGCAGTCAATGCTTGGGAAGGACCCCAGCAGGAATGGTGAGAAGGCAATAGTCTAAGATGGTGGGAGCTCTTCTCTATCCGTAGAAGAGAAGAGCCCTTCTCTTCTATGTAGGTATCTTCATAGATACCTACAGCATCTATGAAGAACTTCTATTTCAAAATGCATTGGTTATACCTTTAGGATAGGAGCACAAAGTACTCTTTTTATAATACCCTCTTGAGGGCAGGGAGGTAGGATTTGAGGGGAGAGGACAGGCACATAACACATACAAGATATGTTATGGGGCAAGATGGAGGGGAAATTAGCCAATTCTAGAGACCATGAGGCTGTGGGCTTCTCAAGGGCAGAGGCTTAAAATGTCTTGGAACTTTTCCAAATTCCCCCAACCCTTGCAAATAAATCAGTTATTTACAAATGCAGTAGAAATTCGTATAGCAGAACATATTAACTATTTAGGAGAAAATTAATTTCAAGAGAATCTGTTATAATAGCAATTATTTGTCTAATATGAAAATTAGAGTTTCCTATTATTCTGCTGTTTTCTAAGGAGTCTTAACATTAGGCTAAAGATAGATTTGAAAAATACAAACGAATGCACTGCTTATCAAGTACTTTTCTCACTGAAATATACAATATGTTTTTTTCTCTATTTATCCTGCATTCTCCCCCTTTTTTCTGTTTTACATGATTACTTAAGTGGAATTAAGACATTATACAATACTTCATACTCCCTTTCCTCTCTCTTCCCCTTCTTTAACTACTTAGTATTGCAAGATGTAGTATTATTAAATATGTCAAAGTAATTCCTTTAGGAACTTTATATTATTAATTTACATCACAGAAAATATAGAGTGTAATATACTCATGCCTTAAAATAACTCATCTATACTTTATGTTACATGAAGAGAAAAAAATCGATAATTTCCTTTTTTTATCCATGCCTTCCCAGATGAAGGCAGTCTAGTAAAAATGTGTGTATGCACTGGGAAATTCATTAACCTGACCTTAAGTCTGCATTAAATGGTACATGTAACTGCAAGCTGTTTTTAAACAAAGGCTCTGCTTTCCTAAGTTCTGTTCTAACAGTAATAGCAAATGATAGCACCACTATAGCTGGGTCTCCATATCTTCAATTTGATGAAATATCTCGATGAGGTGGTTTAATTGTTAATAAATCTAAAGTATCCTACCAGGATGCTTCATTAATTAAGACAGGGAAATTTCATTTTACAATGTTTCTTACACTGTATCTCATGAACCATATGCTATCCAAAATGCTTTAAAAGAGAGCCATAAATAAAATACATAGGTAACTTAAGTTTATATTTAGGGAAACATCAGTGATATTTGCAGTGATGGAAGCTTGTTTGTTAAAGGACTAAGGTTCTAAGAAAGATTCCTGGCCTATAAATTTTGGTTCAAAATAGGAAAAAAGATAAAATAGTTGAAATATTAAAATAAATTCACCTATATCTACCAATTAAATTTTTTTAAGTTGAATTTTTTGCTTTTCTTTGGCTTGCAGACTAAGCCCAGAGAGAAGAAAACATTATTTTGCAGTAGTTTTAAATGGCAGGCTATGGCAGGTGCTGCAGACCTGTCTGTAACCCAATCCCAGGAGCTGCTTGCTGATGGGGAACATTGTTGGAGGCAGCTGGAGGAGCCTGGTGAGAAATGGTCCATGCAGCTCAGTAAGAAAATGGCCCATTTTGGCTGTTTTCATGTTTAAAAGTGCCTATCAATTTTAAAAGCATTTAGAGGAGACTGAATTTAAATGGGTACCTCTGAGAAATGTGAAATTAAACTCTTTGACTTATAACCGTACTACTGTAGGCTCCCCCTTTAAGCTCTCCCTCCTTCATTTTTTTTGTCTTTCCTCCTTTTCACATCTCTTTTTGCCCCACTTCCTTTCCTGTACAGGCTCATGCCTACCTGCTGTGATACAGTTAGTAAAGCTGTCTGCATGCGCTGATGTGTATGAAGCATCTACGAACATGATTCATTTACCAACACTGCTTAGAGCGAAGCATATCTCTACTACTTAGCAAACTCTTGACAAGTGGTTTCCATATTTCATATTCCATGTTGGGTGTCTCCTATATTCCAAGTTCTCCATGAAGAACAGGAGAAGAACTGGAAAAGTCTGATCAAGGTGACCAGTGGAAAGGGGAAGAATGTTGTTAATCCCTAAAGGGGAGCCAGGGAGCTCTGTGGTGATACTGGGGCTTCTTGTGTTCTTGTTGTGGAGACTCAGCAGTTACTGCAAGGGTGCAAGTGACAATAGTACAAAGCAGTATTTCCCAGATCTGTGAGTAGATCTACACATAGGGATATCTAAGAGATTACTTCTTGGGTGTTTTCAAGTTTTTAAATAATGAGTTATGTGGCAAGAATTACACATTCTTACATATATTTTTATACAGGTGATCAGACATAATCATTAGGATATAGAGTTTAGAAGTAACATAAAATAAAAGCAGTCAAAACAGTCTAATAAGTTATTTGCACAGAGGTCGACAGATACAGTTGGTCATTGCTTAGTTTTTAGTGAATAAATAGGAATGCTTTATTCTCTTCTAGTCATTTAACAAACATTTATTGAGTATCTACTGTGAACAGAAAATATTTTACATACTGCAGATAAAACAGTGAACAAGAAAGACAAGGACTCTGCTTTAACTGAGCTTATATTCCAAATGTGTGTGTTGAGGTAGGAAGAAGGTTGCCAAGAACTGTGAAGAGTCTGAGATTTTGCCACACTTGCAAGCTAATAAATAGGCCAGCTACAGTTTCATGACCTCTGGATTAGTGACAAAGTGTAGTTTATTATTCACAGCCATGCAGCAGCCAAGTAGCCATTATTTTCCTTGTGCTGGTTCCGTGAACCCCAATACTCACAGGGCAATGTGAAGAGGGCCAGTAAACACCTACACCTGCAGTGAGTTATGTTACAGGACTGTGATTTTAAGCTTAAGGAACCCTAATGTTTTATAATGGGCAGTAACTATGCATGTCCTTTCCTTTTAGGGAGACACGCTTTCTCTCTTCCTGTTTATAAGAAAATCTGACCTTTGCTCTGCAGGGGGACCCTGTTTCTAATTTCAAAATTTATTCACTACTTTTTTTTAATCTGCACGTCTGTTTTATTTCCATTAGAAAAATATTATCTATCTACAATTATCTATCCCCTTTCTTCTTGGCCTCTAACATTCTAACTTAAATACTTTAATTTTACTCAAATAAAAGCAGAATCGCATATCTGACATGAGAACAAAATGTTTCATATCATTAAATTAGTTTAAATTAGGTGTGCTCTTGATTATTTCTTAGAAACAATGACTCATCTTTCCTACCTGTTATTTTCCTTTTATTTATTTGAGTCACTCTTGAGTAATAAGTATCTCTTTCCTACATTCAGTAATATGGGTGTAAATAATAATAATTTATTATATCAGTAACTGAATTAATCATCTAATCTTCAATTCATGCTTAACTCTCCATATTCTATGGTATTTCCATAATAACTTCAGCTATTTAGGTCAAACTCACATTTTCATCAGTTGTAAAAATTAAGATGTGAAAAATTTCAGACTAAGTAACACTGGGCCACTTATAGTCATGCTGTTGTGAGAGGTCCTTCGACAGTTACTTCCTTAATTTCAACTCAGCCTCCTTTGAGCAAAGCAGCAACCAGGTAAACAGCACTTGCAGGAAAACTACTCTTGATTTCATGGACAGTAGGGAAGTCATTTATGTCAACCAACAAAACAGTTGTTTTTACTGCATTAGTGAAGTCACAGCCTGCAGCTTTCAGAATTTTACTCACATTCTTGCTTAGCTTCTTTTGCTAAACAAGCTGTCCACTTGAAGGATCCATACCTACCTGTCCTGAAATGTAAGTCTGTCCTGACTAACACAGCTTTACTGTAGGGTCCAGTGGCCCCTAGGGCTTTCGTGGTGCTGATCGCCTTTCTGATTAAGGATGACCTGGCTAACCCTTCTCTCTTGTGGCCCCTTCAGGAGAACGCCCTGCACCATTCCTGCTTGCTTCTTGCCTGACTGGCCTATTCACTGTTCTGAAAAGATTGTAGTGGTTCTGCTTGCAAGATGTGCAGAAACATGAGAGAGAGACCCTCTGACAGTGGACAGAGAGGAGATGGTCATATTTATACTGAAATATTTATGTGAACCATGAAATGTATTGAACTCAGGCAAATCTCAGTTTTGACTTGTGATTTACATCAGCGATGCTGGTTCCCAGTATCAGTGTCTGCAGTCTTGTGAAAGAGCATGAATTCCATATTACCTGGTGGACCGACCCAGTGCTGTGTGAGCAATGTGGATCATAACAATGTGGATCAGGATTCACTTTTCCACTCTGTGTCTCACTGTCTGTGTCACTTGGACTGATTGCATAGATTCTCTAAATCTGTTTCTTATAAACTGGGAATAATAAAACCTGCCTGATGGAGTTATTGGAAGATTAAATAAATAACATTTGTAAAATAGTTAGCATAAAGTCTAGATAAAATAAGCATTCAATAAAGGGTAGATAGTTTTGTTTACTATCATAGGTATCATAGACTCTGCTTTTAAATTTAATCCTTATAACAACACTGTAATATGATCTTCATTTTATAAATTAGGAAACGGAGACTCAGAGATTTGTCTGAAGTTACCAGCTAATAAGCGGTAGAGCCACAATTCTAACACAGTTCAGCCTGTGTCAAAGTTCACATCATGTACTACCCAGTAGACTTTAGGGGTGAAGTCTCTCTACTTCCCAGTTGAATTTCCTCATTCAGAATTCACCTCTGCAGGTGCGGTGGCTTCATGCTTGTAATCCCAGCACTCTGGGAAGCCGAGGAGGGCAGATTGCTTGAGCCCAGGAGTTTGAGATCAGCTTGGGCAACATGGAGTAACCCTGTCTCTACAAAAATTAGCCAGGCTTGGTGGTTTGCCTCTGTAGTCCCATCTACTTGGGAGGCTGAATGGGGAGGATCTACTGAGCCCAGGGAGATGGAGGATGAAGTGAGCCAGTAGAGCCACTGCACTCCAGCCTGGGTGACAGAGTGAGACCCCATCCCAAAACAACAACAACAAGCAGACAAAACTCCCAAATCTGCCTTTGCCATTTATTATCTGTTTGATTTTGAATAAAATCCTTTATATAAAAAATGGGGATAATAACAGTACCTACTAGGTAAGGGTCGTTATCAGGATGAAATGAAATAATATCTGCATAATGCCCGACAAATAGTAATAAAAATCACATTTATTGATCTCATTATTAGTTTTTATTACTATTATTATGACAGTAACAAGGAGGCAAGTGACATTACTTATTCCAGATGACCATTCGCCTTCACAGAAACTTGGGCCACAATGTTTAGCCTTCTGTGATGTAAATTTCCTATAAACTGTATATTAGAATAGTTTTGAGGATCAGTAAAGACGTTGATTATAAAGTATGGTGGATGCTTGGTACATAAGCTTAGATTTGATTACAGGAAAGAGGAAAACATAATGTTCCATTAGTATAAAGATAATTTTGCTGTTCTATTTTCTTTTCCATTCCCCTAATAATTTTGGTGCAAAATACAGCAGTGCATATTGACCCAAAAAATGAATAAAACATCACTTAATTTACTTCAGCTTATACATCGGTTGCATGGGTTAACTCACCTTACATACATTTTATACAGTACTTAACATTTATGTTATTTTATTTTATTTATTTATTTATTTATTATTATTTTTTTGAGACAGAGTCTTGCTCTGTCGCCCAGACTGGAGTGCAGTGGCGCAATCTGGGCTCACTGCAAGCTCCGCCTCCTGGGTTCACGCCATTCTCCTGCCTCAGCCTCCCTGAGTAGCTGGGACTACAGGCGCCCGCCACTACACCTGGCTAATTTTTTTTGTATTTTTACTAGAGACAGGGTTTCACCATGTTAGCCAGGATGGTCTCGATCTCCTGATCTTGTGATCCGCCCACCTCGGCCTCCCAAAGTGCTGGGATTACAGGCTTGAGCCACCGCGCCCGGCCTTAACATTTATTTTAGAGGAAAAAGTTAGCAATATGACTTTTCATTAATGCTTAGTAAATATTTGCCAATGCACTAAACAATTTTAGTTTGGATAAAAATAGCATTGTGGACAAGTAAATGAGACCAAAAATACTATCTTCATGATTCTTTAGCTTCTAAAGACAAATTGCTACATGTAAAGGTTATGCCAGATTTCAAAAACAACATAGGATAATGGGAAAGATCACAGATTCTAGAGCCAGCATTCCTCAGTTTGAATCCCAGCTTTGGTACTTTACTTGTGTGAATGTGGGCAAGTCCCTTAAGCTATTGGAGGCTCATCTCCTTATCCAGAAAATGGGGATGATGAAAGTATATACTTCATAGAGTTGTTGGCAGAGTTTGTGGGTGCATGAAGTAATATACATGAAATGCTTGAACAACCTCCTGGTACACAGTAATATCATACAAGTGTTAACGATTGCTATTGCTATCCTCTTAGCCACTTCACATAGGAATAATCTCCTATACCACGATCCTCAGAGCATCAGGATATGCAGGGACTGGGGGCCAGTGCTCTGCATCATGGCTGCAGAAGACCCTAGAATACTGCCTTCAGTAGCAGGACTTATAAGAAATCACTACTCTGATGGGAATGTTTTGATTGGGCTTGTCAGAAGACCTGGTATTGCTGAATGCTTTTTGAAAATATGTTAACAAAATATCTTCGGATTATATTTTCCTTTTCCAATATTCTTTGTCAATATATGAGTATTTCTGACTTTCACAGCATTTATCAATTACCAGTTTCACTATTTATGTTGATCAGCTATATTGGTAAAACAAGAATTCATTTTTTTAAACAACTTACAGCATTATATTCAATGATGGTTATTTACCTTTTAATACACTTTCTGAATCTTAAAGCATACCCATTAAATTCAAAAGCCAAAGATATCTAAAACCAAAGAAGCTTTTTGTCTCTTATACTGTAGTGTTAGTCTTAACGTATTTACTTAATAATGAAAGCTGACCTCCTGGTTCTGGAACCTCTCCCATCTTTCCTAACACATCACCTCAGCCCACCCCTGGGGCTCAGTCCTTGCCAATTTCCTCTTCCCTATGCCATTTCCCATACTTTCAATATTTTCTTAAGCCTTCTTTAAAGAGGCTTAAGATTCACCCCCAATGCACCTTACCTGTTTCTGACCTTCTCTGTAGCTACTGGAATATTTCTATCTTGTCCTCTAAATTAACAATGGGAAAGCATAAATAATCCCATTTTTAAAGTTATTTTTCTTGGAAGAGGAATAGATGATAGCACTTCTATAACACAGAAAGGACACTGTAGGGTGAAAAAAAGAAGAAGGCTGAAAACTTGTTGAAAACCACATTCTCCAGGAAATAATCATGATAATAGTAACATGTCATAGGAACACTGATGAAGAAAAAAATTACGGCAAAAGGCAAAAGGTACTTTGTTTCTTTCAACCATTTTAATGATGAATGCTTAAGATAAGCTGATGTATTTCTAAGTGCTAATAGTTTAAAGCACTCCCTTCTTCCCCAAAACACATAGATCCTTTCTCTAGGGTACTCATGGCAAATGGAAATTTTGGTGGACAGAGTCTCTTTAATGTAACCCTCCTGAGAAAGGTATGCTAAAACATGAAGAAAAGCAACCTGATCATTCAGAAAAAAATAAAATAAAAAAAAAAACCAAATGAAAGTGAAGTTCACATTGTATCTATAAGATACAAACTGATTTTTTTCCTCCCACAGCCAGCTACAGTGATTTAAATAATAATTTATATATTTACTAAATTTCCATAGAGATGTACCTGCTGTTTTGATCCTTTCTTTTTAATAGCAATACATCATGATATATGGAAGCCCTTTGAAGAACCTCAGCCTGTGCTAAAAATCATGTGTTGGCTGACTGGATGCATTCGAGGAATTTATGGTCCAAATTAGTGTGAAATAATCAGCAAACGCTGTGTCTCTTTACCAGATCCCCCAGTTCCCAGGTCAGCTAGAGCAATTATTAAAACACCCAATGGTCAGACACATTTCTGCCAGCAGATGATTTTAAAAGAATGCTAGAGAATCCGTTTGAAAAGGCCTGCAACCAAGCACCACGTTCTCTAGCGAGTTTCCAGTACAGGTTAAGGTGCAGCATTGCCTCCCACTGCTTTCCGTTGTACTAGCATATCAAAGGAACCTAAAAGGCACGAGGACCTGCTACTGGTGGGAAGAAGGCCTTAGAAGGCGAGAGAAGTGCTGAGTGGTGAAGTGCAGCGATCAGTGCGCCAGTCTGTCTTCCGGGAGCTCATTGCGGTGCAGTAACCGGAGATCCTCACCTGCCCGCCACGACAAACGCAAGCACATTCTAAAGCCAGGCCCCTGGGAAGAAAACATGCCAGAGCAGAGTGGTGTTATTTTTAATGGAGCATGTGTTTGTCTTGCAAGTGTGTCGGAAGGAGGGGAGCAGGTGTCGGGTTCCTGACCAGTGCTTCTGATGCAGGATAAGAGGCCGAGGTTGGATTTCCCATGGCCTCACAAGATCTTTGATTTTGCAAATGGGATGTAATCGTCCAAATGGAGTGTATAACGCTATCCCGTCTCGGTGCGTTTGTACAGTTGTTTTCAAAGCAAACTGGCCTCAGGGTGCAGATTTCATGAGTAATCTTAGGGATGGAGCCAGGTCTTGTTAGGTAAAGATTAACAGCCCGATAAATAGAATCGGTGCACCACCATAAGATTAACACAAGGCAATGGCAGAGTTGATCTAAGATCTTCTTGGAAGGCAAACATGCGCACCCCCCCTTTTTAATTTTTTTTGAAGAGTAAGAACATGAATTTGTCAATAATAAATTAATAACCCTCATGTAAGAGAGTTGTCAATATGAGAGACTCTATCTCCCATGTTCAGTAATAAAGCTACCTATTATTTTGGTAAGAAATGCCTAAATTGAAATTCCAAAGGGTATTATGAACTTGAATTAAAAAGGTAATGGATTTTTTAATAAGTTCTGGGTCAAGATGTATTATCAAACTATTTTCCATAGGGCATAGAATATACCGTCTATCCTTTTAATAATGCCAGATCTAGTCTTACATCCAGCGGCCAGCTGAGGCTGCTTGCCTATTATAGCTCTCCCACCATCCCTAACAATGAACAAATAACTAGATGGCCTATGAAACATTTAAAATACAACTGTCTCCTAGAGAAACTGTTACTAGCAGAGACAGGTTTGATCCAGACCAGGATAACCTGCTTTGGGAAAGAGCAGATCAATATTGTTTGGGAGTAAGTAGTGGAAGTGAATATTATGGTGAATTAAGTTAATCATAAAACAAATCATCTGTGCACTGACATGCAGCCTGATTCTACTTAATTGTTCTGATGCAGTGCTATGTGAAGGATAATTCTGTGTGCTTTGAAATTCAAAGGGCTTTCAAAAAACTGTTTTAATTATACAAACCATTTGTTAGTCATGAAAGCACTAAGTCTGCAAATCCTTAAAGACTGGCAAAGAACTTGACCATGCATTTGAAAAGTGCTCTGCATATTCTAAGTTGTAGGAGAAGAGTTTTCTTCTTTCCTGATTTATGGCTTGGGTCCAAAGCCAAAGTTATGTCTTTAAACCATTCTTTCCGTCATGCCTAACTGTCTGACTCTGCGATACTCTACAAACTTACCTCTTTTTGTGTGCTCTCCTAGAATATTTTCTTGCTGCATCCCTCATCCTTCCTTCCATCTTTGCTGGGTCTGGAGACAGGTAGTATTTCTGTATGCAGCCATGGTGAAAAGGGGGGGTAAACTTGTTTACTAAAATGTAGCTGAACTCAACAGACTTAAGTGTACTCTAAATGAAAAAGTAAATTATTGAGTTATAAATGGATGGAAAAAACTGCTTCATTACATGTTTGGATAACTTCCGGTCAGGCATGAGTTAGTGTAGGACATTGTCATAGCTATCTTCATAATTGCATTAATTTTATATGGTTTTTAGATTAATGCTGGAATTTACTTTACACTGTAGCTTAATATTGGAAGCATTAAATTCACTGTTACAAATTGTCTTCTGTTTTTAAATATCTTCTATAAAACAAAAATCTCCGTAAGATAAAAGAATGCCTGCCTCTCTCATCATGGACACATGTAGAGAGAGAGAGTGGATCTGGAAAACAAATTTATACTTTTTCTGGAAATGGGAACCATTCATAAACCATTTAATGAGTTCAAGGTCTCCTTGTTCTCATTCTGCTTCCTATTCATATAGACTGTTGGCAACCAGAGGTAGCTGGACTAGTGATGCATTATTGGATGAATCTGCTTCAAACTTGAAGATTTATGAAAACCCTGAATGACAGACAAAAATATACATTTTCCTTTTTAAAAGGGTGAGATTAATATTCAGCAGTCACAATATATAATTAAAGAGAAAAATGAAATGAACTGTTTATGCAGGCACAAAGAGTTGGTTTAATATTACAAGAGACCAGAAAGTCTGAGGCAAAATTTTTAAGTTTTGCTCGAGGGTTTAAAGCCCCTCGGAGGTGTTCTCGCAGGTATAACCCCATTGCCATTTTTATGCATGTCGTGAACTTGTTTACCAGCTGCATTTATGTGAGATGCTCAGATGTCTCCTGATGCCGCCTGCCTCCCTGTGTGCATCTTTATGTACTATATGTCCTCATTAATTTCGGAAAGAGTTTTAAAGAGTGCTCAAATAACACTTCCAATTAGTAACCGGTATTTTTTTTCTTTAGGTGTTGGAGTGCAAAGCTCACTGAAGCAACTCCCATATGGTTGAATTGTATCCTAAACACAGTCCCAGATAAGAAAAAAGACTAACTGATGCCTAGAGGTCTCAATAAACCTTCTAACTCGTTTAAAATTTTGTTCCTGCTTCCTTCCAGCAGCTCTAGGTCCCAGTTTTAAGTTCTGTTCTTCATCTCCAAACTTTAGACATTGGGCAAACCGCTGGTTTCCTTTTTGTGAAAACTTCACCAACATATGTTTGGTTGTCACAGAGTAGTAGCTTGGCTAAATTTGTGTCCACAGTTTTTTCCCCCTAAAGGAAGTCTACGGTAATCTCGTAGGGTGGGGTTGGGGAGGCTCTGTATTGTTTGAATACTGTGTATAGGATAATGCTGAGAAAGGAGGATGTAAAAAAAGAATAGTCACTAATCATTTCTATATTCTCAGGAAGTTTCATGGAATGGAGTAGAGAAATACAAAAACTGGGGTTTCCTGGTCCATGCTATGTGATGCAGGCCATCAGGAAGAGAGTTATTGAGGCATCTAGGGTATGCAAAGATGACTGAGAGTTAAGAAATGAATAGTTGAGAGTAGGGAGTGAATTAGAAGTTGTCTTGATTGCTGCTGTTTCTTGTTCTCTCCCATGAAGATGGGCATCTTTCTATTTCCAAGTCTTTCTACCACTGGGATGCTCTGACTTCTAGGTGTCTACCTTGGGATCTCTATTCCCCAACAGCCTACCGTCACTCCACTCACAGGTGGCTCAGCACATGACCCGGCAGAGTGAGACACAAGATTCTTCATCCCATTTTGGTCCTTTCATTGCTTCTGTTCGCTGGACCCCAGGGCTGCTCATTGTGCCCTGCCTCTTCATCAACCACAACCCAAGAACCTCCCCTCCACTTCAATATTTATGGGGATGACACTTTTGCTTTCCTTTAAAAAAGGAAGTCTATCTCTTCATTTGCTACTTGAAAAAGTAATTCACATTATCAGGAAAATTGGGGGTAACTACAAAGGCCATTTTTTATTTCTGGTTAGGAATATTTAATAATTAATGGACACAAACTTGAACAATACAGATATTATACAGAGAGAAGTATTCCCTTTTTAAGTCTCTTCTACTCTTTATGGTTAAATCAAAGAGAAATTTTCAGTTTGGTGTTAATGACTTTAAGTCTTCCCTTACTCTTACTAATATACCTTTTTAATGCAAAAAGTAGACCTCAGGCTCAAAGCCCTGTTGTTGGTAGGACCTGTCCCACTCTGACCCAGCTCAAGACAAGACTCTAAATGATATGAACTTTAAGTCAGAAGTGAAAGGAGAAAAAAAAATCTCAAGCATCTTGGTGAGAAAGGATGTCACTCCTTTATGTTAAGCCCAGGCCCAGTTGGAAAGAAGACCCAGAAGGAAGTGGCTCTCTCATTCATTTGTGTCTATTATTTCACTGATTTCTGAGCAAATTAGAGGCTCTGTGGAAAAGGGCTGGCAAGGAAATATAGAACAGCGTGAATGTTGCATTCTACTTAACACAAGGAAATGTGTTATTAATATATTAAACACGGGCTTCTTCAGAGAAAATTTTGAGTGTAGCTCTGTGCAAAGTTCTTTGTGTTGATTTGTAAGTTATTAAGGTAAAACCATTTTTTCCCTCCTGAAATTCTACAAAAATCAGTTGTTTAAAATACAGATCATGTTCTAGAAGGAAGTTTATAGGGATGTAAAATGCTGAGACAACCAGAAATCCCACATTTTAGATGTCAGGGCATTTGATTCATTCCTGTTAAGCCTTGGACATCAATAAATAAAATCCTGGCTGACTGAATGTGTAACCTTATAAATTTAAGTGCTCTTTACTCTGAAGACCTGAAGTTCTTCTTTTTCAAAATCTTTTAAAGAAACTGAGAATTCCCTGAGTTTCTTGACTCTCGATGAAGTCCACGGGGCAAGCCAGGTTCTAACTTTCACTCTATACATGTTAAATTTATACCAACTTTATGTTGTGGGTGAGCCTATGAATAATACAATTTGGGGATTCTGAATTTATGAATGAACAGGCAGCTTTGAACTCTTTCTGGGAGCAGGTACCATATACTATTCAAAGGTAATTTCCCTTAGATTTACATTTCATTTACTCATCTTGCACCTCTAATGCCAAGTGCTGTGTCAGGTCTTGAAAGGAAACGTAACAGTGAATAGTAGTCCAGAGAAAGAACGATAAAGTTGACAAGCGGTAGACTCCTCCATAAATCAGAGATTCCATTGAGAGTAGTTGACAGTCGAGCCTATACATTAGAAAAAGAAATGTAGAAGGAGGAAAAGAAAACAATAGTATGAAACTCACTATGACTCAGTGAATGAGAAAAATGAATCACAAGGAAATCTGGCAGAATAAAAATTATCTGATTATTGTATGAAGCAAAATCTTTTAGAAATAAGTTTGTTAACCAGTTCTGAAGAAAAATGAAAATGAGAATTATTATATGTAATCATAAGAAAAGAGGTGAAAACCAATCTAAGTTTAAAAAATGTCAAGGTCAGACCTTTCTAAACAAGGTAGAATTGAATTAGAAGAATGAACACAGATGTGGCCAAGCAGGTAAGAGGTCAGAAGGTGACAGGTACAGGCACGTTCCAAAGCGGGATGGGTGACATTTACTTTTTTCAGTTTGTATTAGGAAAATTCCCACTTCAACCAGGTTTGTAGAGTTTTAAGATGACTAGATTTAGTAATTGTGGATAGACGGTTAAGCATGGAGCTTTAGAAGATGTCTGAAATTGAGGAGCCCTGTTACTTAAACTTTGTTAGCCTCACAGTAAATCTAACTCTGGTCCCCTTTGCAGAATCATGCCTTATGTGACGGAGGAGAAGAGGTGGGCTTTGTGCTGCTGTGTTGGGCAAGAGGCTATGATTCATCTTCCTGCATGGATTGCCTTGAGTCATGCTGTCATCATCATTAGAATGGTAAGCTAGAGAGAGAGTTGCGATTAGGGAGTGGGTTTAAAATAAAAAGAAGTTATTTCTGGCTAAAGTAATGAAGACCATATTGTTACTGTGTTTCAGAAGTGTATACGCCTCAGTGAAACCACTTTTGTCTCTTTTTGAATGGCAAGATATACCAGAGACTGTACTGGATGCTTGAGATATACAGATGAAGAATGAATGACGAATGAAACTTGGTTTCTGCTGTTAGAAAGCTTTTAAGTTGGAGATGGAAGGGTTGGAGGTAGGATGACAGAGGCAGAAGGAACACAGAGTATCCATTTGGGATAGAACCTCACATTCATTCTTTTTTTTTTTTTTTTTTTTTTTTTTTTTTTTTTTTTTTTTTTGAGAAACTGTCTTGCTTTGTCACCTAGGCTGAAGTGCTGTGGCATGATCTCAGCTCATTGCAACCTCCACCTCCTTGGGCTCAAGCGATCCTCCCACTTCAACATCCTGAGTAGCTGGGCCTATAGGTGTGTACCACCATGACCTGCTGATTTTTGTCTTTTATGTAGAGACAGGATTTCGCCATGTTGGCCAGCCTGGTCTTGAACTCCTGAGCTCAAGTGTTCTGCCCACTGCAGCCTCATAAAGTGCTGGGATTATGGGTGCAAGCCATTGTGCCCAGTGGCATTCATTCATTTAACAAATATTTGTTGAGTACTATATTATTTTAAGAGCTGTGGCAGCAAACAAAATAGCTCCAAATGCCAGTATACATGGCGCTTTTATTCTAGTGGTGAGAAACAGACAGTAGATAAACTATGAGTATAGATATAGATGTATATATACACATACACATACGGGCAGATGATGGTGAAAACTGTGGAGTAAAATAAAGCAGGTTACAGGAGATAGTCAGCTGTTTCTTTTCTTTCTCTGTATGTGTGTGTTCGTGTATGTCTGTGTGTGTTCCCGTGTGCATGCGTACACGTGCAGGGAGCTATTGCTCTTTCATACAGAATGGACAAGAAGAAGCCAACAATAAGATGACATTTAAAAAGGGGCCTGAAAGAAATTAGAAAGATGCATGATGGGAAGAGCTCTCTGGGCAGAGAGAATAGCAAGTGAACGCATCTGGAGGCAGTGGTGTGAGAGGTGTGTCTGAGGAACAGCAAGGGAGGGCTGGTGAGGCTGGAGTGGAGTCAGCAATGGGTAGAGGGGAAGGTGATAAGGTCAGAGAGGTAGCAGGGGCCAGTGCAAGCGTCGTCTCAGGCCATGGTAAGGACTCTGGGCTTTAAGTGTGGTGGGCAGCCTCTGGGAGGAGCCGTGTGGGCAGAATCAGCTCTAGAAGGGCAAACCTACAAGCAGGGGGCTCAGCTGGGAGACTGCTGGAATAATCTAGGTGAGAGATGATAGTTGCTCTAACTGGGTTGGTAGCAATGGAGGTGAGAAACTTTGGTTTCTTGTTATATTTCAGAAAGGAGTCAGCAGGATATCCTGATAGCTCGGGTAAGGAGGTGAGAGGCAATGTTTTGTCTTGAGCAACTAGAAGGTTGGAGTTTTAATTTAATGAGATGAGAAAAACAATAGGAGGAACAGTTTGGGAGGTGGTGGTGGGATTTCTGTATTGGACTTAAGTTTAAGGTCTTCATTCGACATCTGATTGGGAATATCAAGTAGGCAGTTGGATGTGTTTGGAGTTCAGGAAACAGGGTGAGGCTGCAGATGAATATGTGGGAGTTAAGACCATACATATGGTGTTTAAAGCCATAAGATTAAACACAGTCACCTAGGGAATAAATATAAATAGAGGAAAAATAAATATGGCATGTTTCTGTTCTTGAACTTTTGGACATAGTTTGTTGAACCTCTGGAGGTGGGATTGGGCATTTGTGAGTGTAGGTTCCTGCCATTTCTCTCTTTCTCTAAAAATACATGACATGATTTATACATCCCAACATTTCATACAATGCTTTTCATAATCTGATGCATAGCTACTCACTTCTCCAGTTTCAGTTCCACCAAACAGCAAAAGCACTGTGCTGTTTCATGTCTGTATGTGCCTTTTGCTCAAGCATTTCTACTCTGTGGAAAAGCCCACCCTGCTCCCAATCTCAGTTTATATCCACACAAACACACACATACACTTCACACTTCTAGGTAATACCTATTCATTTCTAAGACCCTAAGTGTCATGTCCTTCAAAATACCTTCCCCTCAGCTTGTCTCCAGGTGGGTTGAGCCCATCTTCTATGCTTTATCATCCCGTGCTTGGGAATAATTCTTTATCTCATTGCTTTATAATTATTGTCTCTTACTGTCTGCCTAATCCTTGGTAAAGGGAATACTCAAAGCATTTATGAAAGTTTACCAACATGTTAACAGACAAGACAGAGAAAAGTGATGAGTGAAATAAACCTCTTAATCCCACAACAGCAGAACAACAGCAAAATAAAGCCCACTTCAACCAGTAGCTACTGAGCCAAATTCCTCAATGTCCTCTGCAGGGTACACTCTGCACTCAGCTAGGTCTTAATGAGTGTGAAATAACAGGCCCTAAATGATCAATCATGGGAAAAAGAGGAAACAAATTAGAAAATAAATCTTTGCAGGAAGAAGGATGAAAAAGGCAAAAATGGGCTAGAGGATTTCATTCGGAAACAAATGAGAATATTTCTAACTGCAATCTCTCTCTCATTTGACGAATGAGAGTGACAGTCTCAATTGGAGCTTTAAAATATGAAACTCTTTGAGTTAAAGAGATAATTAACGATGTATAAAGAGATATGATAAACCCTTTAAAATGTACTACTTGATCCAATCAAATAATTAATTCCATAATTTTAAAATTATTTTTAAAAGTTGTTCTTTAAAGAAATTTAAATTAGATTTTATTAATATTTTCTCTGTGTTACAAAAGCCATCATTTGTAAAATGCGGATAGACCAGACTTCAATTAGACAATACCATGTACATTAATTGTTTTCCTAATGCAAATGAACTTTGACATCTTTTATTTATTACATCACTCAATTATAAATTCCTTAAAAGCAAGAACTATAGCTCCTCAACTAATGTGTGTTGCATTTAAATTTGAGAATGTAATTGTATGATTTCATCACATTTTTGTCTTCTTGTATAGAGCATATACACCATTCCATAATAATATACTCTAATAATGGTACAGTCATGATTTATTAGCACTTACATGTTGTACTTGCTTTATCTCCATTTTATTCTTACCACATCTCTATGGGAGAATATTTTTTTTTCAGTTGAAAAGAAGTAGAATTTATATGAAATGTTAAGCAGTTCACCCAGGCTCAGAAACACAATTTTGTCTAATAAAAGTGCCTAAGTTTTTTTTTTTTTTTTTTTTACTATGCATTAATATACTTAAGGAAACCCTAAAAGCTTGTGTATTTGTGCTACACAAATATTTAAGAATGCCATTAATTGGGAACATCTAAGTATATACGTGGATTTGAAAATCTTTATTAAAACACCATTCTGATTTTCTCATTATTAAATAAAAGTGACACACTAGAGTTATTACCTCAAATGTACATCAAATTTATAATGATCACAAAGTAGCAGTTGTCATTGAATTAAGGAAATATCTGCTTCAGATCATTTACTGAGTAATAGAATTTTAGAGCTGTTTAAGTTAACTAGGATAACTAAAATATGTAAATGTGCAATACAAATATGAAATATGTAAGTTTGGTGACATACTTTATCTCTGAGAAATAAATTAATAAAACATAAAATTGCCAGGCGCGGTGGCTCTTGCCTGTAATCCCAGCACTTTGGGAGTCCAAGGCAGGTGGATCACTAGAGATCAGGAGTTTGAGAACAGCATGGCCAATGTGGCGAAACCTCATCTCTACTAAAAATACAAAAAATTAGCTGGATGTGGTGGTGCATGCCTATAGTCCCAGCTACTTGGGAGGCTTAGGCATGAGAATTGCTTGAACCCAGACGGTAGAGGTTGGCAATGAGCTGAGATGGCACCACTGGACTCCAGCTGGCGCAACAGAGTAAGACTCCGTCTCAATTAAAGAATAAATAAATAAATAAAATCATAATTTAATGTTTTATTCAAGCTAATCAGGTTTCTAATGCTTTATTTCTTCTCTTCACCTAGGAAATACATCTAATGCTTCTATCATGATGAAATCTAAAATAAGTCAAAAATCCTTCTTTTGGTCAAATTGATTTCTTTGCCTGGGATGCCCTTCCATCTTAGTCAACCTAGACAATATTCCACTCTTTCAAGAATAATTTGGTGACTCATAAATCTATATTTCAAGCCCAGACCTCTGTCCTTCAGATCCTAGGTCAGGTATCCCACTGCTCACTAACCATAGCTACAGGAATTCTTCTGGGGCATCTTGACTCATCACGTAATATTCCTTCCATGGCTCCCCCACAAAGAGAATGGGTTCCTCTTTTTTTGGTGCCTCCACTGTTCCTTGTGCAAGCTTCTGTAACACTGTCTGTAATAGTTTATTCAAGGTCTTTCTGTAATCACTTATTCAAGGTCTTCAAATACTGGGCACACAGACCAGCCTCCCCACTCTTCACTTTTGGGAACTTATTACTATAATAATAATAATAATAGCCATTGTTAATAGTATTATTTGCTGAACGTGTATGAGTATGGTAGGCAGCTAATGCCAACAGATTGGAAGCTATTGACCAGATAAAACCTATAAACCATTCCTGCAAATAGAAATTTTTATATTCATTTTAATAAACCATGTCAATTTATCGTGGCACTTGTAGATAAATTAATGAATCAATCAATAAATAAATGTATAAATGTTGTATGCATTAATAAACAAGTCACATCATTTTCTTAGATAGGATTTTTGGTAGCAAAAGTGAGTCACTTTAGAAAACTCAAAATCTGTCTCATCAGCTTCTAGGTAAAAAATTTCATATTTGATGACAGCCAATCTAACAATCCAGTTTATGTTATTAAGCAGTGAATCAAATTAACCTACCAAAGTTTAATGCCAAAAAGTTTCTCTCCTGTGAGTCCGGGGAAAAGATGCATAATAACTACCTGTGACAAGTATGCAATATTAATTATGTAGCTAATTAATTTTTAATATCATGCCTGTTTAATTAGTAACCAAAGAGTCAAAGAATGATGGCTGCCTCCTACAGTTAGAGCTTAGCTTGTATATTTTGCAGGTGTGAAAGCTTAAACTGCACTATGCTTGATAACTTCACATGCAGTTCAAGATTTATGAGGCCTACATGATACTTTAAAAGTTTTCTCAAGCCAGATTATGATTATTAAGTAGTTAGAATTTTAATTACATAATATATTTCCTCTTTATAAAGGGAGATGTTATCTAAGATAATTTTGACTTTGGGAGGCTAATAGGATCAGGGCCTTTATGGAATTTTGTTTTTCCATGTACTACAAACATATTTTAAAAATGCCTCTAAAAGAGAAAATATAATTAATCACTAATCAGTGAATTGCTTTGGTCTTCATATCCACAGAACAATCTTGGTTCTGTCCTGGAAAGTCCTGAGTTAATTTTATTTATTTGTCTAAATGTTTTGAGATGATAGAGTTGGTAACTCCTCTGTCTCTATTATTTCCTGTTTCCTATGTTATGGAGCCTCTATATCATTCTGTAAAGTCAGGTGGAAGAAAAAAGGGAAGCATTGTTAAACTGATTTTCAAAAAGCAAGAGAAAATAACTCTTCCATTTCATATCTTCTAAAGAGAAACTGGCTAATAGACTTCAAACATAACTTTTTGCAGTGTTTTTGTAATTATGCTCTTAGAATATATGATGTGTTTTTATTTTCATAATTAACAGGAAATACATGTTATACATTAAATGTGACACAAGAGATATGAATTATGCAGTCAACTCGGTATGTGCTGATGAGCACAAAGCCCAAGGCACGTTCAGTCGAATTTCTATGAAGATCTATAATGAGTTTCAAGTACATCATTTCCTGATGGAGGATAAGAAAACATCCATCAATGCAAATTTCTGCACATTTTTTTCAGCTTTTATGAATACAAATTCTAAAAAGGATGAATTTCCAAAGTGCAACTTGAGCTAAGTCTGCTAGTAATCTTATTTAGATGGTTCAGGTTGTTTTGTGACTAGATTTTACAAGTTAAGCAATAGAGCACATTCTATTAATGCTTACTAATATCATCCTATTCAAATTCCAAAGGGATTCTCAAAGATGTGTACATATATATACACAAATATATTTATTTAAGCTGGTTATAGAGTGCTATCAATGAAGATAACTAGTGTAAGATAATTTGATACCGTACAAGTTAATAAAGATCCTAGTCAATATCTAAACCTATGACATTAGTTTTATATTGGAAAATAAATTATACTATGGAATAGGAAGCAAACAAGTGTTTATATATCTTTTAAATTCAAAATCAAGACTTCCCTATACACATGCAAAGTAAACATGCATATTTTATTCATTTAATTACTTTAGAATAGTTGAGAGCACCATAAATATCTTAAAGTTTATGTTGAATAAAATATTTTTATTAGGATAGCATTTAAACATATACTAATGAGGAGTGAAGGAAAATGTTTAGGAGGAAAATTGTGTTAAATATTAAATAAACATTAAAAGTTACAACACTTTGTGGTCCTTAGAGACATTTTACAGAATAACATATAGTTATTGTAAAAGAAAGCCCAATAAGGCAACAGCCTCCTAATTGGTTCTCTTAACACGTCTCTCCCCCCACAGTCCATTTTCCACAATAAAGAGTTATCATCCTGAAAAGCTGATCTGATCACATGACTTCCCTGCTTAAAGACCTCTGCTGGCTCTCTGATGCCCAGAGGATGAAGGCTAATCTCCCCAGCCTGGCCGGAGCCTGCTCCTCCGGCCTCATTTCCTGACAAACTCCTCCGCACACCTTAACCTCTGGTCCCTGAACTGCAGCAGCAGGGCAGAGTAGGGCGGGCAGGGCCGAGGAGGCAGGGAAGAAGTTTCATGAACACCACCTGAGCAGTGCTTCTCTCTTTGGGGGGCCTTGCCCTCTTTTTAAAACCCAAAATGGTCTGCAGTTTCGTTATCCACTCTTTATCCGTTTACTTCTTCATTTGGCCCATTCCCTATACTCCTGCAGAGAAATGACAGAGCAACAAGAAATCAAAACATTCTCACAAAATAGTGCAAAATATAAGGAGAACATTTACTCTCGCTCCCTTCTCTTGTTGTAAATTACCTCATGGGTAGGGAAAGTGACAGATACTAATTCCTTACGGAAGTGGAAAAAGGACACATCGCCACGAAGAAAATGTCCAGAAAGCCGCCTCGATCTGCTGAGTCAGGATTGTTCAAGGGTCTCCAAGCACAGCTCCAGCTTCTTGAGCTGAGTTAGGCACCTAAGTGCTCAATAGATGTTTGCTAGTAAGATGAGTTTAATTGACTGATAGATGTTAGTAAGTTGAAGGAAGGAGAATCATCTTAAGGATACTATATATAAATTTATTTCAGAGACTATATTTCTTTTTCTACCAATACACCAACACTTTCCTTGATAAGAAATTTTGTTTTTAGTTTAAGTGAAAAAAAGAACGCAGATTGAGCACCTGTTTACTAGTAGGAGCTACAAATTCTTACGGGCCTGAATGTGTTGGGTCATTTACGGGCATTTTCTTCTTGATGCCTCCACACAACCCTGGAAGTTGATATTATGAACCATATTTGTACACACAGAGGGATGAAGTAAAATCTCTCAAAGCACGCAGATATATAAGTGACAGAGTGGGGATTTGAGCTCATGTTTATCTGATCCAAAGGAAATGATCTTTCTATTATGCTTCCTATTTATATAGACCAGAGGCTTTAAAAAAAATTGTCTCAAGCTCAGGAAGTCATTGATCTGAGGCCCCTTACCAAGAAGGCATTTTTCTCAATTCCCTGAAGTTTAACATTAAGGACCACTATTTCAGTTGTTGTGAAGTGGGCAAGGGGGAAATAGATGATTTCCTATGTAATCTGAGCCCGTCCCCTTCAAGATCTTTATATATTGTGTTGCAGACTCAAAAATGAAAATAACATTCTTAATATCTTAAAGTATTTTGTCATTCTTATAATTGAAAGAAATATTACAAAAGTATATTGCAAATTAATTGACACAGGGACACGGCACTAGTCCAAATGACATTTCCATGTAACTGTCGTCGTTTATGCAAGGAATATCACTTCACAAACTATTAAACCCAAACTATGGCAGAGTATAAAAGAGCTTGTACATCAAGCACTTAGTCGAAAGTTACATTATGCTAACTAGCTGAAGAGCTTGTCAACATCTCCTGGGTTAAGTATGCCACCTCTTTGATCATCCAAAAAGGTTTCCAACACTGTAGGTGGTCCTAATTAACAGGAAACTGTGATCTTCTTTTACGATAAGATTTTACAAGTCAGGCAGTAGAGCACATTCTATTAATGCCTACTAATATCGTTCTATTCAAATCCCAGTATCTCCCCAGATACGCAACTGATTATGAATGTGTGTCCTGTTTTAATAGTATCTTTCAAGAGAAAGTTTGATGCTTCTTATCTAAATATCCTCAGGGTTCCTGTAGTCAATTATATTTTCTCATCATGGACTAAGAATGCCCACCCTTAGAGTAAGCTTCATATCTGAATAATCCACATCTGAATTCTACCTTTGATTTAATTTACATGATCTTCCTGGGGAGGAGGAGGAGGAGATGAGGGTGTGTGTGTGTGTGTGTGTGTGTGTGTGGTGTGTATGTATAGATGGTGTGGTTTTATCTGTATTTAAGACCTCCTATTTCAATAGCCACAGGAAAGAAGCTGTTTGCTTTAAATACATAAATCACTTTTAATAGTCATGCCAACCCTATAAGATAGTTATTTTGATGTTCATTTTAGAAATTAACAAATCAAACTCCATCTGTGGAAAGATGGTAGATTGAATACATACATCTAATTTTATTTCTTTTGAAACCTCAGTGAAAAATACAATAAAGAGATTTGTAAAAAATATAACCAACAAGATGGAGAGGATTAGAGTAGCCAGAGTCTGCGTGAATGTTAGAAAGCAAACAGATGAGGGACAACTGACTTATACCGACAAAGTCACATCTTACTCAAAACATGGACGCTCAGACCCAGTCACAGGTAGAATTCTCAAAAGGCTCAGAAGTGCTCAGTACCGGGTATAAGGTGGAAATAAAAGGGCATAGAGAGCTAAAGTAAGAATGTACTGAAAACTGTTTAAGAAGAGATTTGAAGATGCCTGTCTCCGCCCTTTGCTGCTGGGTAACTGTCCATTTTCAGCTCCCACAAATACTCTTATTTGGCTTATGCTCTGAAGAGGATGACACCATGCCTGGGCAGGAGGACTCCAGGTGCATCTGTGAAAGTGGATACTCCACCATCGCATGGTATTTAGTAACCCTATGCGCTCTGAATGCTGACAGTCTTCAGCTCTCCTTAGCTTGCTTGGGATCCCAGAATCCTGGTAGCCTAGGTGTCACCCCTCAGGCAGGAGGTTGGAAGAGTCTTTGCTGGAGAACCAGAGCAGCCCGAGAGGAAAGACCTAAAGATCCTACATAACAGGGTGTCTCTAAAATGGACCAGCAAATCACCCCAGAATAAAGCTCATAAATGACAAGTAGCACCACCGAACAGTGCTTAGTAAGTCTCCACACTTTTTTAAACCTTATTTTACTGTGAAAATTACATAACAGTATAGAATATATATTATAAATAAACAGCTGAAACAATTATAAAACAGACAATTATCAGAAAATTGCCAGCACTTGGAAGCTCCCTGTGTGTCCCTTCCTAATCCCAATACATTCCTTTCCACTAAACGAAACCAATGATTCCAACTTTTATGGTACTTGCTTATATGCTTTTCTTTGCCAATGAAATGAAGATGCCTAAATACTGATATATATGTTAATTAGTTTGATTTAACCATCCCACAATGAATACTTATTTTAAAATGTCATGTTGTATACCATAAATATATGCAGTTTTTGTCAATGTAAAAATAATTTTTTGAAGCCTTATAAAGTAATCATAGGAAGGCAGTGTGGTATTAGAACAAGAATAGACAAAACAAAACAACTGATTCAGTGTTATCTGCCTTTGGACTTTATATAAATGGACTCATAAAGTATGAACTACTTTGTGTTTAAATTTAGTTACGTGATTTACTCATATATATTGTTAGGAATAGCTGAAGTTTGTACATTATTATTGCTGTATAGTATTCTAATATTTACATGAGTATCCCACGATTTATTTATCCATTATACTCTTGGTTAATGGATGCTGGAGTTGCTTCTAGTTTGGGGCCATTAATAAAAATGTTGCTGTGACATGTTTGAACAATCTTCTGTTGCATATATATGCACATGCATTTCTTTAGGGCATGGATTGGCAAGCTTTTTCTGTAGAGGGCCCCAGAGAGTAAATATTTTAGGCTTTGCAGGTCCTATGGTTTTTTTTTTTTTTTTTTTTTTTTTTGTCACAACTACCCAAATTTGTGAAGAAGCACCCATACCTAAGTGAATAGGCAAGGCTGTTCCAATAAAACTTTATTTACTAAAACAGACTGTAAGCTGGATTTGGCCTGAGGGCTTTAGTTTGCTAACTCTTATTTTTAGGGAATCTTCTAGGAATGGAATTGTTGATTATAAGGTAAGTATATTTTCAATAAAACCTAATTGGTGTTCAAAGTACCACAAGCAAAGTATGAGATTAGTTATTACTCTATATCTTCTACTTCAGCTCTGGGTATTATCAGCCATTTTAATTTTAGCTATTCTGGTGGACTTGCAGTGTTATCTTATTGTTAAGTCTCAAATCAGTGATCAGTTATGAAGTTTTCATGTCAATTGACCAGTGGGATATTTTTCTTTTGAGAAGTATCTGACAAGATTTTTTTCTTTCTTTTTTTTTTTTTTTTTTGGTGGAGGGTTGAGGGGAGAATTTTTCTATTAAGTTGTCTGTTATTTTCTTATTAATTTATAAAATTTGTTTAAATATTCTGGATAGGAACTTTTAAAAGTTATTCGTGTTATAAATACCTTCTCCAACTTTGTGGTGTGTTTTTACACTCTTTTACTGTTTTTTTAAAATGAATAAATGTTCCTTATTTAATTGGTGTCATTTATTAAATTTCCTTTTTTTGTGTTCCATTTAAAATAAATATTTCTCTGCTCCAAAATGTTGAAAATATCCTACATTTTGTTTTATACACTTTATTATTTTGCTCTTCATATTCATGTCTGTAATCCATTTGAAATCACTTTTAAAAAATATATGGTTAGCTGTTAAGCTGGCTGTCAAGTTTTAATTGTTTTCCATATGAATACCTAATTGACCCAGCACCATGAATTGAAGACATCATTCTTTCCATGCTGCTCTGCAGTGCTAATTTTATAATAAATTAAGCAGCTACAGCATACGTGTTAGTCTGTCTCTGCTTTCTCTTGTCTGTTTCATTGTTTTGTTTTGGCTTTTTTTTTTTTTGCTATCCTTGCTCTAATATCACACTGCCTTCATATTATTACTGCATAAGTCTTTGAAAAGTTATTTTTTAAGTTGACAAATAAAAATGGTATGTATTTATGATATACAACACGATGCTTTTTTTGTTTGTTTGTTTTTTTGAGACGAAGTCTCGCTCTGTGGCCCAGGCTGGAGTGCAGTGGCGTGATCTCGGCTCACTGCAAGCTCCGCCTCCCGGGTTCACGCCATTCTCCTGCCTCAGCCTCCCGAGTAGCTGGGACTGCAGGCGCCCGCCACCTCGCCCGGCTAATTTTTTTTGTATTTTTTTTTTTTTTTTTTTTTTTTGAGACGGAGTCTCGCTCTGTCGCCCAGGCTGGAGTGCAGTGGCGCGATCTCGGCTCACTGCAAGCTCCGCCTCCTGGGTTTACGCCATTCTCCTGCCTCAGCCTCCTGAGTAGCTGGGACTACAGGCGCCCGCCACCGCGCCCGGCTAATTTTTTGTATTTTTAGTAGAGACGGGGTTTCACCTTGTTAGCCAGGATGGTCTGGATCTCCTGACCTCGTGATCCGCCCGCCTTAGCCTCCCAAAGTGCTGGGATTATAGGCGTGAGCCACAGCGCCCACCAACATGACATTTTAAAATATGTATTCATTGTGAGATGGTTAAATTAAGCTAATTAACATATATAACCTCAAATGCTTATTATTTATTTTATGGTGAAAGTGCTTTAAAAATCTACCATCTTAGCAATTTTTAAGAATACAGGACATTATTATTAACTATGGTCACCGTGTTTGTATCCCGCTCAAAATTCATATGTTGGAACCTAATACCTAATGTGATAGTAGTAACAGGTAGGGCCTTTGGGAGGTGATTAATTTGGCTCTATTAAGCATTATTAAGATATAATACAATATTTTATTAATAATTAATATGAATTCCCTGGCACTTTAGGCCTGCCTTGTACATGAGCAGAGCAGCCTTCCAGTGTTGGAGGGATGCCATCAGGCATGAAGATGTGACAGGCACTGGCAGTTGGAAGTCAGAGAACACTGAGAGGCCCAAGGAACATGAGAGGGGACAGGACAGTATCTGCTACACTGTACATGCGTTAAGGCGCGCGGTTCACTTGAGGTCGGGAGTTTGAGACCAGCTGGGCCAACATGGTGAAACCCCATCTCTACTGAAACTACAAAAATTAGTTGGGCATGGTGATGTACACCTGTAATCCCACTCAAGAGGCTACTCAAGAGGCTGAGATAGGAGAATTGCTTGAACCCGGGAGGTGGAGGTTGCAGTGAGCTGAGGCTGCACCACTACACTCCAGCATGGGCGATGGAGAGAGACTCTTTCTCAAAAAAAAAGTTACTTAGCATCTTTCATTTGTATAAATAAATAAAATAATTATTAATAAACAATAATATTAATAATTCTGACTAATAATTTTCCTGAGCATAGAAATTTTTCCTCAAATTATTTTTTTGGTATCTTTTTCTATTTGTTTTATTCTCTGTTGGTGACACCAATTATGTATAATTTATCTCTTCTGTCTCTCATAGTGATTGTTTCTCTTCATTTTTTAAAACCGATGTCTTTATTTCCATTTGATTTTGCACACTTAAGGAATATTTGGTGGCCAGGTGTGGTGGCTCACCCAGCACTTTGGGAGGCCGAGTCAGGCGGATCACCTGAGGTCAGGAGTTTGAGACCAGCCTGGCCAACATGGTGAAACCCCGTTTCTACTAAAAATGAAAAATTAGGCATGCACAATTGGGCATGGTGGTTCATGCCTGTGGTCCCAGCTACTTGGGAGGCTGAGCCAGGAGAATCGCTTGAACCCAGGAGGAGGAGGTTGCAGTGAGCCGAGATCATGCCACTGCACTCCAGCCTGGGCCACAGAACAAGACTCCTTCTCAAGAAAAACATTTGGGACCCCATGGGCCCTACCATGTTCTATGCAGTGCATATTCTTCTATCTTCTGTTTCCATCATGACGTTCATTTATGTGATGAATGTTTTCCTTCCAATTTTCCCTGAGTGCTCTAAGTGCTCATCTTTCATCTTCTTGATGTGTCTTTTCTGAACCCTGCTTTAGTTCTTGTTTTCCAGAAGTATTTTTTTTTTCTTTCGTTCTTAGTGAATAGAAATACACTGGGTCTCAATTTTCATCTGTGACATGGCAACATTTTTCTGGTGTATTTTCTTTCTTCACTATTTATTTTTTCTGCTCCTTTTTTACCTTTTTTTTTTTTCTTGTATTATCTGTGTGCAGATATTGCTATGGTCTGGATGTTGGTGTCACCCTAAAATTCATATGTTGGAACCTAATACCTACTGTGATAGTATTAACGGGTAGGGCCTTTGGGAAGTGATTAAGTCATGGGGGTTCCACCCTGATAAATGGAATTAGTACGCTTATAAAAGAGCCTCAAGAGAGCCGTCATTCAAGAAGTGAGTGAGCCCTCACCAGACACTGAATCCACCAATGCCTTCATCTTGGACTTTTCACACTCCAGAACTGTGAGCAATAAATTTTGTTGTTTGTACATTATCCCGTCTAAGATATTTTTGTTATAGCAGGCTGAAAGGACAAAGACAGATCTGTGCCTGTCCCATTCTTTTCATTAATATTTAAATGAAAAGAATCCTTCCTGATTCAACTCTTTTTAGATTTGTGGGGAACGGTCTGGGGCAGTGTCCTAAGCTAGCAGTACTCTCCATGGCTCTTAAGAAATTTTGTTATGGCACAAGTTTATGTGGTTGAGTGAGTTCTTAAACTGATTTTCCCACCATTGAAGGAGATCTACACTTACATGGAGGCTTTCTATAAAGAGTCCCTAACCTCATACCCTGCCTACTGGCAGGTGCCCTTCAGCAAAGAAAAGCATCTGTGTGTTTCCTGTTCAGCTCCACACTCTCAGCTTCTTCACGTTGCCAAATTGATCCGAAGGGGTTCTCTCCACCAGTCTCCGCAAATTCTCGTTCAAAGACAGGGCTTATTGGATTCATCCTTCAGCATAGATCACCTACTTTGAGCACTAGGCTCTATAGGCTTTCTTTGACATCTGCAGCCACAGATGTCCTCTCTTGGTGTCTTCCCACATACACAATAGATCCTTGCTGACTTTCCTCATGTATTGTGGTTTGGGGATATGGCAGCTCATAGTTTTACCAATGATGGAATTTACATTTCAGTTTCTCCTTTTTGGCATTGTTTCAAGAATGATTTCTGAGAGAAGGGAGCATAAATGTCTTTTTCTTGCTGTCTTAAATATACAAGTTGATAGTTTATTGCAAGAGAAGTGTTCCTCTTGCCTCTCTTCTTCTCACAAATATTTTGTCTCTGCTATAGTCCAGCACTGTCCAATACAGCATATATGATGATGAACGTGTTCTGTATCTGTGCTGATTGATACAAGTAGCCAATAGCCACAAGTGACTATTGAACACTTGGAATGTGGCTAGTGTGGCTGAAGACTACATTTTAAACTTTATCCAAGTTAATTTACTTAAAATCAAATTTAACTAGCCTAAATCTAGTTCTTTAGGTCTCCCTAAAGATATATATATATATATATATATATATATATATTTTTTTTTTTTTTTTTAAAGGCATATTTCTTCCTAGGTTTTATTTTTTTCTCCTGCTTGTCACATCCCTTCCCTGAGGCAAAGAGCACAGAGCCCAAACTGCTTGGAGGTAAAAGAGAAACTGCTGGGGAAAGAAACATGAGCCAATAGCTCAGAAATCTTATCCCCCATTAGCTGGTGTCTGATTTGCCTTCTTAGATGGCACTAAAGCCCAAGGATTAGTTGGAGGCATCCAGCAACATTTCTGGATACAGATGCCCAGCACCTTTTAGCCTCAGCTGTCACATTTGGTACCTAAGGCAAATACTACTGCAGTGACCTTTGGAATTTCTAATCATTTACAGTGAAAACAGCTCATGGCTGGGTTGCTAAGTCCAAAGGAACACAATGATAAGGGAGAGACAAGATATAAGTCAAGTGTGTCCTCATTCCCAGGGAGCAGATGGCCCACAAAGCCATGCACTGGCCACTACCTGTATCTCTAGTGTCCTCTTGAAACTTTCACTTTTGTTCTTTGTGGTCTGGCTTCCTCTCAGACTCTAAGAATGTGCCATGTCCCTGCTCACTACGGGACTATTGCAGATCTTGTTCTCTATATCTGGAAATCCCCACCACTCCTTTGTCATCTTTTACTTTTAATTCCTGCTCATTGTTCAGATCGTGAATATCACTTCTTCAGGGAGGCCTGTTTTGGTTCCTTAGTCCAGATCGGTTATACCTTAATAAATAAAGTGGCTGAGATGTCTGCCCCAGGTATTTGAAAGTTGGCTGCAGATGGGAACACATCTGAATCTCTCCAGGAGCTCAGGATACTCCCAGGATATGGAGCTCCCACCATCCATCTCTAAGATGCATTGATATATGTGGTTTATCATTTTACGGTGCTTGAATGGATGGATTCTGGCTTCAAAGTGCTTGTCTAAAAGCATAGGATAGAATTTTCTATTTCCATTCTATGCTGTAAACTATTACCCAGCTGTAAACATATTAAATAAATTCTCCTCTCATGCAGTGTAAAACACTGAACATTCTAGGTGATTTGAAACTGAACTCGTAGACTCTTTAGTCATAGTATAAAAAAAGAATAAATATTTTTATTCATAGAACTCACAGAGAAGGAACATTGCTTTAGATTTAGATATTTTCTAGAAATGCAGGCTGGAATAATAAAGAGTCACGGCACAATTTTCTCCAAGGGGGAAAGGTAGTGCTTTTACCTAATGAATAAGGTTATTTCCCAGTTTGCTTGGCTTACAAAGTACGTTCATTGTTCTCTGCCAATTTAGTGCTTTGCTATTCATGGAGATAGGCCTGGATAGTGGCTGAACAGAAAGCAGGGCAGTAAAGAAAAGGGAAAATAAGAGAGTAAGATTGGCTTAGGATAGAGTGAAGGAAGTCCCAAAGACTAATTTTCTCAATGTAATAGAGCTTGTAAAAGCAATTTCTCCCCTTCAAAAGCTACACTGATTATGCTGAGTCAGGTGAATTCTAGGTTAATATCTAAGCCATTTTGTACTGTTGTCTACAATGCTTATAGAATTATTCATTGACAAAGGCAACTTACTGACCAAATAACGTGACTTCTTTGAGTCTCCCAATATAGCAACTATAGTGTGAAAGGCCAATTGCTACTCCCCGATTGGAGTTAACTCAGGCTGCATCAGGGGAAAGCAGGATAGTCAGAAGGAGCTTGCTAGGGTATTAGGCCATTTCCAAATGTGACCTGTGTCAAAATCAGCTTCATTTTTCCCTATAGACTAAATTTAATTTTAAATTTATAAATGCACTCAAATTTCTGAGACTTCGATTGTGCAGTAATTTATATTAACTTACCAGTAGCAGATCCACAGAAAAATCCCAAAGGTCAAGCATTAACCTGTAATGGCAGAATTCTCAACTCCTTCACATAGACTGTGATCCAGAGGAAAGCAGGATTAGCAGGGGTACCTCTTTATACATGAAAACTTGGTCTGAGATTTCTCCGAGATGACTAATATGAATTAGTTATGTAACTGTTTCAAAGTAGCCTGAAAAAATTAAATTCAGATGAAGTTATTATGCAGGCTTAACAGCCTTCTGAGAGCCCAGGCCTGAGGCTAAGAAAATAAAAGTGGACCTTATTTGTATTTAATCAACAAATGAATGAATTAGCTCCTTAAAAAGCTTTAAAATTGTCATGTTTGACTAGACTTGCTCAGTTAGAATTGGAGAGGCTATTTTGAGAGTGAATTACAGTCAGTATCCTGTGAAAATGGAAGTCCGATATCATACACATGTAGATTTTTTATTCTCTCTTCCGGTTTATCTGTCTGAGCAACTTGCTGCTTTTCATTCTTCAACAAAGGATACATATTCAGTAAAGGAGACATTCTGTAGCTAAGTGTGGCTTTTTTCTTTTTTTCTTTTTCGGTTGATCTGCGGCCCCTTTGATAAAGGGCAGAGTGGAGACAGAATAGGAGAGACTCCACTTCGGTGGTATCACAATGCTGGGTGAAAATTCACAAACTCACAGGAGGGGTCTCCAAGAGCCTCTTGGAAATGTGAACGGCATCGTTTATTGTCATGGACACAACGTCATTAACGTGTCAATAAGACAGCATTACAATATAGATTATGTTTGTTTTGATTGTGGATTTTGCAATGTAAGTAGACAATGATACTCAAAGTAATGAACCTGAAACTATGAAGGTGTTTTCATATAGAACTAAAATGTACATTGTCTAACATATACTTAATGAAATTTATAAATGCCATTGCAATAACTTTTAAATTAGTGTAAATTAAACACTATTTGGTGGGAATCACCACAGAATCTTAGAGGCTAGCTGGGTTCAAATAACTCTCATTTTCTTGGAGTCCCAGAGAAGATAAATTTTTGCCTGAGAACGCACAGCTACTAAAAGGCTTACACCTCCTCTCCTCCAACAAACCACCTCTTGTTGTTCTTTATATGTGGTAACAGTACCCAAGTTCTGAAGTAAATGTTTTTAATTAAAATATAAGATTCCCCACCCCACTTTGTGTGGGAAGCTGAATTAGACAATTTCTACAATTTTTTAAAAATAAAAAAATGAAATTGTGAAAATTTTACACAGTCATACTGTCACTATGTAGCTTTTTCTTCATAATCCAAGGACATTTTCCAAATAACCTGTTCTATTTCATCCTCACTTCCACCATGACTGCCACTCAGGTATATTTTGTGTGTACTTTTTGGGGTATAATTTTTATATTACTCTTTCACAGCAGGGACTACTTTGACCTCAAATACGTTTTTATGATCTGAGGTGTGAACTTGTCTGCCTCCATCTTACAAATCTTCTCCTAGGCGCCTCTTCCCACAAATGAGAAGCTTTTGAGCAGACCCCAGGTTGTTCCTTTCTTTTTTCCCTACCTTCATCTACAGATTCATTGAGCTCTAGAGCATTCGAAAGAGAAGGAAAGCCACATGATAAAATATGAAGGTGAAGCTGAGAGTTACAAAGTGCAGACTCTGCTGTAGGAGAAGCAAGACCCCTGTCCGGATGGCCCCTGGAGAGGCGAGTTAGCATGAGGAAGCTGGCTGGGGAATAACGGGGAAAGGGAAGGGTTAAGATTTGCTTCATGAAAGTATTTAGGGGACCCTCTTTAAGATCTGGCTCCTCTAGCTCCCTAAAAGAAGCAATGTATGTCTACTTTGCTTTCATTTCTCAGCAGAAATGAAAGGAATGCTTGATTTCTCAGCAGAACTACTGTTTGTTTGTTTTTCCTCTCTAAATACTGGCATCCTTTTAAAAGAAAGCAAAGCTTTTTATTTCACAGAATTAAAAGTCTTAACACACCTAGAAGAGTTTAACATCTTAGTATAAAGGGATATGTGTGGGAAAGTAAATACAGATATCAGATTCGTCCTGCTTTTGATAGGGGCAAGGCTCTGGGAACAGAGAGGCACAGCTCTTCTGCAGTGAGAGGAGAAGATGCCATTCTGGGAAGTGTGGAGCAGGAGTAAGACAAGGCCATCAAAGACCAATTCCCTTATTTTATGATTTGCTTGGAGCTGTTCTAATTATCTTCATCTGAGTGCAGACAAATAAAGCTGTGTGCAAAAGTTTTACAGCTCTTGACCTTACTCAATATCCACACCTAGGTGAGAACCATGAAGTATTTTGTAACACCCTTAGCATTTTGCCATCTTTCAAAATGCACCTTTGAGACTTTTCCTTTATTTTCTCAAAATGTAATCTTCCCCAGCTCTACCCAGCACATTTAAATCATGATAAGACAGATGACCGTAAAGATAATTTACCTTTGCTAAGGTTTCACTTAGAAGACTCCCCTTGATGCTTTATTTTTCTAAGATCGACCATTAGCTAGTGCACTCTGTCACAGGATAGAAATTTGTAGCATTGGTTGTGTCAAAATAGCACAAGTATGAACCCACAGTTTAAGAGGTTGTATTTCTTGATCTAGTTAAAAAATCATCTCATGTTGTTCTTTAAAACATATAACACTACCCAAAAGTTTCTGGCTAATGTTAGGATCAGACAGAGGGTTGATGAGCTGTAATGTCGATAGTGCAGACGTCATAAAACAACGCCTACTGCCTTGTAAAACAGAG
The DNA here is from genome assembly GCF_024542745.1 of Macaca thibetana thibetana. Taxonomy (NCBI): domain Eukaryota; kingdom Metazoa; phylum Chordata; class Mammalia; order Primates; family Cercopithecidae; genus Macaca; species Macaca thibetana. The sequence continues at coordinate 163,493,274 of NC_065578.1, forward strand.
AGCAGGAGCAGCGGATGGGGAACTTGAGAAGTTCTCTAGCGCCACCATTGATTTAATTCCAACAACATGCAAAAAAATGTGTGAAAACTTTGTATGCTACAAAATGATGGACGAAAATTCCAACTGTTTGACTGTTGGTTTGTAGAACATAATGGACAAGATGATATGATATTTTGGGAGTCTGATTGTGTTACCTGAAACCAAGAGAAGATGAACATCCTGGTTTTGGCTATAAATGTTCTAGCCAGAAGTAGCATGGCTAAAAGGCGTTGATACCAAGGAAGAGCAATAGGAAAAGAACTTCTATGTTTCTGATATGACTCTCTTTATTTGGTTTCCTATCAATAATGACATTTTGGAATTCCTCAGGAATTTTCACACCGCTGTGGCTTTTTATTTGCAAGTGCTTAGGATGTGTAAATAAAAGGGGTGGGGCTTTCTGTTTCCTGGAGGTAGCACTCCGCCAGCAGCCAGTTAGAACACAACTGCTTCCCACTTTAAACAGGTTTCCTCTTCCCTTTTTATGGGATTGGAAGTGAACTCAACTCAATTACTTCAGACTCAGCAAGTAGGATGTGGCAAATTAAGGGAAAAAACATTAATGAACTTATTCAGCTGAGGTTAACCTACCTGAGATGGGCAACTCTGGATTGAGTGGTCTAAATTATACAATGTCTAATATGATCACTTAAAATATCTATGGCTTTTTCTGTGATTTCATTGTTTTACAATTTTGACTTTTCATTTTGAAGTCTGAAATAATTTTAGACTTATACAAATGTTGCAAAAATGGTACAAAGAATTCTCATATACCCTTTACCTAGCTTTTCCAGATGTTAACATCTTACTTAAGCCTAGTACAATTATCAAAATCAGGGAATTCACACTGATTTAATTCTATGGCTCATCTTCAGATCTCAGTTAAATTTGCTGCTTGTCTCACTAATGTCTACTTTCAGGTCCAGGATCAAGCCCAAGACACCTTACATTCACTTGTTGGATAATGACTTTTGAACATTGCTGTACCAGGCCAGACGTGGTGGCTTACACCTGTAATCTCAGCACTTTGGGAGGCTGAGGCTTTTGCAGATCACTTGAGGTCAGGAGTTCAAGACCAGCCTGGCCAACATGGTGAAACCTCAACTCTACTAAAAATAAAACAATTAGCTGGGCATGGTGGTGGGTGCCTGTAATCCCAGCTACCAAGGAGGCTGAGACAGGAGACCCTCTTGAGCCCAGGAGGTGGAGGTTGCAGTGAGCCGAGATTGCGTGACTGCACTCCAGCCTGGGCAGCAGAGTAAGACGTAGTATACCATCTGTTTTCTGTTTGTTTGGTTTTTGTTTTTGTTTTGTTATTTGTTTTTTTTTTCCTTCCTTCCTTCCTTCCTTTCCTTAAACCCTTCCCCTTCCCCTTCCCCTTCCCTCCCCTCCTCTCTCCTCTCCTTTCTTTTCCTTTCCTTTCTTTCTTTTTTTTTTTTTTTAACAATTAGCAACCTTGAGTATAATGATGTCATAATTATAAGATTAGCCCAGTAAAAATGCACACTTAATAGAATACAGTATGTGTAAACGTCATTTTATATGCACTGGGAAACAAAAAAAAAATTGTGTGACTCACTTTATTACCCAATGTTCACTTTATTATGGTGATGTAGAACTGAACCTGCAATATCTTTGAGGTATGTCTGTAACTGCTTGATGTACTTATTCTAGCTATAATAGAAAGTAAAAGGGTCAAACTTTTCCTAGGCACATTTACTTCTTACCCATTTCAAATAGGAAATGTTATTATAGTCTTAGAAGCATTTTACTAGGATAACACTTCTCATGGTTAACTGGGTCAGAAGCCAAATTAGAATATTTGTAACCCCTCTTGATAGAATTCTAATATCAACTGCCAGCTTTATCTAAAATTAGCCTTTGCTTTATCCTATCTAAAAGCTTTTTAATCCCTTTTATTTTGACATATCAACTGTTGAAATTCTCATTGTAAGTCAATGTCGTGGATTTTTTTTTTTTTTGGTGCCAAATGTATGAATAACACTGAGCTAATTAATATCCTAAGAAGCATAAGAATGGTTCCAGCCTCAAAGGGCTTATAACCTTATTGGAGAAGTAGTACATACATTTTGCTAAAAGTTAATTAAGGTATGTATATTAGGGTTTTCCAAGGGAAGCAGAACCAACAGAATGTGTGTGTGTGCATGCCTGCGTGTATACATATATATGTGTGTGTATATATATATACACACACACACATTTATGATAAGTAATTGGCTCACATGATTATGGAGGCTTTAAGAGCTACAGTTTAGGGCTAGGGGCAGTGATGCACACCTACTCAGGAGGCTGAGGCAAGAGGATCGCTTGAGCTCAGGCATTCAAGACCTGTCTGTTGACTCTAACAACAATCAAAAAGATCTGCAGTTGGCAAGCTGGACATGCAGGAGGAGAGCCAATGGTAAAAGTTCCAGTCAGAGTCTGAAGAACCAGGAGAGCTGAAAGCTGGCAAACTCAAGATCCAAGGAGAGCCAATGTTTCTGTCCAACTCTACAAGCTACAAAAGGCCAATTCGTAACTCAAGCAAGTCAGGCAGGAGGAATTCTTTCTTATTCACCTTTTTCTTCTAGGGCCTTCAATTGAATGGATAAGGCTCACCAGTAATTAGGAAGGCAATCTGCTGTACTCAGTCTACCAATCCAAATGTTAATCTCATCCCCCTCAGAGACACACCCAGAATAATGTTAGATCAAATGTGTGGGCACCATGTGGTCTGGTCAAGTTAACACATAAGAGGCAGACCAATGTGGATTGGAATAGTGAACCTGACCTGAGCCTTAAAGAGTGGGCAATATTAGAACAGGAATGGAGGTGCTTCGAGAGAAGAGTAGGAATTGAGTCAAGGTAGAAGAGATCAACAACAGCAGCAAAACTCTAAAGGCTAAAGCAGAGGGTTTGAGATGAGCAGTGTTGGCACACAGCAAGAGATAGTGTAGTATCACCCATTAGAGAGTGAAATTGTAGAGTAGTGAGCTGAAATGTGATGTAATTATGTGAAAAGCAATGGGATTTAATGTTAGCAGTTTTAAAAATGACTCAAAATGAGTGATTATTTTGAAGGTCAATCTGGTGATAGTATGAATTTGAGTGGATTAAGAAATGGAAACTGGTTAAAGACAATATTAACAGTAATTCAGACAAGAAGTGATATATTAGAAGGAAAGAAAGTGGTTAAGAAAAAGAGGAAAAATCCAAGAAAAATGACTGTTGCTAGGTAGCTGATAGAATAAAGGAGATGAAGAAAAGAACGGGGCCAAAAATCCTAATCAAAATCATTTATATATTTCTTACTGTGTACTAGGGAAGTGCTAAAACTTTAACCTGAATTAGTCATCACAATAATCTTTGTCAAGTATCCCACATCTCTGCAGAGTAAAATCTATAGAGGATGGCACACAGCCTATCACTCTAAAATTTCACTTTCTAATGGATGATATCACCCCACCAATTGCTGTGTGTCAACACTGCTCATCTCAAACCTTCTGCTTTAGCCTCTAGAGTTTTGCTGCTGTTGTTGATCTCTTCTATCTTGGCTCAATCCCTTCTGTTCTCTCTAAGCAGCTCCACTCCTATCCTAATACTGCCCACTATTTAAGGTTTGGGTTAAGTTCACTATTCCAATCCACATTGGTCTGTCTCTTATGTGTTACCTTAACGGGACCACAGAGTGATCATGCATTTAATCTAACATTATTCTGGGTGTGTCTCTGAGGGTGTTTGTGGTTGAGATGAACATTTAGTTTGGTAGACTGAGTACAGCACACTACCTCCTTAATATAGATGAGCCATATCCATAGACTCATCTGTTTATGTGTAGACCTTGTATAACTAGTTAAATTCACCTCTGTCCAGTAGTTCCTCCAATGTTAGCTTTCAGCCTTTGGACTTATTTGTAGTTGTATGCACAGGCTGACTTCTCATAATGTATTTCTTTGCCAGCATGCAAACTCCTAGTTTGTTCCCTTGAAAAGTTACTTATCTTTCAAAATTTAGTGTGTACATTGCTTTCTCTGGGGTAGCTTTCTTGCATTTTTCCAGCTGGCTGAGGTGTTGTTGGCTCCTTGTCTCTCTTATTGGATTACCAGATGATTTAACAAGAGAACCGTGTTTTTCATAATGCATTTTCAGGTTCTAACAGTGTCATGTAAAGTAGGGTTGGACTTAGATTAATTAGTATTGTTGATGAATGAATGACTGAATGAATGGTGAGTGTGTTGGTCAATATTACACCCTTATGTTCAATGATTTTATGAGTTGATTGCTTAAGCCCCTTTGTTCTAATTTCTTTTTCCAGTGCCTAGAAATCATCCTTAATTTTGCTATAAATTTCTTGTTTGTTAGGATCTTTTCAAATGCTATCTGGAATAACCAAATTAGTAGCTAAATAGTTTCAATTTCACCACCTCACTGTCAACTTAGACACAGTCTTCTGTCCTGCTTCCACCTTTTGGTAAGCGTTAAGAATAGGATTTTTTTTTTTTTTTTCCATTTTAAGACTGTATGTCAGAAGAGAGTTAATTTTAAAACTTTTAAGTTGGTCGGGTGCAGTCGTTCATGCCTGTAATCCCAGCACTTTGGGAGGCTGAGGTGGGCGGATCATGAGGTCAGGAGATTTTGGGTGGAGAGTTCTCTAGGTGTCTGTCAGGTCCATTTGATACAGTACTGAATTTAGGTCTTGAATATCTTTGTTAATATTCTGTTTTGACAGTCTGTCTAATACTCTCTGTAGGGCATTGAAGTCTCCCTCTATTACTGTATAGGAGTCTAAGTCTTTTTGAAGGTCTCTAAGAACTTGCTTTATGAATCTGGGTGCTCCTGTGTTAGGTTCATATATATTTAGGATAGTCAGGTCTTCTTGTAGAATTGAACCCTTTACCATTGTGTAATGCATTGTATTGTTTAATTTTTTTCGATGTAAAGTCTGTTTTGTCTGACATTAAGATTGCAACCCTTGCTTTTTTTTGTTTTCCATTTGCTTGGTAGATTTTTCTCCACCCCTTTATTTTGAGCCGATGGGCGTCATTGCATGCAAGATGGGTTTCTTGCAGGCAGCATACCATTTGGTCTTGCAACTCTGTGCCTTTTAAATAGGGCATTTAGCCATTTACATTCAAGGTTAGTATTGATATGGGTGGATTTCATCCCGTTGTTGTGCGTTAGCTGGTTATTATGCAGCTAACATATTTTGTTAGTTGCATATTATTGTAATCATATTTTGGTTATTGCTGGTTATTGTTTGTGTGGTTGCTTTATAGTGTCGTTGGTCTGTGTACTTAAGTGTGTTTTCATAGTGATTGGTAATGGTCTTTCTATATAAAATTCCTTTTTAAGAGTATAATAAAGTCAATCATTTCCAGCATCTGTGTGATGAATTAAATTTCTCAAGTGATCTCTCCTAATGCTGTATTTTATCATCTGAATAACACCTGGGTTCACAAGTTGAATCAATCAGGGAACTCAGTAGTAGGGCAGAAAGATGGCAAGAATACTAGCAGAGACCAGTTAAATTTCCTGGGCAATGAAGTAACTATCTTCTAAATAACATAGGTCTTTAAAGAAGCTCACGGAGACTCCAGAAGCTGCAGGCAGCGAAGCGGCCCTCCATCCTCCTCCTTCACTGAGGAGCCCTCCTCCACAGAGCTGTTGCATGTTCTGGTGCTCTGACACTGCTTGTCTTCTCTGCCAGTGTCTGTGGTTTGGAACACCCACTACTGATGTACATATACTGTTTTACTGCAACTAGTGGTGTCCTTGTTGTTGCTGCCAATCCCAGAAGCATTGCTGATAAATGAAATGATACTGTGTTGGCAGCTGAAGTAAGAATGTGACTATGGGAAAGCCACTAAATGGATCTAGTTTCCTGTTGTCTGAAAAATGAGGGAACTAGAGGAGATGATCTCTCAGATGAAGTCTCAGAATTCTAGTTCTCGAATTCTGTGATTTTTCTTCTGTCATCTCTTTGGCCTCTTCTGTGTTTTGTCCATTATCCTACTAGCTTTGGTAGTTTTGGGTCCCACTGAAAAAACTGTTTTTGTGACAATACATACTGGTTGTCATGACAACTCATTCTTCTTCCCCCAGAGCAAACTGACCAAACTCTGTGTCAGAGAAACACCTCCTGTCATGTCCTCCCTGTATATGCCAGCTTTAAAAAATTTGTATGGATTTAGGGGGTACAACTGCAGTTTTGTTCCATAGGTATATCGAATAGTGGTGAAGTCTGGGCTTTTCGTGTAACCATCATCTGAACAGTGTACATTGTACCCTTTAGGTAATTTCTCAGCCCTCCTCTCCACTCTTCTGTGTTTCCAATGTCTATTATTCCACACTCTATATTCATCAGCCCTCCTCTCCACTCTTCTGTGTTTCCAATGTCTATTATTCCACACTCTATATTCATGTGTACACATTATTTAGTTCCCACTTATAAATAAGAACATGCGGTATTTGACTTTCTGTTTCTGACCTATTTCACTTAATGACCTCCAGTTCTGTCCATGTTGCTGCCAAAGACTGATCACATTCTTTTTTATGGCTGAGTACAATTCCTTTGTGTATGTATACCACATTTAAAAAACCCAATCATCTGTTAATGTTAGGTTGGTTCCATGTCTTTACTATTGCAAATAGTACTGCAATAAACATACAAGTACAAATATCTTTTTGATATAATCATTTCTTTTCCTTTGGGTAGATACACAGTAGTTGGATTTTTTAAAGTTCATTAATTGTTGGATGTTTGGGGGTTAATTTGCCACAAAGAGATTCTTTTTCTGGGGAAAATTTTTTTCAAGTTCTTCTGGAGCTTGGGGGTTCAATAATATTAAGCTCTAGAAAGATAAAGATACGGTTTTACAACAATGCCAATAACAATACGTTTTCAAGGCATTTTTCATGACTTCTTTCCACCTTATGAAACTAAAAGTTACTTATAGGAAAAAGAAAGGAAGAAAGAACATGGTACATTTATTCAGAATTACACAATAGCATTTTTTTGAAGCTTCCCCAGAGGAATTTTAAAGCTGTTAGTGTCACCCTCTCACTTCTTAAAGTGGTTAACTCAGCTCATAAACTGGACTCAAGTAAATTTTTTAAATGCCTATGAAATTTAAAAAAAATTAAAAATCTATTTTCAGCATCTATTAACAAAATGTTAATTTTTCTTTAGGATTAGTTTGTTAAATTCATAAAAAGAGAAATAGCTTGACTAATAAAAGACACAGTGCCTGTCTTCTGCAGTAAGCACAGAGGCGTTGACAAAAGGATCTTAACTGTTAAGGATCATTTAAAACTAATGAATTAAAACTCAGGAGGTCAGGGAGAGCTGTACAGAGATGATAAGTCTCTCTGTATTTGTCTTAACAAAGAAAGTATTAAACCAGAGTGATTTTCTCCTTCGTTCTTTTCCCCCCACCAGGAAGAAATGTGAAACTTAATTTTACCCTTGATTGAAAAGGTGCTAATTTGTCTGACAAGTTGTTGGAATCTGAGGATGCTCAAGGTATCCTTGATGTCTCAAACCTTCATGCTGAGTGAAGCATGCCTCTAATGTGTCAATATTTAGGAGATATTTTATATCTCATTAGGTAAGAACAGTATAAACCACCTGAATGCAGATGGGACAGGAACTTGTCCTCTGTCAAAGAGAAAACCTTCAGCTCGTTATAACCAAGGCAATTTTTGAATCGCCCTCATTCAACTAAATATTTGATTAGAAATTAACTTTATTCTTTTACATTGTAGAGAACCTAAGTGAATTTTCTCCCCATTTTCTGCCTTTTTTTGGCAGGTGTGATCTCCAAATCCTTCCCTTTATTGATTGCAGTATCAATGAGTATTTATCAAGAAGGTTCCTGAGAGAGATGGAAATGGAAATATGAAAACTCTAATTCCTTTTCTTTTTAATTGTGTATTTATTGATTGTTTTCATATACTTTCTAAAGCCAAGAATTAGCTGTATGAATGACCTTTGCATGTTAACTAAAGCCTAATTGGTAAACTGATGTATCACTGAGAGGAAATTTCTACTGGAGAAAAAGACATTTTCCTAGCACATAAGTCACCCCAGGTTGCATGGCTGTTAATAATGGCTAACACATATAACTCTTCCTATGGGCTAGATACTGTCCTGTGTGCTTTTATCCATATTAACTCTGGTAATTCTCTTAATAACCCTGTGAGGTGAGCATTATTATCTTAGCTTTACAGAAGCAGAAAAGTGACTTGGCAAAAAATTGCATGGCTATAAAGTGATGGAGTCAGACTCAGACTCAGAGTCCAGCTTCTAACTCCTATGCTGGGCTGCTTCTTTTTCTCATATATGGAACCTTATCTAGCAGTGATGAAGTGTGCTAGATGGGACTACATTGTCAATGCAGGAAAAATGCTCCTACAGTCAGTAAAACCTTTTGTGAGATCTGCTTGCTGCTGAGTTTTCCAAAAGAAAAAAACTACAAAATAAATGTTAGTAGTTGCATTACCATTTACTTGTTCCTCTTCAGATTAGCATTATATAAATGCATGACTTGTTTCCTTAGCAACTTTAAGATAAAGTATAGGCTATCCATGTACAATGTAATGGCTTGATTCAGATGATGTTGACATGGAGAGTAAATAAAGGGAAACTGGCAAGGTTCATGTAGTAATTTTAATTTATTAAATGTTCAGTTAACTAACCATACAGTTAATTGCCTTCTGATTAATTTTGAAGAGGACAAATGTCTTACTGAGTAAACAGGAACAATAAGATCATATTGTAAAAGGCTGATAAAAAGACCACCTGTTAGTTATCATTATGGACTAACTCAGTGGCTCTCAGACTTGATTGCATATTAGACTCTGCTGGGGAACATCTAGAACTTCTGTTGCCCCAGCTGGAATTCAGACCAGTTAGAACAAACTCTCCAGGCCTGGGTCCCAGGCATCAGTAATTTTCAGAGCTCCCCAGGTCATTTCAATGCGTAACCAAGTTTATAATTCACTGACCTAAATGGAAGTTTTCATGTAAAACTCTATTTCAACCTATTTCAAAAATCCTTCAAACCATTAAAATAAATATCAAATGACTTTTCTTGGAGTTTCTTTTGTCTGAATCAGGAGTTACAACATAATTACTTGAATATCCTAGTACCTGGCGTATATATTTACTCTGAAAGTATAAAATGTCATTTGTTAAGGTGTATTTACTAAGTTCAAGTGATCTTCTGTAACAATCTAAAAGATTCCATATAAGCCAGGGGCATATTTTAATGATGATTTAAATCATTTATTTCTGAAAAGTTGACAATGTACAGAACAAAATTGTGTATAGATGTACTAATATCTTCCTTCTGCCCTCCTGACCTGCTGACTTACAGAGACAACAACCATGGTGCTTATGCCATATGGTTTCTGGTTCGCTTAGGCCAATAGGAAGTCCCGTCCCCAACACCTAGGTTTAAAGGTGGGGGAAAAAATCAGGTGTTTCCTTATTCCCTTGGCTCCTTTTAAGTGTCTGTTTCCTTCCACTGAAGGTCACTGTTGTCCTCAGGGTCACCTCCTGTACTGGCTCTTCTTCATTTTTGGGTTCTTCACCTCTCCCTTTCCTCACACCTTTATGCAAGGGGGGATGAAATACTCCATTGCTGTTAGTTCCAGGTTCCTGCACTGTCCCTAGTGGTTCCTCCACACTCTACCCACAACTTTATAATAGATTTATGAAAAAAAAAAACTCTTCTCAAGCCATCCCATTTTGACTGTGCTGTTTGTTTTTTGTTGGGGCCTTGACTGATATGGTGCATAATAAAAACCGAGGCAAGAAAATCTGTCCCAAGAGTATGCCAGTGACAATGACAATGACTGGAAGACACTGGACAGCCATGTCACTAAAATGCGCGTTAGAATCAAGCTCTAATGTGACAAATGTGTTTAGTAGTTTTTTAAAAGCACGTTTCCCTCTGTTTTTGTAGGTGAGTTATACAACTTAAATTCTGTAGCCCACTTACCATTATGTTACACAGTAGCAATGATTGAAGGATACTATGAGGATAGAAATGTATCTAGTATGGTCTTTATTAATCATACACTCAGTCATGGTTTCCTCTGACCTATTTACTATTCTCATTATTTGCCCTGGGTTTTTCTACATTAATGTCTTAGCTCATTTTATTGCCTTTTCTTATGATTCAAGGTCTTGATCAAATGCCATCTCTGCCACGAAGATTTCCCTAATTTTTTTTTTTTAACTGAAGAGACACATTTTCCTTTACAAAATCTAGCCCACTATCTGCATATCTTGTGGCTCTTTCCACCTGACTTTGTATCTCAGATCTACCCCATCATAGCTGGCTGTCTTTTCCAAGCACCCACGCTTTCCTGTGTTTGGCTTTTCTTATCGATAAAATGGGGATCACAGTAGTACCTACCTTGGAGTTATCAGGTTTATATTAGATAAGATAGGTCAAGTATTTCAAACAGTATCTGGCACATAATGAGCAACAAATGTTAGCTATTTTATTCTAGTTATAGTCTTGTAATGAAGCTATTTTGGCACATGCTGTTATTCTGCGATGTACTTAAGAATTGGGACAATGAGAGAGTCACCTTTGTATTCTCAGTATCAAGCAAAGAGACAGGCACAGAGTTGGTGGGTGGGTAGTTGGCTAGTTCATTCGCTTGTTCCTTTAATGAAAAGGAGCCAATCTGGTGCAGTGGTTACGCTTATAGGTTCAGAAACATATTTCCTGGGTTCAAGTCTGATTTTTACCACTTAATTTTTATGTGATCATCATCAAAATCACTGAAGCTTGCTTTATCTCAGCCTTCTCATCCACGAAGTAGAAACAATAACAGAACTACCTCAGTATTGTTGGGGTTTAAATGAGATTAATGAAATAAATCACTTAGCATAGTGCCAGAATATTGTAAGCATTCAATAAATGGTAATAATATTAAAGGAATCACAAGATTAGAAAGAAAGTAGTCCAGGGGAGAAAATAATATCTGAGGCAAAAGTACTGTAGTTTAATGATTATTATATTGAAGGCCTAATGTATTGAAAAAAATTACAGTGAAAAAATATATTCCTGATAGATAAGAAAAGCATTTGAGGTTGAGAATTATGTCACGACAGGGTATCCTTGTATAAAACTGCTCTAGTGATGTGAAAAAGATTCATAAAGTCTATCTCTTGCCAAAGGTTATGTCAAATATGAGATTTACACTTCCTAAGAGTTGTGGATTGTGATACATGCCATTTATTTGTGTGTCAGTGACTCTATAATCATTCCTAGAGAGGGCCCATTCGCTTCTCGCTGACCTCCCCTTTCCACTCTGTACATTCCTCATTACATACCAGATGTGTTCTCTGATGTATGGCCAAAAATCTAGGTGAATCAAGAGTGGCAGTCTAGAATAGACAGGAGCTGCGTCTGGCAGTGATTCATTCTAATTACACCAAAATCTAACTAATGGAGAAGTCAGTGCAGTCAGAAGAGGGAGAGGAATGTGGCTTCTCTTTCTGCCTTTTCTTTTTCCAGAGACTGACCTCAGTGAACTGTTGAAATTTGATAGCCATAATCAATAGCTTGTAAAACAATAAGGTCAGCATTGTAAAGATTCAGATTTTCTGCCTCCAAATGTAATGGAAACAAGAGTGGTGTGCTGAGCCACTGAGGTGAGTCTGACCTTAGCTGACTGACTGATAAAGGACCCAGAGCAGAGGAAGAGATAAAAGAAGAACACAGAGAAGATGCAGTTGTAAATATTACATCAGCACAATCCTTGTTTGTACTCTGGGAACATGCTGAATTGTTGTTTTGCTATTGCATTAAAAGTAGAAAATCCCTGCTCTGGAGAAAATAGCTTAATTAAGAAGGCTCAGAAATGGAGTGCCTGCATACATAGTGCCCTCTGCTTTAGGGGTCTCCATCATCATATTCAAGTTTCTTTATACATTTGGGCTAATTCCATTAGCTCACCCACATTTCCTAAATACTAGGTTTTAAAGTCTAGGGATTAGTATTGTTTATCTCAAAATTCAAACTGGAACTGTTAGTTCAGAAGTCAGATTTTTCTAAGTTTAAAATGCATACGAGAGGGGTATTGTAGGTCTGCATGTTATTGAACGAGACTGCTCTCAAAACAGTAGACAGATATTTCCACTGTATCTTTGCACAACACTTTAGAATTTGATTAGAAAATAGGGAGAAAAGAAATAGACTTGTGGGTTAAACAGATTCTTGCTTACAAGTTTAGAGATTATTTTATTCATAGGGTAGTGTCATGTGAACTGGGTTTTGAAGTTTCAGAAAAAAAGCAATTTCCTGTATTAAACATCTTTAAAAGTTTTCTGAAAATATGCCAGTGACTCAAAAGCCTTCCTGATGAGTAAATAACCTTTACCATTTTTTCTCTTTGGTAATTTGAAGGTAAACAATTAGGCACATATAAAGTTCTCTTTTTAATAAATGGAATATTTGGATTTAAATATTAGAAGAAAAAAGTCTTCTTAGCAGGTGTTACGCATTTGCTGAAGATAGATCATTCAAGAAAGAGTTCAAGAGATTTACTGAAGCTGAGATGGTCAGAGGTAGCCATTTTGAGGTATGAGGTTACTGAAGATATAACACCCCTTCTATATACTGAAGATATAGAACAGAGGCTCTAATTTAGGTAAAAAACAAACAACATGGAATATGAAACAAAATTGAATCTTGTATTGACTATAATTAGAATTGAATTTATAGTAACATCCTGCTGAGTATTATATGATTGGGGTTTATTATTTGCAAATGGAAGTTACCTTTACAAAGCCAAACACAGCTCCCTTTTGCTGGGTAACTTTTGGGTTTCAATTGTAAGTGAGTACTCAAGGAGACCTGACAGCATGGGATGTAACCTGCCATGACGAACAGCTAATGAGGATTGCCTTCTACCGCACTCGATTTTCTCTAGAATTATTGTTATGCTGTCTATGCTGAAATCAGTGATGCTGTTAGTATCCTGTTTCTCTGAGTTGCTGCAGTTGCAGGCGAAGTTTTTAAGTTATAATTAATCTTGATGTGTATTTCATGTAAAAAAGCATAGTGATTCAATGTTTGCTTTTCAATCTACTTTTTTTTCTATCCCAGTAGGTATTCTAGTATCAAGCATAAGATCTCGATTAAAAAGAAAGCTCCAGAAAATGAAAGCATAAATTCTTTAGTGCATTTTAAACCAACAGTTGCATAAAATCTCCACTCAGAAACTTTTGAAACTCTGTGCTTAAAAGAATTTGGTTTGTGTGTAGCTGAAGTGATTGAAGCCTATCCTGTTTTCTAAATTCCTATGTAGCTATCCTTTCTAGGCAAAGGAGATAAAATAGGAGTCACCAAAAAGACTCATGTTGTGGTGCTCACTGATTGGGGGGCCTTAAAGCTAAGGCATTACAACAGTTCTGATATAATCAAAATAATATGTGTCACCAGCATTACCTCTCCTTGCTCATATCTCATTGTTGATCTTCAGAGCCTTATGAGAATGTGGCTGCTTGTAATGTAAGAGATGGGCATTTCTAATTTTGGAGATTTAAAAAAGAACTACTTGGCCCGATCATTATAATGTGAACTTGAAATTGATACTCTTCAACAATCTTTCTACACAGAACCAAATATAACACTTTGAAGGCCACAGAAAGATTTCACTAGTGACCTTCGTCAATACTTGGGAGAGTAATTAAAGGAGTCGCTGTTAACAGAAATACTGATCATTTCTGCATAACGTAATATAACAGGCCAACCCAATACAGAGAAACAAGCTCAAGAATATCTGCAGATCAAGTCAGAGATGCCAGTTTCTTAGTAGGGTTTGTAGAGTTATAAAAATGACTTGTTTAAATGCTTAGGAAAATGAGTTAAAGATTCAGCAAGAATAAAGACCACCTAGAGAGATTTTATACTACAAATTCATTAGCATAATTTTTATTACCTGTCTGTCATAGCAGTTCACATCATTGCTGTTAGATGATCTTGAACATTTACAGAAAATCACAGCCTGGGAATTGTTTAATATTCTGGGGATTGAACTAAAGATACCCAGGATACCAAAATATTTGCCACAGTACACATACATGCCCATAAGTAAGCGATAGACTCTGATTGGACTGTGTTAATAATTCCATTACATTGTCTCCCAAAGACCTTTATCAAGTGCATTGAGACTTCCACGCATTTTTCATGATTACAAATTCCTACCAATGATGTTGAAAGGTGTGTTGTAAATGTACAGTGTGACTTCTCCAAAAAAAACCTTACCCTCACTTCCCTAATTCAATAAGCAAAAAGTCCTTTGAGAAAGGACACAAAGAATCCTTATCCAAAGCATTTGTGCCATTATGAAAGTCTGATTTTAGGAAACTCTCAAAAGACTTCCCAAGCTTTTGTCTACTCTTCTGAGGCTCTGGTGGTTTCTGGGGGAAAATTAATATCATTCTCACTGAATTTGGCTCTTGTATCAATGTACTTGAAATGGAAATCCATTTCTTAGTAAAAATACAGAAAATCACCAAATCAAACAAGCTTTTCTCAGAACAATTATATATATATCAATCTGCCAATTGTGTTGGTACTGAAGTCTAGTGAACATTAAAGCGAAACTAAGTACAGTTTCTGAATATATTTAAATTGTTTAAATAAAAAATTAATAATTTAAAATAATTATAGTCTTATAGGTTTGCAAAAATAGTACAGAAAGTTTCTGTATACCTTTTGCTCAGATTCGTCTGATTTTAACCTTTCATATAAACTTAGAAAAATTATCAAAATAAATAAATTATAATTAGTAACAATGCTATTAACTAAACTGTGGACTTTATTCAGATTTAATCAGTTTTTCCAGTATCATCCTTTTTTCTAGTTTTCTGATATCCAACCCAGGATCTCACATTGTAGTTAGTTGTTTTTTCTCCTTAGTCTCAAATAATCTGTGAGAGCTTGTTAGTCTTTGTGTTTTGTGATCTTGACACTTTTGAAAAGCACTGGTCAGATATTATGTAAAACATAATGTCGTCGTGGGTTTACCTGATGTCTTCCCATGATTTGATTGAGGTTATGCATTTTTGGTAAGAATACCACAGATACAGTGTGCGCTTCCCAGTGAATCTATCAGGAAAAATAGGCTGTTGATAACGTCTTATTACTGGCGATGTTCAATTGTTATGGTTATTCCATTTTGGATTCAACCCATTTCCTGTAGATTTTTTCTAACTAACATATGGTAAAAAATTCACTGTTTGTGATACTGTATAATGTTACACATGCATAATATGTGATATTGTATAATATTCTAATATTGTATAATATTTCAATATAATAGTTCTGTGGTTTTTGGTAAATCTGTAGAGTGGTGTATCCATCACCACAGTCATAATTCGCAACGTTTTCACCATCACCATCTCTCATTCTGCCTCTTTGCAATCGGCCCCTCTCCACATCCCACGTTGCCAACCATGAATTTGCTTTCAGTTTCTGTTGTTTTGCCTTAGAAAATACATTTAAGATTCATTCATGCTTTTGTGTGAATCAAGTTTGTCCCATTTTATTGCCAAACACTGTTCCATTATATAGATGTCACGTGGTTTGTTTATTCATTCACAAGTTGAAGAACGTCTGTTTTTGTTCATTTCTTAATAAAGCTGCTATAAACATTTGCATACAGGTTTATGTCCAGGCTTATATCCTTTTCATTAGGATGTGTAGCTTTTCTAACATCGTGGAATTGCCTTTGTCCTTTTCTAAAAAGCCAGTTGACTATATACATGTGGGTTTATCTCTAGACTTCTTTACTGCTGACCATTGTGTATGTCTTTTCACCAATAACACATTATCTTTATTACTCTTGACTTATAGTAAGTCTTGAAAGTAGGTATTGTGAGTCCTTAACTTTGTTTTTCTTTTTCAAAATTATTTTGGCCATTCTAGTTCCTTTGTCTTTCCATTACATTAGACAGCTTGCCAATATTTACCCTTCCTCCAAAAATGAACAAATAAACAAACCACGTAGGCAGTTTGGATTTTCACTGGAATTGCAATGAATCTATAGATCAATTTTGAGTCTTTATAGTCTTTTCTTTATAATATTATCCAACATTACAACACAATATTGTACAATATTAAAGTATTGTATAATTACTGTAAGATTATAATACACTTGCAATATAATGCAATGCACTTGTAATACAATTATGACATTATAATATTGTATAATATTTCAATATAATATTACAATACTGAGTCTTCCAGTCCATGAACAGCTACATTTCTTCACTTATTTGGGTCTTCTTTGATTTATTTTATTAATATTTTATAGTATCCAGAATACAGATCCTGCCCATATTTTGTTAGATCTGTACTTTAGTATTTCTTCTCATTTTTTGGAGGTGCTATTATAAATGATATTTTAAAAACTAATTTGAGCTCTAATTATTTATTGCTATTATATAGAAATACAATTTTGTATTTTGGTCTTATATCCTGTGACTTAGATAAAGTTTTATGAGTTCTAGTAGGCTTTACAGATTACGTGGGATTTTCTGTAGACACTCATGTTGTCTGTGAAAGCAAACAGTTTTATTCCTTCTTTTATTATACGATAGGCTTATCTTTCATTCTTTTTTAAAATTGTACTGGCTAGCACTTCTAGTACAAGTTTTTATAGAAGTGGTGAGAAAGAACATTCTTGCCTTGTTCTTTACCGTGGGTAGGGGGAAGATTTTAGTCTTTTTCCATTAAGTATAATGTTAGCTATAGATTTTTGTAGATTCCTTTGATCAAATTTAGGAAATTCCCTTCTTTTCTAGTTTTCTGAGAGTTTTTATAATAGATGGATATTGAGTTTTGTCAAATGCTTTTCTTGTATATGCTGAGTGAGATAATCAGTTTTTTCTTCTTCGCTCTCTCTTTTTTTTGGGGGGGTGGACAGTGTCTCTCTTTGTTGCTTAGGCTGGAGTGCAATGACACCAACGTGGCTTACCGCAACCTCTGCCTCCCAGGCTCAAGCGATCCTCCCACCTCAGCCTCCTGAGTGGCTGAGCCCACAGGCACCCACTACCATGCCCAGCTAATTTTTTTTTTTTGAATTTTTGGTAAAGACATGGTTTCACCATATTGCCTATGCTTGTCTCGAACTGAGCTCAAGCCATCAGCCTGCCTCTGCCTCCCAAAGTGCTGGGATTACGGATGTGAGCCACTGCGCCTGGCTGTTTTTTTCTTCTTTGTTCTACTAATATGGTGAATTACATGGATTAATTTTAGAATGTTGAAGAAGTCTTGTATTCCTGGGATAACTTGTTTGGTTGACATTTATTATCCTTTTTATATGTTTCTGGTTTCGATTTGCTAATATTTTGTTGACTATTTTGCATGTATGTTCATGAAGAACATTCATCTGTAGTTTTCTTTTTATTATAATGATTTGGTCTGGCTTTGGTATTAGGCTAATGATGGCCTCATAAAATAATTTGGGAAGTCTCTTTCTTTTTCTGGAAAATGTTTATACAGAATTAATATTATTCTTTTCCTAAATGTTTGGTACAATTCATCGGTGAACTTGTCCTGGAAATTTCTTTTTAGGAAAGTTTTAAATTACAAATTTATTTTATTAAATAGATATAGGAATATTCAGATTAATGATTTCTTCTTGAGTGATTTTAGTAGTTCATGACTTTCAAAGAATTGGTCCTTTTTTATTAAAGTTGTTGAATTTGGAGGCATAGAGTTTGTTTTTGTAGTATTCCCTTATTAACCTTTGAATGTCTACAAGGTCTGTTGTGATGACATCCTCTTTCATTCTTGATATTGGTAATTTGGGTCTTCTCTGTTTTCTGTTGCCAGTTTGTCTAGAAGTTTATCAATTTTATTAATCATTTCAAAGAATCAACTTTTGGTTCAATTGGTTTTCTGTACTGTTTTCCTGTTTTTGATTTTATTGATTTGTATTTCTTTCTATATTGTTTTCTTTCCTTGGAATGAATTTTCTCTCCTTTCTCTACTTTCTTAAGGGAGATTAGCAACTGATTTGAAGCTCTTATTTTTTCTAACACAAGTATTTAACACTATAAAATTCTCTCTAATCACTGCTTTAGTTTCATCCTACACATTTTGATAAGTTATATTTTCATTTTCATTTAGTTCAACATATTTTTATTTCCCTTAAGATTTTCTCTTTGACCCATAGGTTATTAATTTCCAAACTTTTGGGGATCTTTTCCAGATGTTTTTGTTATTAATTTTTAGTTTAATTCCATAATTGTCAGAGAACATATATTATGGGGTTTCTATTTTTTAAATTTGCTGAGCTTTTTTAATAATCCAGAATATGGTCTATATTGGTGAATATTCCATGAGCACTTGAGAATAATATATATTATACTGTTGTCACTCAGAGGGTCTACAAATGTTGATTAGGGCAAATTGAATAATATTGTGTTAAGGTACATATTGGTACTCATTTTATGCCTCCTTGTTCTATCAATTGCTGAGAGATGTATTGAAGTCTCCAACTCTAATTGTAGATTTGTATATTTCTCTCTTCTGTTTTATGACTTTTTGTTTTATACATTTTGACACTTTTGTTAGGCACATACACATTTAGAATTGTTATGTCATTTTGAAGAGTTTACCCTTTTGTCATGTAATTTACCTCTTTATTTCTGATAGTATTCTTTGTTCTGAAATATATTTTGTGTGATATTAATATAGATACTCCAGTTTTCTTTTGTTAACATTTACATGGTATATCTTTTCCTGTCAGTTTCTATCTGCTATCCTATTCTTTCTGCCTGAAGAATGTTCTGTAACTTTTCTTGTACTGTCGGTTTCTAGGCAATGCATTCTGTTAAGCTTTCCTTTGTTTGAAAAGTCTTTTTATACTTCATTTCTGAAAAAATATTTTGGCTGGGTATAGAATTTAGGTTTTAAGTTTTTTCTTTTAGCATGTAAAGAGTCACTTTTTTTTTCTTTTTTTTCTTTTTCTTTTTTTTTTTTCAGCTTGCACTGTTTCTGACAAGAAGTTTGGTGTAATTCTTATCTTTGTTCCTCTGTATGTAACGTGTATTTTTTCTCAGGCGGCCCTCACGATATTCTCCTTCTTTGTTGTTTTTAGCAATCTGAATATGCCGTATGGCATGGAGAGGTGTTCTTTGTTGTTATTTTGCTTGGTGTACTATGAGCTTCTTGGATCTGTGCTTTATTGCCTGTCAGTACCTATAGAAAATTACTAGCCATTGTTTTGTAAAATACTTTTCTGCTCCATTCTCTCTACTTTCTAAGGAATTCTAATTATATTAATACATATACTAGACTGTTTTATAAATATACCTTTAAAAAAGCCTCACATTCAGTGCTTGCAGTAAATTTCCTATATATTTATTTATTGATTTTTTTCTGACATTAAAAAACATAGCTTTAAATTTCAAATGATTAAAAAAAACTAAAAGATTTTCTATAATGTTGAGACTTAAAAAAACCCTTTTAAGAGTATCGTATATGTTCTTTCAGTCTTTTTCTTATTCAAACACAAATAGATTTCCTATTCAAACATACATACATATATTTTTAACACAATGGTATGAATAATAATATATTTCTCTTATTGTTTATTTCACTTTTTATAGGCCATCTTATCATGTTGATGCACATAGATCTACATCAGTCTTTTAAATAACTACATTGCATTTCATTGTATGAATTAAACTTTGTTTAATTAACAAACTCACTATTGATAAACATTTAAAGTGTTTCGATTTATAACTATTAAAAACAATGTCACGATCATCCTGAATTGTAATATGTATTTGTAATCTTAAGTAAGTTTTTCACAATATAAACCCTTAAAGTAAACTTGCTAAGGCATAGGGCATGCATATTTTGAGTATCGGTAGATATTTCCAAATTTATCCTCAGAAAAGTTATACCAATAGCCATCACCGCCATCACCACCAGAAATTTATGAGAGTGTCTTTTCCTTTTCCATGCTGCTCTCAAACATATTCTTGTGTAGCTTATTCTTGGAGCAGTGAATGCTGTTGAAATCTATTATATTGTTATGGGTATGAAGAACACAGTGTTTGAGGCATATTAACTTGGCATTATCATCAAGAGGATGGATGGAGATTAGTGAATTTAGATGCGTGGAGACAAATGTAGTTATTCAGGCTTAAATAACTGAGGGTCAGCACCAAGATAATTGGGTAGCAGCAGTAGTGAAAAGAAGGATCAACGTTTCAAAGAAAATGAAGTAGGCTTTATAAGTGCTTGAAGGTGAGACCTAAATTTGGAGTCAGAAGACTGAGATCTGAGTCTCGGATGTATCATTATTATTAACTTAGTGACCTGGCCAATTTTTACAATGTTCATTAAAAAAAAAAATCTTGAACAGGTTTACTGCAAAGATTAAATGAGACAATTTATATATGATGGTATTTTTAAAACTCTAAAGCCTGATTGTAAATGTAAGATAATCATTATAATGTGTGAAATGTGAAAAAGGGGGGAGAATTAACAGTATCTCAATAGTTGAGCCATGCAGCCCAGGGAGTGAGGGGTTATTGACAGGAAGAGATTATTAAATGAGACAATGATGGATTCAAATTTGTTACTGTTGTATTTGAAGTAACTACGGAACTTCTGCATTGAACTATCCAATAATTAGTGGGTACAACTAAATTAGAATTAAGGAGATGAAGATTTGAAATAAATTTCCTCTGAGAAGGGCTAAGGATTAATTTTCTGACCACACACAGTCCTTCCTCCAGTCTTTTGAGTAAATAACTGACAATTGAACATTCTTCACTTTTCTCCCTTTCTTCCAATAAGAGCTGAAGCAGCCCACGTGACCCTGTGTCAGCTGGAATCTGGCTTCTTAGCATCTTCCAAACACATTGTACTTGGAATCACAGTCAGAGGTTAAAGTTCAGTTTGTGGACTTGGAAAGAAGACATCATCTACTTTAGCCTGAATTTCCCAATTGATCAGATAATTATCTATAATATATTGGTTGATGTCATGAGAATTAAAGTTGTATATAACTGGATTGCTTGACTTTTAACTGCTAGACCCTGGTAAGTAACAATGAAAAAGACATCATTCTTGCCCTCAAGGAGCTTTAAGTCTGATAGGAAGAGATCTGACATCTAAGCTTAATAAAATATAATTGTTCTGTTAAGACTATGTGATTGGGAGAGTGGGGAAAGGAGAGACAAAGAAGGATATGGTCAATTCCCCATTTCTAGAATGGGAGGCAAATATTTCAGAAAATTCTAGATTGTGTAGATGGAACTGTATCTTGAAAGACAGTGCTTGTGGGTGTACAACAGGGCAGGATGCTTGAGAAATAAAGCTGGAAGATCAACTGTATGGATGTGGGAAATATTTTGAAATAGCAGGTGTGATGGCATCTGCAAGTTGATCATTCTCTCTAGAGCTCAGGGGAGAGGTGAGTTGGAGCAGGCTGCATTAGAAGGGGTCATGCTGGAGTCATGCCCTTGGCGTGATGATGGTCCCTACCCCTGCCTTCCCCCCACTTCTGCCATCCCCACCTTGGTTTTCTCCTTCATTCTATAATGTATTCTCCTTTCATTCTGTACTGCAACCTTCCCCTCCACTCTCCCACTGAATCCTAAACCTAAAATGATTTGGAACCAAATTATGATTTGAAGGATTATATTACTGGTTCATATTGACCCTGCTGTGATACAATGATAGCTGTGGCCAAGGTTTATTTTGATACATTGAACAAAGTGAAGTCTTCTGAGCCTTGCTATTTACAGATTTAAAAGAAGCTGAAGAAAATAAAACATATTTTAACCCCTAGGAAATGAACAAATATGTGCCAGCTCATCCAAGCACAGTGTGACATGACTTATGTGGTACTGTAACCTAATGAAGCCTGAAGTCATTCAAAATATCGCATGCTCATAATCATTCAGATATATCGCTTGTTTGTGGTAGTGCCTGAAGACTAGCAGGCTCCCATAGAAAAGAAAACCTTTCTGATCTTCAGCCTCTCCTCATCATACACTGGATGCTGGGCTGCCAGCAGTTGCTCTAGTGCCTCAATTTCAGGTCCCTTCCCTCCATCCTCCCTTCCATCTAAATGATTCGTTCTTTCTTGTTATTTTCTTTAACTTCTTTATGCCTCCCTTCTCTTTGGTCTCAGTTATCTCACCGTGAGAGTAATTTGCCTATTAGCTTGTGAAAACTTGAGTTTGCCACGTCTTATTCTTTCACCCAATGGGAATGTCACTTGCTGTTTATGGTGACATCATAGCATCATAAAAAAATAGATTTGAAGTTGGAATATAGTCTAATTTCCCATAAATACAGAAGCCCTTCTTTTAATACATTTTATCTTTAGATCCTCAATAAGCATGAAACATTCTCAGCTTCCTATTCGCACAAGGTCTTTAAACATGGTAGCTTTTTCTGACCTAGATTCTAGACTACTGCTTCCATGTTTTAACTGAATATTGACATTTCCTTAGGTTACCTCCTTTCTGGGAATTGGGGGGCAGGCTTGAGTGGTAGTAACTCCTCTTATTTTGTTCTGCATAGTTCTGGAGTGGCGCATGGAAATGGCTGTAAACATTATAATCCAAGTAGACCTGTGACCCAGTACTGTATACCTGAAGCCCTTCATCCTGGCATGTGATACCCTGCATTGCACTCTGCCTGTTTCTTTTGCTGATATCAGCACTCCCAGGCCACTACTCACTCCATCCACTTGTCTGTCCTGACTCCACACAGTAGACATACAATGAGTGCTTGAGTAATACTTGTCAAAGGCAAAGGAGAGAGATGATAAATCTAAGAGGGTGTTATGCAAATGTTCTTTAAATTTTAGGTTGTGAAGTTAGTTATTTAAGTTCAAGGTACCTCCAAAGTGCCAACATATCTCCCCTTAAGATGTTCACTGCTTCACCTCCCTCGGTTCTTTTCTCAAATGTCTTATTCTCAGTGAGGTCTTCCTGACTACTCCATTTGAAATTGCCCTACACTTTTGTAGAACTTCTTATTTCTAGATAATAAAGGTTACATTTTTAATTTTTCTTTTTAACACTGATCTGATATATCGTATTATTAATTATTTATCTTCTCATTTATTTATTGTCATTCTTAGGCAGGGCTTTTACCTCTTCACTCCTCTGTTTCTAGAGTTCAGAACTGTGTTTGACACATGCATGGAAGGCCATTAACAAATGTTTTTGGAATGAATGGGAGAAAAAGTCACTCTGTCTTCATTCTGTCTGCTTCCTCCTTTTCTCTCTTCACTGGCTTTTTCCATGTCTTGAATCCATACACAGAACCCATTCTTCACAGCTCTACAGTTTCCAAGTCCTAGTTCCAACCATGCTCAGAGGCTGAGTAGCTGTTTCTCAGTCTGAATCTCAAATTCTCAGGTGAGAAATAAAATGGACACTGTTTTTATCAGGCCTATGTCCTGGTACAATCTACCGTGGCCAAGGGATCGGAGACACAAATCATCCACTGAGATTGTTGCCAGCATCTACTTGTCAGGGAGGAGGAAGTAATTCCAGGAAAAGGATAGTTGTGCATTGAGTGGGCACCAGGTATTCACAGTAGTTCAAGAGGCCTGAGGAATCATTTCCAAATCATTTAAATTTCCCAAATACTTTATTTATGTGTTTATTTGAAACCAACTCTCACTCTGTTGTCCAGGCTGGAGTACAATGGCAAGATCTTGGCTCACTGCAGCCTCCACCTCCCAGGTGGAGCAATTCTCTAGCCTCTGTCTCCCAAGCTGGGATTAGAAGCCCACGCCACCACATCTGGCTAATTTTTGTATTTTTAGTAGAAATGGGGTTTTGCCATATTGGCCAGGCTGGTCTCAAACTCCTGGCTTCTAGTGATCCGCCCGCCTTGGCCTCCCAAAGTGTTGGGATTACAGGCGTAAGACACCGCACCTGGTCAAATTTCCCAAATATTTTAAATGGATTCACAAAAGAGTGTCTTGTTCATCTTTGTATCCATAGCACCTAGAGAAATTCCCAGGAGACAGACCTCATGGTTTGAATTGCCTTTTTGCGTTATCTGATAGTTTCTGGTGTTTAGTAATGCCTTTGTTCTATTGATGATAATGGTAAGAATAGGGAAATTTGGTTATTTGATAATGATGTAGTAAAAGAAAAAGCTGAGTCAGAGTATTTACACGTATATAGTTGTAAAGAGGTGGTAATACTGTGTGTGTTGGCGGGGGAGATTTAAAACTTGACTTAGGAAAGAGCAATCCTTACTAAAATGTACAAAAATACTTGGTGAGCTAATGTTTTTGATGCAAGGGCTTGACTACAGGATAATAGCTTACAAGTTGTCCCCTGCTGTTTGGTAATGTTAATGGACAGGAAGTGAGTAATGATTTATAAAGTGGTGTTGGAGCTGTAGTTAACAAGGCTCCCTGACCACAGTGCAATGTGCAGAAGGAAGCAGCAGTTACAGCTCATGGAGGAGGGAAAAGGCTTTTCTTCATTGTTCCTACCTCATGCATTGTTCAGCTTCTAAGCTCCCTCCCCACTCCTTGTGTTTCCTGACAATACAGAGCCTAGGGATGACCTCTGAGGAAGGCTTTGTAGCAGGTTGTCAGATAAAATCTAGGATGCTCCGTTAAATTGGAATTTCTGCTGGGCGAGGTGGCTCATGCCTGTAATCCCAGAGCTTTGGGAAAGCAAGGCAGGCAGATGGCTTGAACCCAGGAATTTGAGACCAGCCAAGGCAAAATGCGGAGATCCTGTCTCTACAAAAAATAAAAAAAAAATGTAGCTGGGTGTGGTGGTGTGAGTCTGTAGTGCCAGCTACTCGGGAGGCTGAGGCTGGAGGACTGCTTTAGCCTAGGAGGTCGAGGCCACAGTGAGCTGTGATTGCACCACCCAGCTCCAGCCAGGGTGACAAAGCGAGACCTCATCTCAAAAAATAAATAAATAAATAAATAAATTTATTTCAGATAAATAGTGAAAAACTTTTTAGTGTAATTATGTTCCAAATATTGCATGGGGTAAACATATAAGAAATTGTTATTTGTCTGAAATTCAAACTTTAGTTGTCTTTTTATTGACTCACTCTGGCAACTCTACTTACAGCCCACATTGCTTCACAAGAGGCTATTAGTTCATGCAGATGCAAAAGTTCTTTTAGTTCATTCCTAGAAAGCTGGGGACAAGACAGACCTGCCAAAGAATAGAGGCTTAAAACAACGCTGAGGGAGAAAAAATGCTGTTGTTATTAAATACTCCGTGCTGATGTGATAGTTTAAAAGAGTGACACTATTTATGTGCCTGTGTTGGGAACGTGTGGACTATTTAAAAAAAAAAAACAACACAACAAATCACTCTACATTTAGAAGAGAAAACCTGGAAAATCACAGAATGAATGAGCCAGCAGGAACTAAAGATTCCTAGTTCAGGCTTCCTCATTTTACAGAAAAGGGAACTGAAATAACAGAGTCGAAATAGTCTTGGAGTCAGACCTGAAAAATCCAGGTGATATCATTTAATAATCGGGGGAAATGGATGAATGCTTCCCTGAGCTTTAGTTTTCTACTTCTGGTAGAGGGGAGATTGAAATGCTTACCTCAAAGAATTCTAGTGAGGATTAAATGAGTCAATGCTAACGCCCCCTGAACTGCTTTCCAGGGTGTCAATGCAAGTTGCTATGGGGCTCTCTCCCCAACAGGCTGGTCAGCTGCATGGCCTGGATGAGGTCTCCTCACGCCACCCATTGTGGCCGCACAACAATGTTAGCAGATAATTTAAGTCATCACTGGCCTCCGTCTATCACCAAAGCAGACTATAGAGCACTTTACTTCTGCTGGATAAATGATAAGCTTTCATATTTGACCCTGCTAGCCAAAAAATGTGGGGAAAGGGAAATAAACAATGGACGTCTAAAAAAGTCCAGAAACCAAACAAACAAAGAAAATTCTCCGAGTGGCTCTTTCTCTGAGACAGAAAGCGTGTTTCACTCTGGGAACTCTGCCTAAGTAATCTAGGCACCTTTTGTGAAGCAGGCATCTACTTTGTTGATGTTTCTCCCAAACTCCAAAACTTTGATTCTATTCAAATTCAGATATTTGTTTATCCTATCACGCCAGTTATTTTCCCCAAACTGCTCATTTTCACATCCTCTAAAGCCATGGTTCTCAAAATATTGTCCCTGAGCCAGTAGCAACAGCACCTGGGAACTTCTTACAAATGCAAATTCTGGAAGGCCAACGCAGACCTCCTGAATCAGAAACTGGATGCTGGGTTCAGTAATCTGTGTTTTCACAGCTCTCCTGGTGACTCTGATGCCGGCTAAAGCCTGAGAACCGCTGCTGCAGAACTTTACCTCCCAAGTCTTCAGGTCTGTCTACATCTTGTTGGTTGATAGCAATAGAGTGAAACTCTCTGTGTTTGTGTCCACTATATCTAATTACAACGTACGGGCTCTTGGGAATCGTTAAATGACAATATGGGAAGGGGAGACGTTCACATTCATTAAATACTGTTCTAAAATTATACCCGGAATGTAACTGAGAGAGGTATGACTGTGTGACGACATAGAGAGGTAATGCCATTAAAAGAAAGGCTCACTGCTGCTCACAGCTCCCTAAGAAATGAGAGGCAAGGCATGCAACTCAGGACCACGGAAGAGGTTCCAGTGCCAGGAAGCAGAAGTGGGAGTGAGGGGAAAGTTGAGGCTAGAGCCTTTATTGGGGTTTCTGCGGGAAAGGCAAGGCAGGGCAGGGTGAAGAGCTTAAGGTTGGCAGTTTCGATAATTTTAGGGGGTTTTGGGGCATAGAGGTGGTCTTTAGTTGCATGGATCTGTCCTTAGAGTGATTTAGGGGTGCAGAAATACTGGCTTTTTGTGTGAGAGCTAGACAAGGAAATGATTGAGGCGGTAGACTTGGGATTGGTTGGTGCTCTCTGGAGACCTCTGTTTTGTATAAGAATTGGCTGCTTCTGTGAGGTGAAGTCTCTCCCTGGCCAGCAAGCTTTCTGAGATATTAGAACATCATAAAATACAGAAAATAAAAAACATGCTTAAAACAAGTATGTGCCAGGGATTATACTAGAAAAAAAAATATATATATAATCTATTTTAAATAGATTATATATAAAAAATAGATTATATATATAAAATAGATTATATAAAAATAGATTATATAAATAGATTTTATATATAAATAGATTTTATATATAAAATAGATTTTATATATAATAGATTTTATATATAAAATAGATTTTATATATAAAGATTTTTATATATAAAATAGATTTTATATATAAAATAGATTTTATATATAAAATAGATTATATATAAGATTTTATATATAAAATAGATTATATATATAAAATAGATTATATATAAGATTTTATATATAAAATAGATTATATATATAAAATAGATTATATATAATCGATTTTATATATATAAAATCGATTATATATAATAGATTTTATATATATAAAATAGATTATATATAACATATTTTATATATATAAAATAGATTATATATAAAATAGATTTTGTATATTTTATATATTTTATATATAAAATGAATTTTGTATATTTTATATATTTTATATATAAAGTAGATTTTATATATTTTATTTATATATAAAATCTATTTTATATATTTTATTTATATATAAAATCTATTTTATATATTTTATTTATATATAAAATCTATTTTATATATTTTATTTATATATAAAATCTATTTTATATATTTTATTTATATATAATAGATTTTATATATTTATATATAAAATAGATTTTATAGATTTATATATAAAATAGATTTTATAGATTTTATATATATAAAATAGATTTTATAGATTTTATATATTTTATATATATAAAATCTATTTTATATAAATAAAATATATATTTTATATATAAAAAATAGATTTTATATATATTTTTTATATATAAAAAAATAGATTTTATATATTATATATAAAAAAATAGATTTTATATATTTTTATATATATAAAAAATAGATTTTATATATTTTATATATATATAAAAAATAGATTTTATATATTTTATATATATATAAAAAATAGATTTTATATATTTTATATATATATAAAAAATAGATTTTATATATTTTATATATATATAAAAAATAGATTTTATATATTTTATATATATAAAAAATAGATTTTATATATTTTATATATATAAAAAATAGATTTTATATATTTTATATATATAAAAAATAGATTTTATATATTTTATATATATATAAAATAGATTTTATATATTTTATATATATATAAAATAGATTTTATATATTTTATATATATAAAAAATAGATTTTATATATTTTATATATATAAAAAATAGATTTTATATATTTTATATATATAAAAAATAGATTTTATATATTTTATATATATAAAAAATAGATTTTTATATATTTTATATATATAAAAAATAGATTTTATATATTTTATATATATATAAAATAGATTTTATATATTTTATATATTTTATATATATATATAAAAAATAGATTTTATATATTTTATATATATATATAAAATAGATTTTATATATTTTATATATATATATAAAATAGATTTTATATATTTTATATATATATATAAAATAGATTTTATATATTTTATGTATGGCCTGGATGAGGTCTCCTCACGCCACCCATTGTGGCCGCACAACCATGTTAGGAGATAATTTAAGTCATTACTGGCCTCCGTTTATCACCAAAGCAGACTATAGAGCACTTTACTTCTGCTGGATAAATGTGTATATATATATACATATATATAAAAAATCTATTTAATCAATTCAAACTTGGCTGTGAGTAATGTGTGTATGTATGTCCCATCCCTCCCCCTCAGACTATGAATGCAGATTAGCAGCTGTGACTCCCCTAATAGCTGCCCCCTCCCAGGTGTAGTCCCTTTAACCCTAATGAGCTTGAGAAACTTCCCAGTTCAGTTCTCTCCAGTTGTTGCCAGCCTTCAAGTTTCATATAGTTCCTAGGAGAAAAACTAGACTCTGCTATATAGCTTTATAAGTTGGAAGAGCTTTTAAAGTCAAACTAGTCTTACTTAAATCTCTGCTACACCATATATATATATAAATGTGTATATATAATAAAAATATATTATGTATGTGTGTATATATATAAAATCCCATTTCATATCAAAATCCCATTCTCATAACAGCCCTATGCAGTTGGTTTTGTCCTACCACAAATAATAAAACTGAAGTTCAGAGAGGTCAAGTAATTTGTCTAAGCTCACACAGCCGCAAGTGGTGGAGCAGAGATTTAAGTAAGACTAGTTTGACTTTAAAAGCTCTTCCAACTTATAAAGCTATCTGGCAGAGTCTAGTTTTTCTCCTAGGAACTATATGAAACTCGAAGGCTGGCAATGACTGGAGAGAATTGAACTGGGAAGTTTCTCAAGCTCGTTAGAGTTAAAGGGACTACAGCTGGGAGGGGGCAGCTATTAGGGGAGCCACAGCTGCCAATCTGCATTCATACTCTAGGTGGGGGAGGGATGGGAGATACTTACACACATTTCTCACAGCCAAGTTTAAAACAATTTAAATGAAGCAAAGTATTCAATTAGAGATGCTTGAGGAAGCCAGGCACGTATCATCTGTGTCAGCAGCAAAGGAGAAGAAAATATTTAGCCTTTGCAAGCTGTGACCACTTCAGCACTGTATGATGATGTTGCCTCACGGAAGAGCAAAAGAATACATCCAATACCTTAGAGAGATTAATTTCCCCAGGAAAAAAAAAAGAAAACAAAGGAAGATCCTCTGATTACATTTAAATATTTCCTTGCCAGTGCTTGGGGGAATTCTGACATTCCTTCTAGCAAAGGAAAGCTTTTGTGCCTGGGAAAAAGGTGATTAGGGCACCGTGCCTGGGAGGATAGAGGTAAGGGAGGGGTGAAAGGGAGGAAGGGGTGTTTCAATAGCAGCACAGGTGCAACAGTTTGAACTGAGTGATGGCCTTACAAATGACCCTGGCACAGAGCAGAGGAAACCCAAGGAGAAGATTAATTGAATTACAGCTACAGTATGTATGTATGCATTTTATTTCTGTTCTAGAGTCTAAATGGATTGTGGGGCTGGCTGACCAGCTGGGGTAAGGTCAAAATATTGAGGAAATGGGAGGGGATATGGATGAACAATTTTCTTGATGAGGAACAAACCCTTAGCTTGTTTGCTTTTGTCTAGAACATTTTGGAGTCTGAAAAGGCTCAGTTTATAACCTCCTTTATCTAAGTGCAGTCTGATTATTTTTCATGCCAGGATATGACCAGTACCTGAGGTTTTGGCTTTAAGACTATGGAAGGTAAATTGGGATAAGGAGAAGAACATTGGCTTTATAACCCAATTTCTCACTTTCCAGGAGAGCTTATGGTAGAATTTTTTCTTTAGAACACTGAAAATATAATTTACATTTTAAGAAAGTTAATATCCAATTTACTACAGAGGTAATGTACACCCAGTGCCTCAAATTCATCTTGCATATAGTAAGCCTTCAACCCGGGAAGACTGACCACCCTGTCCCTTGCTTTAACAAGTGTTTAAGAGAAAATATGGCATATTAGAAGGACTGTTACTAAACTGGGTGACTAATGAGTGGTGTGTCATCAAACTATGCAATCTTCAACACTTCATTTTAGCCTCTCTGAGACTTGGCTCAATTGTGTCTAATAGCCCCTCCATCTGTCTTCTGGGAGTCACCCTCGCACAGCAGTTCCTCTCCGCTTCTTCTTGTAAGCCTGTGCATGGTTGCTAATGCTGTGGTGTAGTGAGATCTTGCCGGCCAGCCCCAGCAGCATTCTGCCCCTCACCACTCAGTGAAGTTTATATAAACTTGCAAGGTATGTGTTTCACTGTGACTTTGATGACCCATACTGAGGGACCACAGAAAGCTCTGTATCTGCCCTGCCTATTTAACAACTATTGTGAGGAGCCCATAAAATAAGTGAAAACCACTTATAAAGTGTAAAGTGCTGGACAAATATTCATTAAATCTTTGTACCTTTATTCCTATAGCCCTGAACAATTTATCTTCCCTTTCAAAAAAACTTGTTACCTTGCATATTTTACTTCATTTAGTCTTACCAAATCCCTTTAAAGTAAAGAGCTAATTGCTTGGTTTAATAAACTTCTCCTTTCCAGTAGTCTATTAGCTAGTTTGTCCTTTATAAGTTGTGCAAAGTGACAGCAGAATTGACTTTGAGGCCTTCCAAGGGTTTTCTACTTAAAGTCTTTCCTAGGGAGCCTAACATCAAAAGTATAAAGGAAGGAGGGAATAGCTTTTCATTTCAAAGGCATCACACTTTGATAAGGTTTTTGAGGAAATAAAAATAAAATTAATGAAAACAGTGGGCTAGAGTCTGATCTCTGAGCAATGTTTTTCTTAGGTTCATACAGGCCTCCAGAATTCTAAACTAGTAACTGAATGAAGGGATTCTTTAGAAGTGTCTCAGTTCATGCATCTAAGACTCCCTGGGACTATAGCTCTGCAATTTACATGGAAATCATCCTGCAATTTAGGACACATTGCTTGGGAGAATCTACATGTCTACTCTGCACGGCATTATGTTTTATTTATGCTGGTAACCATACTAGTGCTGTATTATGTAAGAATAACCCAGTGATTTTTATTTCCCATTAGAACCCTATGGGCTTTAATTCATCACCATTCTCTACTAGACTTTAGATCATTTGACAACAGAGTGCCTTTGCCTATTTCACAGCTTCATTTCCAAGGCTCAGCACAGTGCTTGGTGTAGAGTTGGCCAATAAATATTTATTGAGAAGCTGAGTAAATGCAAGGTTTTAGTAAAAGGATGCATAGAAACTGGATGATACTCTGAGGGCAGATGTATCTGCACATCTTAGAATTCCAAGTTCCACTTTTTTGTTCTTCTCAACAAGCATGATATAGATTGTATGCTTATCTGATTCTGTTATGAAATCTCATTGTCACAATGGTGTCAAAAGTACTGAGAGTATTATAGGCTGCTCCTCATCCCTTGGAAACATCCCATGACTATAGTTCCTCGCCTGACTACGAATTTATCTGCAGCAGAATTTAAGTAGGGTAGGATCTCACTAAATCTCCAAACTAATATTTCTTCAAGGACTATCTCGTGTTAAGTGGGAGTGTAGAGCTGGGGAGTGGATGAGTTGGGATTGGAAAATGAGAAATGGGAATAGGAGCAACATAAAGATAACTCTGGAAAAGAAATCCTTGACTTGCACTGGGTGTGAGAAGGGAGAAAAATGATAAACTTTTAGACCACAAAAGCAGGGATCAGGGTTGAGAAGTAATGTAATTGATAACACATATTTACATTTTTCTATCTTTAAGAACAACTAACATGTTACAACTAGTCATCATAAAAAGTTTCCATTGTTTTAAGGAAAACAACATGTTGCATTATGGAATCACAAAACAGCAGAGCTGGAAAGAAAATTTGAGACCACTTAATTTGGTTCGTTAATTTTATTGTTGAAGGAACCAAGCATTTCCTAAAGATCTTTATGGACCTTATTTCTATTTTGCCTCCCATATTTATTTGGAAATTGTGTGGAATGCTTGGGATTATGGTGACTAATGCTTATGATTAGTTATACAGCGAGGAGTTCAAACACAGTCCACGGTGACAGTTAACACATTGAACTGGATTGAGACAATCTGATCACTGAGTAGACAGTCATTTTACTGCCTTCCCAGAAACAGTAAGCACCTTATAGGACACTTTTCTAAAATAATCCTTAAGAACCTCTCCTATAAAACTCACACGTTGTTTTACTGAGAAGAATAAATCAGATGTCCGAAAGAATAGAACTAATTTTTGATTTTGGTAGCAACAACCCAAGATGTCTTGTGTTCTTAAGTCAATTTCCCCAAGACTATTTTATTCTCAATATAATCAGCATTTGGGGGGGGGATATTCTTTGAAATATTCTAAATGTTAAATATACAAGAAATATTTTGCATTGTGCTTCCCTGTTTCCATAAGCTAAATCTTTCAAAATAACTCTCTGAAATGATATCCTATCATTCTCTCATTTAGATACTATATCAATCTAAACTGATTAGAATCATCACAACTGCCCCCAACACAGTTGTCCTCAACTAACAATGGCACTTGGAAAAGCCTACATTTCATTGATGGCTAATGTCCTCACTAGTGCAAAACAGTAGCTCTTCTAGTCACAAGACTTTATTCCACATTGCATAAAATTCTGGGAGTCTCTGTGGTATATGCATACTGAATCAGGGTTAGCTTTAATAGAATTTCTGTTTATGACCATCAGGATTAAGAATGTAAATTGATGCTAACTGCATGACTGACATCTAGTGGATATATGCCAGTGGTGCTGTTTATAACCATGCTTCCTCCCCTCAACCTGCCGTGGCAGGCATGCTGTATAATGGCCCTTCAGAATATTATCCATACGGGGGAAAAAAATCACATTGGAAGAAATCATTGTCTTAAAAACAGAGTTATGTCATTATATATTACTAAAATAATAGGACAAAAAACCTGCAAATACAGAATATTTACAGAGATTTGAAAGAATATATAGTAGCTTGGAGTTAAAAAAAAAAAAAAAAAAAAAAAAAAAAGACCAGATATCAAAATTTAGTTTGTTTAGTTTGTTGGAAAGAATTGAAATACATTGACATGTAAAAGCTTGTGTAATATACAAATATCCACACAGAATTGAAATGCTTAGTATTATATCTTATCTTTGTTTTTTTGACATTAACTTTTATGCTTGAGAGATACACAGAAAAGGGTTTAGTCTACTTATTGATATGAACTAGCACTTGTGATTGTGGTAAAAGTATTAAAACTGCTACTATTCTGAGAATCAAATATTGAGAATCAACAATTAGAATAAATTTTACACAATTTGTATGTTTCTTTTACTTACTGGGAAATTTTATTATTACTATCAAAAATAGACAAAAGGGTTGATCATACCAATAAGAAATTTTAAGCACAAAATGTTTTTTCAAAAAGTGAATGTTTTATTGTAACTGAGGTACTGGAATTCAGATGATTATATAAATATAATGTAGATTATAGAGTCAAAATCTGAATGTTAGGAAAAAGTCTGGGCACTTATTCAAGAAATTATTAGCTGTAGAGAAACAACAGATGGGACAATGTGAAAATACAGCAGTTTGTTTCATAGATTGCCATTCTTGGAGAAAGTAATTTTTAGTTGCCAATAATAAAAGATGCTTTGAAATGCCATCTCATGGATTTTTAAAAATTGTATGTTTTCTTATGGAAGTTTTCTTTAGTATAAATTACGTTCCCCAGTCCATTCTTTCTCTTAAAGTATGTAAAATTTCAAGCAGAAATACAGCATTGTTTTAAAGGGCATCTTCCCAGTGAGAGCAGGACAGCTGTGTACATTGCATTGTATGGGACACTCTTGCACAGTATAACAGTACTGCATAATAAGGAAAAGTCATGCTGCTTATGACTCGTGGCAGACGGCTTATGCTTCTCTTTTTGAATATCAGATAGACCTTATTCTGGATCGTTTAGATCAGTCTTTACCTTAGGAATGGTCAGAGTCAAGTTGGCCCTGGTGGACCTTCTGCCAGTAGATGTAAATAAATGACAAAAGTCAACAGAAATTTTATAAGCAATTTCACACTGGCTGGGAAGGAAAAGACTGGAAGTTTTCTAACTGTGTTTTTATATATATATTTATGCATTGATACTGAGAAAAGCTTCCTTGTGATGATGTGATTATTATAAATAAGGCTGATTATGATCATACTTAAATTACAAGGTCCTAATCCCCATCACCACCTCTGCCCCAGCTCCCCCAAGTAAACCACTGTTCTGGTTTCTTTCATCATGTATTAATGTTGCCTGTTTCAGAATTTCATATAAATGGAATATGATGCTCATCTGTGTTACGTGACATACATTAACCTTTTTATTGCCAAATAATATTCCTTTCTTCCTCAGTGAGAGTGCCGCCCACCCCTCCGCCCCCAGAATATCAACATTGTAAAACAAAGCACATGAAGTAGTTTTAGAATTGTCACAACCAGGACAACACACACACACACACACACACACTCTCTCTCTCTCTCACACACATATTAAACTTACAAAAAAGACTTCAGATCTGTTTGCAATTCTACACCCCAGAGTTGGGGTTGGGTACAATTGCAAACAGACCTGAAGTCTTTTTTGTATGTATAATGTCAAACTACTGTGAATATTTTGAATGTAAAAGTCAAAATACTGTGTTCAAAAATTACTTAAATTAATTTTCTCAAGTGTGATTGTTATTCAATTGAAATAGAGTTCAGTTGAATTTAATTGTTTGTTTGAATCTAGTTTTAGTTTTGTCTTTTCAACAGTTGCTTTAAATATATATAGAACCTTAACAGTATCATGTATTCAGCACAGGGTTGGATTTTGCTTTATGAACCAACTTGAGGATATTTTTCTTATTAAATCAATTAAATAAATTCACATTTGTTACTTCAACTGATGTGTTTTCAACTTTTGTTATAATATAACTTCTGTGGATATTGTTTAGTATTTGTTGTGTCTTTGCTATTTAAAATTTTCTTCAATTCTTAGGATTTGGAACTTTTGTTCCAGTGGTTAACTTTTTACTTAATATTTTTACCATTTGCTATGAGAGCTGTCGTTTTAAATGATGTATTTTGACTCCTGTCTAATAAATATACAAGTGAGACAGCCAATATTTTTTTAGTTGCATTCTTTCTCTTTTGTGAGAACAAACCATACTTACATATGACATTATTCAGAGCCTCATTCTTGTTTTGTTCTTAGATCTACAAATAAATACAATGCTTATTGTTAGGCCTTTTCCTAGGTATCTGCTATAACTTTTCAATGTATAGATTCACTTTCTCTTTTATTTCTGGAAAGTTTTTTTTGTTTACAGTTTTTAAAATTCCCTCCCTCCCTCCCTCCCTCTCTCCCTTCCTTCCTTCCTTCCTTCCTTCCTTCCTTCCTTCCTTCCTTCCTTCCTTCCTTCCTTCCTTCCTTCCTTCCTTCCTTCTTCAATAACATTTAAGTTGGCTCTTCTTTACCTGAATTACACTGTAACCACTTTCTGAATTTTTTTTTCTCTGTTTAGAAGAAAATATCAGTTTTATTTTCTTGGATGTCTTCCCTTTTTTTATTCAATACTCATTACTATTTAAATTTGAATCTGTTATCCCTTTAGCATCTTATAATTTCATCTTTATTTCTAATATTATTTTGTTTTATTCTATTTTTATCTTAAATTCAGTCTATTCAATTATACATTATACTCTCCTTTGTCCCTTTTTGTTTTTAACTTTAGAATTTATGGTTCCAAATTATTTTTTATATCCCCAAATACTTGTTTAAGGATATATAATTTAGTATGAATTGTTGTATTACCATTTCTTCTGTGTAACTGTTGTATTTAGGGAAGAATTGTCATCAACTCATTCTTTTGGGTCATATTTTCTGTTTCCTATGTTTAGTAGTTACGCACGAAATTTTTTTTTTTTTCTATTTCTGTGCACTGTGGACAGAGTCCTAGGACAGGAGCCCTTTTTCTGTCAGTTCAGTGAAATGCAGTGTATTTAATGTATGATATTGGTGGTGCGAAGGGAGAAGCTTTTCTACTTCTCTGCACTGCCCTATCTCCAAGAGGTGCCACCTTTTCACGATTAATCTGATTTTCCCAAGAAGCAAAGATGCTTTGAGATTATCACTTCTAATCGTGATCACTTTATAACCCCTTTTCCAAAGACAGTGTTGGGAATGACCAAGTTTCAAACTTTTGTTCAGTTTTTATCATTTAGTGTTAGACTTTCTCTTTTTCTCTTTATGGGAGAGTATTTTTTGGTGTCATTTTAGTTCTTTTTCCCACTCTGCCCACTCAAAAGTTTGCAGTTAGTAATGAGAGCTCTGTTGGATTTTTTTTTTTTTTAGTATACTTATAGGTTATTGAAATTCATGGTATTTTTAAATATCTTAGTCTTGTGTGGTTTTATTTACACTATTTGGCGATTTGATGTTTCCGGGCGGGGGGAATAGTGTGTGTGAAGACTTGGAATCAAGTGAATGGCACCATCCTAAAGGCTTAGAAACTCCTAGATGTCTTTTTGCTATTGATTGCTGATTTGATCTTTTTAGTCATAAAACATACACTGCATGATTACAATCTTTTCAAATTTTTGAAGCTTTTTGTGGCCCAGCATATAATTTACATAGGTGAATACTCCATGTGCTACTGAACAGAATATGCATTCTGCCATTATTGGGTATAGTGTACCACTGACATTTGTTAACCAGGTTCAGTTGTTTAACTGATATCTTTAATATAATTATTGATTTTTTTTGCTAGTTTTTCTAACAATTCTAGAAAGATAAGAGAGAGCATCTCCAAATGTAATTGTGAATTTGTCTATTTCTTCCTCTATTTCTTTAGTTTTTGCTTTATGCATTTTGGAGTTTTATTAGATCCATGATATTATTAGGTTTATTTACATTTAGGATTGTTAGTGTTTCTTGATTAATTGACTCCTGATTATTACGAAATGATCTCTTCAATTCATGGCAATACTTAACTTATTTTTTTTTTTTGAGATGGGGTCTTGCTCTGTCACCCAGGCAGGAGTGCAGTGGTACAATCTCGGCTCACCGCAACCTCTGTCTCCGGGTTCAAGCAATTCTCTGACCTCAGCCTCCCGAGTAGCTGGGACTACAGGCACACACCACTACTCCTGGCTAATTTTTGTATTTTTAGTAGAGACAGAGTTTCACCATGTTGGCCAGGAAGGTCTCAAACTCCTGACCTCAAGTGATCCGCCTGCCTCAGCTTCCTAAGGTGCTAGGATTACAGGCACGAGCCACTGTGCCCGGCCAGCAATACTTATCTTGAAGTATACTTTGATATTAATATAGGTACTCCAGCTTTCTTATGATTAATAGGTATGTGGTATGATTTCATCCTTTTTGCTTTTAGCCATGTTGTACTTTAACCTTTTGTGTATTTTGTACTTTTAATAATTTTGCATTTAAAATTTAGTCCTTGGATACAAAATCAGTAGAAAATACGTTTTTATTAGTACTCCAGAGAATAAGAATTAACGAGGATTTCTTTTCTTTTGAATTGGTTTTAAGTATGGAATAATTGTCTTCAAAGTTATAAAAAGTGACTAGTGATGTTTATAAAATGTTATCAATTTTTGCCTTGACAAATAGGTAAGTCCAAAAGCTTTTGGAGAGGCAGGGAGCAGTAGGAACTATTTGAAAAAAAAAATTTTTTTTTCTAGATTTGATATAGAAATACAAAAAAACCTTAAACCAACAGTTACATCAAAGATCCATGACAAATGAAATTTGGTGATTAAATATACATATTTTCTGATTTTAATGCTAGTTGAGAGAAGAGAAAAATAGCAAGTAGAAGCAGAGAATGTGATCATTGGAAGGGACCTGGGAAATTCCTGCTTCATCCATTTAGCAAACTTAGGAGCACAACACGTTCCAGTACTAGGATCTTGTGTGAGCTTGTGTGAGTTTCACTCTGCATTTTGGTATATTTACTACCTGTGGGATCTTGGGTAGATTGTGTAACTGATTTGAAATTGAATTTCTTCTATAAACTGGGGATAATATTGCCTTACTTCAATTCAAGGATTAATATGAAGATAAGTAATACAAAGAGTACAAAGGACCACACAAATACAAATTATTATTATTATTTTTTGCAGTTGAGAAAGAGGCACTGGGGGAGGATACATGCTCTAAGATTCTGCAGTTTATAACCAACAGGCCCAGAGTTTAGGTTTTCAGAATCCTAGTGGTGTGTTTCTTCTGTTATGCCAAAAAGAAGCACATATCAAAAAGGCAAAAAGCATGAGTTGTGGGGATATTGGCATGATCAGTTTGCTTCTGAGGGAAGATAAGCATCACTACTTTCCAGAGATTCCGCTGGAAATGATATAGAAGATGCTGAGGAATTCAACATGATGATGGAAGGAAGCATTTATAGTAATGCTGAGAACAGAAAAAAGACCTGAGATGGAAAATTTGTAAGCTTGTTTTTCAATTGCAGCTTCATTATGTGAATAAACTATACCTAGTTTATTTTTGGTTTAATACAGTAGTTCTTTTATGAAACCATGAAAGAATTCTAATCAGTATAAACTTGCATTTTAAAACTCCTGTGAATCAGTCAAAACGTCATCATGTCAACGTCAATTCTTGAGTCAGTAGTATTGCTGTTTCTGAACCAGCTTCCCTATTCAAATTCAAATCTACATTGTGTGGTTAGGCAGCTGTAAAGAAGACTGCTGTTATATGATGTCACATGATAAAATAAAGTACTTCCCATGTCATTAAAACATTAAAAAATAAAGTTCATTCTTAAAAAAATAGAGTTGGATTTTGTTATTTTATCCAGTTTGTTAATGCCTGCCTTTTAACTGGAATGTTCAAGACCACTTACGTGTAATTTAAATATCAATATGGCTAAATAAAATCTATTGTGTGCTATTTTTAAAAATTTTTCTCATTTTGATGTTGCTGATGTTACTCTTTTTGCTTTCTTCCTTTCTCTTTTGTGTGCATGTCTGTATTCCATTTTATATCCTTTATTGGCTTTATATTTAACTGTTTTTAGTTGTTTCCCTAGGGCTTAAAATATTCCTCTTTAACTTATTACACTCAGTTTTCAAATGAGCTATATCATTTTAAGTATAATTTAAGAAAATTGGAATTGTATATTTTATTAGTCCATTCTCACACTGCTATAAAGAAATACCTGACACTGGGTAATTTATAAAGAAAAGAGGTTTAATTGGCTCACAGTTCTGCAGGCTGTACAGGAAGTATGGCTGTGGAGGCCTCAGGAAACTTATAATCATGGCAGAAGGGGAAGCAGGCACTTCTTACATGGCCGAAGCAGGAGGAAGAGAGCAAAGCAGAGGTGCTACACACTTTTAAACAACCAGATCTCTTGAGAACTCACTTACTATCAGGAGAACAGCAAGGGGGAAAACTGCCCCTATGATCCAATCACCTCCCACCAGGCCCCTCCTCCAACACTGGGGATTACAATTTGACGTGAGATCTGGGCAAAGACACAAATCCAAACTATATTTTTTTCAACCTCCCATTTATGTTTTTGTTGTCATTTATTTTATTTCTACATATGTTATAAGTTACTCTTGTTTTTTTCTTTAAAGTCATATATTTTAAAAATCAAAATCTTTTATATGTATGTATGTATTTTATTTCTAGCATTCTTCATTCCATCATACATGCCCACATTTTTACCTGCTTTCATTTCTTTTTAGCCTAACAAACTTTCTTTAACATTTTTTGTAGTACAGACCTGCTAGTTACAATTTCTCTCAGATATTGTCTATTTGAAAATTTCCCTATTTCGTCATCATTTTTCAATGATATTTTCACTGGATATAGAATTTCACATTTTTAAAAAATTAAGCTGGTTAGATAAGTTCTTCCACGGTCTTCTGGTACACATTGTGGATGTGAAATTAGTGATATTTTTATAACTTTTTATAAAAAAAATTTCTCTGTGTGTTTTACTACTTTTTCCTTTTGATTTTTAGCATTTTGATTATTCTTGGGCCTTTTTTTAAGATTCTTGAATCTGTGGATTAATATTTTTATGATATCTGAGAACATTTTAGCTATTATATCTTCAAATATTTTTCCACCCCAGTATTTCTCTTCTCTGCTTCTGGAAATCTAATTATATGTATGTTAGACTGTTAGATATTTTCCTACCAGTCACTGAGGCTTTGCTTATCATTTTAGGCTTTTGTTCGGTGTTGTTAGTGTTGATAGTTTGTATTGCTCTGTGTTCTAGCTCTACCAGCTATCTTCTACTGAAGTTTCCAATCTGCTGTGGAGTGCAACTAGTGAATTTTTCATACCAATTTTTTTTGTCAGATCTAGAATTATAGTTTAATATCTAAAACAGTTTTCATTTCTCTACTGAGAAATAACTTTTCTACATTTCCTTTAAATCCTTAAACATATTCATAATAGCTTCTAAAAATTTCTTATCTGCAAATTCAACATTTTTGTTATCTGTCGGTCTGCTTCTATTGAAGAATACCCTCCTTTCCTAGTATGAGCCATCTGTTTATGCCTTTTTACATGTCCAGTCATTTTTAATGGTGCTGGGAAGCAAGGATACTGCATTGTCAAGAGTCTGAATTTTATAGTATACACCTAAATAGTGTTGATTTCTGTTCTGATAGGTAGTTAATTTACTGGTATATCAGCATGATCCTTTTGAGAGGATCTAACCCTAATGTCTGGGACTTTGGGAGTTTCGTTTGAATGCCTGGGCTATTCATTGAGATCTCAACAATTTGACTTCTCAGAAGTCCTTTGTCTCCTGGTACGATACAACCTTCATAAGTACCATTCTGCTCACAGCTTCTATCATTTTTTCTTCTTGATCTTACAGAGTTCTGGAATTCCTTCTTTGTCCAGATCTCTCCTTTGTGGTACTGTGCTCTACAAATTCAACCCTAAACAGTGTCCCTGACCCTGGTTTCTGCCTCCTCAGTTTAGCAAAACTTCCATGTTCTGGTAGTCTCTACCTCTTTGTGCCATAGTCTGAAATGTTTCTTCAGGCAGAAATTCTGGGAAAATGTGGGTTTACCTCATGTGTGAGTTTTCCTTCTTTTGGAGATCACAGTCCTATGCTACTGGGTGGCCAATATCTGAAAAGTGTTGCTTCACTTATTTTGGTCAGTTCTATAGTTGTTTATAGCAGGAAGGCTAGTCTGTTCCTAGTTACTCCATCATGGCTAGAAGTAGAAGTTACTAGTCTATATATATATATAGACTAGTATATATATATATTTTTTGAATATATATATATATTTCAAAATATATATATATTTATATATATATATATATATATACACACACACTATATATACTATACAACAGACCGGAGTCTCGGTCTGTTGCCAAGGCTGGAGTGCAGTGGCATGATCTCGGCTTATTGCTACCTCCGCCTCCCGGGTTCAAGAAATTCTCGTGCCTCAGCCTCCCAAGTACCTGGGATTACAGATGTGCACCACCACACCCAACAACTTTTTTTGTATTTTAGTACAGATGGGGTTTGACCGTGTTACCCAGGCTGGTCTTGAACTCCTGAGCTCAGGCAGTCTGCCCACCTTGGCCTCCCAAAGTGCTGGGATTACAGGCATGAGCTACCATGTCTGGCCACTAGTCAAGTCACTATTTTCAATTAAGCAATTTCCATATCATTAGAATTTTTTTTTAACTAATAATATTTGTATATTGCCTGCTATAACCTTTTTATGCATAGTTTTATTTGATAACAGAAGTAAACACTGGGAGTACAGAGGTTTCAAATTTCCAAACAACTAAATACTTGCCATACATACATATATACACATATACATGTGTGCATATATATATACACACATATAGATGTATATGTCTAGAAACTGACAAAAGTGGAACTTAAATTTTTTATTGAAAAAACAAAGCTATTTCATGGTGAGATATTGTTAACCTGGTATTTCCTCTTCACACAACTTCTGACATAATTATAAGATTAGATATAATATTGTGAAAATCTTTAAAA
This sequence comes from Macaca thibetana thibetana, assembly GCF_024542745.1. Classification (NCBI taxonomy): domain Eukaryota; kingdom Metazoa; phylum Chordata; class Mammalia; order Primates; family Cercopithecidae; genus Macaca; species Macaca thibetana. The sequence continues at coordinate 163,536,011 of NC_065578.1, forward strand.
TATCTGTAAAGATAAGAAAATAAAAGTAAGATGGTTGAATATGATGCAAACCTTGTAAACATGATTACAACATGATTGCAAATTTCTGGAATTCTTTCTTTGCCAGATCTTGCGCCTCTGGTACCATGCTTTGCAAATTCTACTCTGAACAGTAGCCCTGACTCTGGTTTCTGCCTCCTCCATTTAGCAAAGCTACCGTGCTCTGGTGGTCTCTATTTCTTTGTGCCACAGTCTGAAATGTTTCCTAGTCATGTGCTTGTTTTAGTAGGAATTCAGTATCATGCATGCTTTTTATTTTTGAAAATATGTGGCTAATAACAACTCATAGATTTTCTTTTTTAAAAGCAAACAAATAATGTTTGGGTGGAAATAAGATTTAAACAATCAAGGAATTTTTTTGTCACTTATGGGCATTACATATATAGGTAATTTTTTCTGCTTTGGTTGGTTTTGTCTAAGTCTGTATGGTTATATCTAGGGCTATGTAGTCTATTGATCTGGAGCATAGTATGTAGACAGAGATGAATTAGAGAGGTGGAGAGTAAGTAGAAATAACAGTCCAGGTGAATATACCAGCATGAGCAGAAAGACTGATAAGAGAGTAAAATGTATAAAAATAAATAAAAAGACCGGTGTGACAAGGCATGGAGCCTGAACATACTACAAGGTAGGGCCAAGGAACATTTCCTTTCTTGAACGTTTGCTGAGTATTGACTGTGCCAGGCAATCTGTAGGTTTCTGGTCTCAGTCTGGTCTCCAAGGAACTTATAGTCTATTGGAAAGACGGACATATAACAAATCTTTATAATTATCAAAATAAGTTATGTTAGAGGCTAGCTTTTGTGTGCAGAGAAACTATTATAATTATTTAAATTAATTTAAATTTATATTAAAATAATTTTCCTTGAGAGTTTACATTTAACTTACAAAGCTTGGTCATTATTTTACAATCTTCTTTACTTTTTATTTGTGTCTGTTTGATTTTCTTAAGTTAAACAGATTAAATCTCCTTAAAAATTGATCTCTTTTATAAATTAAATGACATTTTCTTATTTAAAATAACTTATAAAGTTGATGTACTTTTAATACTTCAAATGTATAATTGGGAAGATATAGAATTCAAATAATGAAAACCTTCTCAAGTACTTTAAACAATTCCTAAATTCTAATAAATAAAAGTTAGAAAATCAAATTTAAATTTAAAAAGGATTTGACACTATTAGCAAATGTAACCAAATTCTTTCATACTTTTAGCTTAAACATTATTACTTTAAACTCAATTATATATTTAAATTGGAATCAAAGGATTAATCTTTCAAATCGTTGGGTAGGTCTTTTAAAAATATTACAAATACTTTAACAAAAATACATAGATTATCCTCAATTTAACATGAAATAATTAGCAATATGAGAGCCATCTGTGGTATAATTGATGCATTTATTTCCAAATATTCCCAAACATTTACTCATTAAGAGTAATAGACTTATTTATATGTTGCCTTAGGTAAGCTAGCATTGCTAGGTCAACATTTCATGACTATCATATGGTTGCCACGTTGGGTGAGATGATGTTTCTGGATTTGCGATTTGAATTTGAGCAGGATGATATGGCTGTTGATTTATCCCGAGTGTCAATGGAAATACTGAGAAACTTTGGAGTTACTAAGACAATGGGAAACTCCAAGTCTATAACTTTCAGGATGAGATTCCTTTTGTAATTGATATTCCCTGGGTTTTATTCCCTTACCCAACATTTCCTAATCTATTATAACTTTAATCACTTTCATGGATGTGATTCTGCTGACCATGCTTAGTCACCACTTGATTGGATTCTTCTAGTCTTATTTATTTTTTGATTCTTTTTACTTCTGATTATTGGCCACAGCTCTTATGCTCTTCTAACAATGACTTTGTTGAAATAACACAAATAGAAATATGTGCAAAGTGTTGAGAACATAAAAAAGAAAACCAACTTCCTATTTAGGTTCAATGCCTTCTCTTTCTGAACCTCTTGAAACCTGCGCTTACTCCTATTTTAATATTTCTTAAAATATATTCTATTTTGCTGTTTTTTTTTTTCCTTTAGAATCTGTGAACTTTCTGAGAGATTTTCCTATATCTTCTTTTGCATTACATCCTTAGGATCCAGCACACTGCTGGCATGTAATAGGTGCTTAACGAGTATTTGTTGAACAGTATTTGAAAAATGTTAATATAAGAATGGTGAAGAAGTTTGCAGTGAGATTAGAAGCAGGAACACTACTTAAAAATATTTAGGTAGTCTTAATGAGAAATGTAGTCAATGGGAATAAGCAGGAGGAGATACATTCAGGAGATGTTTGTTTAGGAAGCAGAATTGGTAGAACTTGATAACTGGACAATGGGGAGGATGTGAAGTCAAGAATGACTCAGATTTGTATCTTAGAAGGCTAGACAGATCATTACAATGCCAATAAATAAAACTGGGACTCCTGAAGCAGGGATGTATTTAGAAGAAGATAATGGTTGTTTTGAATATGTTGAATTTGGGGCAATTATGGTTTATCCAGGTGGAAACTTCTAGTAAGTTGTTAGAATGAAAGTTCTAGAACTGATAAATATAAGCTAGAGATACGATTTGTAATAATCAACCCATGGATAATAACTGAAATAAGGGAATGACTGAGGTTCTTAAGAGGAAATATATAGCATGAGAAGGGAAGAATGTGGCAAATTTAACCTTAGGGAAAATAAAAAATAGATTCTGGCTTAATAAAAGTAGAAAGGCTAGGGAGGTTATCAGATTAAAGAAAAGATGGAAAAAAAAAAAAAACCCAGAAGGAAAATACCAGTCTGGTTATGGTAGCCAAGAAGGAGGGATTAATAAACAGTATCAAATACTTCAGATAAGGACCAAGAAAGAGTATCTGGATATCATAGTTGGGAATTCCAGAGGCTGAAAGACCATCTCATTCACACATTAGTGTACGTGAGTATGTTAAACATTGCTTGGTATTTCTGAAGTAGATTTCATTGACACTGAGTGATACAGTTTCAAGATTTGTCCCTTCTAAATCTCATGTTGAAATTTTAACTTCAGTGTTAGAGGTGGGGCCTGGTGGGGATATTTGGATAATGAGGACAATCTCTTGGGAATGGCATGGTGGTGACCTTGTATGTTTCTTTTATTTGGTTGAGAGTCAGACCAAATACTGGTGGTGACCAGTATGTTTCTTTTATTTGGTTGAAAGTCAGACAAATGTGAATTTGAATCTCTACTCTACTGCGTCTGATAGTTTTATCTTAGGCAAGCTTTTCGAGCTTTCTGATGGATAGTTTTCTTGGGTGTAAAACTGAAAGAAATCCTTATTGTGGTGTTGACAGGATGGAGGGAAGTAACCTATGCTTTTTAAATAAGGCAGACTACACTGACAGATGTGGGTTTTGACTGAGAGAGAGAATAGGTGGGTGATTTTGAAAGCACAGAAAGAGGAAGCAAATCCCTTCTTCCTTTCTCTTGTATAGCCTGGCCTTAGACACCACTGTATGCCAACTGAGTACACACTAGTATGCTAATATATAGTAAGTAAAGTACAGGTATCTATCATGTTTTTTGTTGACTGGCCTTTGTTATATAATTACAATTACAGCCACTAATTGTAATTCTTTATGGAGGAAAATATTTTTCAAGTTATAAACATATCACACATGGATCTTGGAGCAGAACTAGTTTGGTAGTTGAGGACTGACTTCATTGGCTGGTGTCAGTGGATTTCTACCAGAGTATAGACATCATTCCTATTTCATTAAACAGTGAGTGTGTGTGTAGGCATATGTGGAGAAATACGGAAGCAAATGAAACAGAAAACGAAAATTACCAGTGAAGAAGATCGTGTTTGAGAATCGCAATTCGTATGCAATATAAAGAAGAAGCATATAGAATTCAGAAGTCAGAAATATTTCTCTAAGTTTTTTGAAAGAGAAAAATGAATTACGTTAGAAGTATGATGTCGTAGCCTTTGTAATTACAGCACTACAGCCATAAAATTTGAAGTTTTAGAAAAACTGCTCAAAAAGGTACTTTTCAAGACTTTCAAACATTGCTTGGTATTTTTGAAGTATACTTCTTTGACACTGAGTGATATAGTTTGAATAACTGTCCCCTCTGAATCTCATGTTGAAATTTTATCCTGGTAGGAGGTGTTTGGTTAATGAGGGTGGATCTCTCAGAACAGTGGGTGCTGTCCTTGCTGTAATGAGTAAGTTCTTGCTATATTAGTTCCTGTGAGAACTGATTGTTAAAAAGAGGCTGGCACATCCTCCTGTCTCTTTCCTCCTCTCTTGCCACATGGGTGATGCTGGCTTCCTTCCACCTTCCACCACAAGTGGAAGATTTCCAAGGCCCTCACAAGAAGCAGATGCTGATTCCATGCTTCTTGTACAGCTCGCAGAACCATGGGCCAAATAAACCTCTTTTCTTTATACCCAGCCTCAGGTATTCCTTTACAGCAACACAAAACGGACTAAGACACTTAGCTTAAGTAAAAGAGACATTTTCTTTTCTAGAAGTCTTCTTCCTCTACATCTCTAATCTCTACTTTGACTTCAATTGTCTGAATAATAAAATCAGAAGTTTTCAACTAAACTCCACTATTATTTCAAAGTCAGATTTTCTAGAAATCAGGCATTTTAGTTTTTGTAGTTAATTTTTTAAGTTTGAAATTTCTTTTGCGATAAGGTATGTATTTTCTTTCTCTAAACACAAATATAGCATCGGGGCCATGCATCACAAGGATCTGCTGATTGGGAAAACTAGCCACACATGTGCATCATCTAAATTGAGAGCACAATGAGGCTTCAGTGTAAATGATCAGTTATAAACCTAGCTTTTAATAAATTACAACAGAGTTCCAAAGTTTCCTTCTTAAATTAGCTTTATGGTATTTATTAAAATAGCACTTTCAGGAATTAGAAAATGTAAAAGATAACTCACTCAAAATCATTTATTTTGGGTTTGTCATTGGTATTTCTCTGAAGTTGTGGAGACCATGAAAGTGGATTTAGTTTCCCCTTTTCCATCCACTCAAGCTTCAGGTTCTTAAAGGCAGAAAATACTGCTGGAGCTTTGGCTGTCACAGCGTTCATTATTGGCAGTTATTCTTTGATCAGTTACTAGTTAACTTACTACCAGTAAATGATCAAGTCAGCATCAGTCATGGGAAACATCTATAGAGGCAAGAAAGTCAATCAAGCCTTGATTTTTTTTTTTTTCAGTGTGTTGTACAATAAAAAAAATTTTAAGTAACTTTCTCATCTGAACTCACTGAGTTACCTCATTTATATTTGAATATCCCTACCACCCTTAACTCAAGTAGTCCTTCCTCTGGTTCTGGTCCCTGACTATATTTAAACCCTTTGGGGAGCTTTTAACAATCCCCATGGCCAGACTACAACCTGAACCAATTAAATCAGATCTCTGGATATGAAATCCAGTACCAGTGGCTTTTTTTTTTTTCCTTTAAAATTTCTGGAGACACTCCAAAAGTGCAGCTAATTTAAAAAACTCATTATTCTAAACTCTATGGAGCTGGGATTGTAGAATCACGCTCGGTCAGAGATGGAAGTGGCACTGTGGCTGCAGTTTTAAAAATCAGTTGATGCTAGGAGGAGATGGGACAGGGATAGTTACAGGCTAAATCCTGACTCCTCCAAATTCACATGTTGAAGTCCTAACCTCCAATCCCTAGAATGTGACTGTATTTGAAGATGGGGTTTTAATTAAGTTAACATGAGGTCATTAGCATGGGCCCTAATCCAATAGGGCTGTTGTCCTTATGAGAAGAGATTAGGACAAAAGCATGCTGCATGGTAGATATACCTGACAGCAATAACCAAACTTAAGCATACCCTGAAAATGACTCTGTATGGCAGATGCACCTGAGTATGTGTTCACAGTTCCAAGCTAAGGAATCTGAGAGTGGCCAGCCCAGAGATTCATTCCTTATCTGTGAAGAACATCTAAGCCCACATTCCAGTGCCATGGAACGTGGGATGTACAGGCAACTGAGGCCCTTTGTGTTGGGTTAAACAAAGGTTGCCAGGTGGAGGTTGTTGGGGGAGGATGTTAAGTGAAAATGCCATATAAATAGCATGCTTTCTGCAGGCCATGGCAGTTCTGCCCCGCCTTCCTCTACTGGGCCACTCTACATGTATGCTTCTCTCAATAAACACCATGTCTTGTTTCCTGGTTCTGGGTCTCTTCTTTAGCTTCTTGAACATGATGCCATCCCTATTGGAGTACTGGGTCCAGCATGCTGCATGCACAAAAGGGAAGACCATGTCAAGATACAGGGAGAAGATGGCCATCTACTGCCCAGGAGACAGCCCTGAGGAGAAACCCACCCTGTGATAAATTGATTTCAGATCCCAGACTCCTGAACTATGAGAAAAATAAATACCCAGCCTGTGGTACTTTCAAACTAATACATATCTGGCAAACCGATACAGGGAAAAAGGGATTGTAGAGGTAAAGAAGAGAAAGGAAGAGTGAAGAAAAGGCTTTGTGAGACATCATGTGAAAAGGAAGTTCTGTGCATGGAATTTGTTGATGCCAGAGCTGCACTGCTGTGTGAACAGGTCTCCTGGGAATTTCCACTGTGCTGAGGCAATTTAACTGAGAGCAAAGAGCCAGGGACCTAGACCTTTGTCTGATAATTATGGTGCAGACAGAAGGAAGAGTGAATGTGCTCTACTGATTTAGTTGGCTTGTGTAACCTCCAGCTACCTATCCAGCTTTGTAGTTTATAAACACTTAGCCTCCAGGCTACTATCCCAACTTTATGCTGTGGGGTTCTCCATAAATGCTTCTTATGGAATTACAGTATTATAAACTCTTCAAGGAAGGGGGAACCATAGCCTACTCATTTTTGTGACTTGGTAAATGGCACATGGCAGGCACTCAGAAATGTTTGTTGAATGAGTGAATACACTGATTGATTAGTAAGTAAATAACCTACTGTATTAAGTCTAAATTATTTTGATTTTCTAAATACTTCATATTCAAAATATTTCTTTTCCTCTACTTTGCTTGTTACTGAATGGTTTCCCACAAATTGCCTATCTGTTCCTCCTATTATATATTAGTTTAATGTATTGCCCACCTGAGTTGCCTTTTATTTATAGAATTACTTTATTTTCTTTTTTTTTTTTAATAGAAAACCTAGGTTTATTTGTTAAGCTATTACAAAAACAAAACAATTACCATTTGAAGTACTTTGAGGACTTCATCCAAGACTCACTTGCTCTGTTACAGAAACTAACCTAAAAGGCTGGAAATTAAAGTATATAACCTAAGAGTTTGTAACAGCAGACTGGTAAAACATGGCAAAAGAAGCTCTCTCTTTCCTACCCAGTCTACCTACACCAAGCTCCTGTGCATTTTCACCACATAAATCTGCTAGCTTACAAAAGATGCACACAGTCAAGGCAGGAATTATAGGCCTACTCAGAGGGTACCCAGACACAGAAAGTTTTGGGGTAAATAATAAACTACAAATACCCTCTCGGTTAAGTTATAGAATTACTTTATTTTCAAAGTTCATTTCTCATGTCTGTTAGGCTATGAACCATAGATCCCAGTCTACAGTCAGCAATCCTTTATTGAGCCTCTACTCTATGCCAGACACTGTGTTAGATACTAGGCATACAGAAATATAATACATTCAGCTAAGTTCTCTGCCTTCTAAAGTCTTGCCCTTAAGCCAGGAGAAAGTCAGGTACGGAGTTAAAATACAATCTTCTGAGTGCAATAGAAGCAGAAAACAGATGCTATTGGATGTTACAAGAAATAGAATTTAGATCTATATGGGGATTCAGAGAAGACTTAAGAGAGTGACTTAAATTGACTCTAGAGGGTTATATGAGCACACACAGTTGAAGAAAGTGTATTAATCGTGATCCAAGGAGAGAAAGAGAACATGTGAAAGCCGTCGAGACATTGGACTTGAGACACTGGAAACTCGTTAGCACGTGAATGTTTTTATTTTGTTACTGAATCTATTTCTGCATTCTTGAAATCTTAAGGAAGGGCCACCATTAACATTTACTCACATTGCTTAGGAAAAGAGGAGAATATTCGTTATATAAAGCCTCCCAGCTATGAAAGAAAAGGGTGATAAGAAAGAAATCTGAGGTTATATTGTCTCTAAGTGATATCAACTAGCCCAAGTAAGTTATTTATTTGGGACTAAACCCTGTATATCCCTGTCTACAAAGTACTTTTATTTACACTGTCTCCTCTGAGTCTCAAAATTACCCTCTAAGAACATATTTGCCAGTAACCTTTTTTTTTTTTTTTTTTTTTTAACCATCTGTAAGGAAAATGCATGTGCTGCATTCAAGAAGAGGCTGAGGCAGACATCCGGTCCCGTATGACTCAGTGAATTTGAAGCGCAGGCGCACGACTCTGCTCATTATGTAACCACTCCACGTGAGGCACATTAGGTAACCACTCACGTGAGCTCGTGGCTAGCTCAGAGCAGGTGTTGTCGGTAAAGGTATAAGTACCCTGCTGATGCTGTACCTACGGCTTGCGCCTATGCCTCACTCGCACCGAGGCTCGCTCATGCCTGGAGAGAGAGTAAAGCCATGTTGAAACTGGCTACGATTGCTTGAGTGTTTTTCCAGCTGCCTGCCACTGACCCACCGACTCCCCTCAGACTTCAGTTAGAACCTGAAACCATCACGGGGATAAAGAAACCAAGATTCAGTAAGCCTGAGTCATCTGAGCAAGTTCGCCTGGATGGTGAGTTGCAGATCCTGGGATTCATATCCAAGTTCTCTGAGTTAACAGTCTAAGCTCTTTTCCTTATGCAATGTTTTCTTCTATCACACATGTGAATAGCTTCAGCAGAAGAAATAATATAGGACCGGCCAATTCAAAGTGTAGAAATTCCATATGTCTAAAATTTAGGGAGTGATAGCACCTGAAATCGTTCTTAAGGAGACCGAGCTCTAAGGAGGTGCAATAAGAACAGTCCACTGTTTGGCCAACAGGAAACACATCATTGTCAGTCTGTCTCACTTGTCCTTTAGTTGAAAATAGTTTAGCATAGGCCACATGTTCATGTTCTTCAGTGTCACAGTAGCAGTGAGGTGACAAAATTCTTATGTCCCAGGGGGTGATAAAGAGTAGTTAAGAGAAAGGGTTTTTGAAATCAGATGTGAGTTCAAATCCTGAGCGCACTGTTGATTGGTTAGTAAGTTACATAAACTTGTTGCTCCTCAGGTTTCTTGATCTGTAAAATGTGGATAATAAGCAGGTCTTTCTCAGAACGTGGTTGTGAAAACTCAATGAGTCAGTATATGTGAAGTGCTTAGAACAGTACTCAGCAAATAATCACTAAAAATGCCAGTGATTATTTTTACTATTTCTCATCCTAAATCTGTGGAAGAAAAGTGACAAATCTCGTGTCCCATGGCAGTCTTGTTCTAATAGTCAACCGCTATTGCTAGATACTAAATGTCACTTCATATTCTAAACCTGTAGACGTGTTCTACCTTGTAGAGTTTTGAAATACTCTTCTTGGTTTGGTAGAGACACCATTATAATTCTACAGAACATTCGAATTTTACTTTTGTAGGCAGGTTCCAGGTAATATAATTTTCTATCAATTGTAAAGTTTAGAAGTTGTGCCTAAGGCATATTTATTGAATAACAATACTTCTAATGTTAGAGTGAATTTTTGCTATATGAAATCTTAAGGGATTGGATAGAAAATATTTTAAGCAGAAAACATTCTGTGAAAGTATACCTTAGGGCATAACTTTTGAAGATGAATGTTATGTGATGGTAGCATTGAGTTTAATTTTAGGCCTTTTGTGCTTGGACTATGCAATAAATTATGCCTTGAAATTGTAATTGTCTTTTAAAAATGTTATGTCTTTATAAATTGATGCCAAAGACAAATCTTTCATTAAGAGTACAATCAGTGCTTTTTAGTTATGCCAATCTTGTCATCTGGAAAACATGTGGTATTTATACAGTTTTCAGAGATACATTTGATTTAGTTAGGTGCCCAGAGACCTGCACATGAATTGTTAATTTCATATTGCCCACAACAGCCATCCCGTGAATGTTTGCAGAGTTTATAGGAGATCAGTTACAAATGTGATTATACCAGCCATTCCTCAGACCTGACACCAGTTTCAAATTAAAAACTGACAGGCCTCACCTGCTCCTGGGTTCACCCACAGGTCACCTTCTTGTCACTTCAGCTCTCCCCCCATTAAAATGACATCTGTGTTCATAAAGGGACTGAGAAGGGCTGTGAGTTGCTAGAATTGTTGAGGAATAAGAATAAGGTGTTGTCTGCCCAGATAGTGTAGTGTTCAACTTTGGCCTTTAAAGGGGTACGAGGCCAGCCACAACTGACTGTGCTTCCAGATACGAGAACAAGGCCAGAGAGGTCACCTGCAGATTCGAATAGAACAAATGTGCCATGTAAGGAATATGTGTTCATGCTAGTAAAAGGGAAGAGGCAAATAGGGATAGAATCTTTAAAATACTCTTCCCAGACTGCTAAGTATTCTCTGGATGTTTTATTCATTTTACCTGAGAGGAAAAAAAATAGTTTTTTCCTTAAGAAGTGTAAGAATTGCAATTAGATCAATATAAATTTAATCTACATGAAAAACATTTGAAATATCTATAAACAGCATTTGCCTAGAATAATTTGCCATATGTTAACCGTAATGCTTGCATAAAACATTATAAGGTGTCACCTGCTTTCCAAGAAATAGAAAATGCTCTGTAGATGTTATCTCAATTAAGACCACCAGTTAAAGAAGGAAAAAAGATACTTCTTAAAAGAGAAAACTAAATGATAAATCATTTGAAATAATGTCTTAATATTTTTGTATCTCTGATACTTAGGACAGTGCAATGCACAGAGCAGATATTTAATAAACATGTGTTGAAGATAAGCGAGTCCACATAAGAAACGCCTGGTCATTAAAAAAGCCACAGATATAAAAAGCTAATACTGATTATGAAAGTAGATTATTCTACTATAATTTAAGTTCTTTGATTTTTGAAAACAAGAATTTGTTAATCTTTTTTTGCAAAAACATATTAATGCTTTTAAGCTACATCTGCTTCTGGGGCATGAGAAACCCACAGCGGTTCCTTGTTGTGCCTGCAACAAGCCCTGTGAATGAGCTAAGCTCTCTAGTATGCTGTGCTTAGCTGGAAAGGAAGCAGGTGATGAAGAGATTGAGGCATAAGAGGAACATCAATCTCCCCCACCCCCATAGTTAGAAAATGTATTTTTTACACACTGATTTAATTAGAGACCAAAGCTTTAATTGTAAACCTATCTTCAATCCATTTTTTCACCTACTTATTGGTGGGCCTCGTGAGGCAGGCTGCAGTGCATGGTGGCATGGTAGTTAGGTGGCCTGCCTGAGGGTGAGCCTCATTTATTTGCTTTACTATCTGGGTGACCTTGGGCTACTGGTTCAACCACTTTGTAAGTCTTATTCTCCTTATCTGTAAAGTGGGGACAAGGATAATGTCTATATCACCCAGTAGGATGAAGTGAGTTATACTATGCAAAGCGTGCCAGTCCTGCTGGGGCATAGTAAGTGGTATATCTGTGCTTGTCAAGTTAAACAATTGCAAACTGAGAATAATTATATTATTTAGCTCTCATGTTTTGAAGGTTGATAAAAGAATTAAACTATACCCCCCCCCCCCCCCCCCCCCCCCCCCCCCCCCCCCTCCCCCCCCCCCCCCCCCCCCCCCCCCCCCCCCTCAGTTTGTACATACTTGTCTGATAGTATGATTTTTAGTATATTATTGTTATATGTAAAATATAATGCTGGGCTGGCTGCAAAGGATCTAGACACAGTTCCTGTGCTCAGGGAGACTGTCCTATAGAAAGTGCAGTGTGGTCACTCATGTATTTCTCTTGTCCAAGAGACACAATGGAAGGGCTTCAGAAAAGTAACAGAACCTGGCCCTTCAGAGATTACCTGGAATCAGATTAATAAAGATGTACTATGGGAGGCAGTATTTGGGATGGGTCTTAATAGCCAGATTTTGAGAAGAAACCAGGTGGAAAGTATTTCGTTTTAGGATTATCTTGATTGTATTTAAAATTAGAGAGGGAATTGGGTTATGTACATGTAGAGCTTTATGTAGTTTATGCAAGCTGAGTTACCCGGAGCCCAGGATAGGGACTCAAATATTTATTGACTGCCTATAATCATGCCACACTTGTAAATACTGAAATTATAATGATAATTATTACATATAGTTTTCTTACTAGATAACAGTGTTAACAACTTTACATATATTTTATCATTTTTCCCTGTGATAATCTCACAAAGGTAGATACCAGTATTGTCTAAATTTCGTGACTGAGAAAACCACTGAGGCTTACAGGGGTTAAGTAACTTGTTCATAGTGACAAAACTAGTAAGTAATGTAACCAGAATTTTCTTACTGGAGGATAAGTTACTATTAATAATTTTAATATGCTGTGTCTCAAAAGGTATAAAGGTATAAAGACATTTTAGTTGAGATGATAGCACTGGGCAGAAGGATATGGTGTTGATGCACAGCTTTAAATAATATCAAAACAGAACAAATTGACATGAAAGATATTTGTTTGGTGGAGAGGATAGATGGGATAGAGATTGTGGGGGACTGGAGAGGGATTCTCTGGGATGCTGTAGATGTTGTATTTCTTGATCTGCACATGTCACATGAATGTGTTAACTGTTTTTCATTAAGCTGTACACTTAGGATTAATAACTTTTCTGGATGGATTTTTATACTTCAGTTAAAGGGTTTATAAAGAAATATATGTTTGACATCCTGATTTGCTAAAGAGACTCACTAAATTCAGTTAAGAAACATTAAGAAAACTCACAGAAACACACACACACACACACACACACAATTTTTGTCTACAATTCCATCTCTACCTTATCCAACAAAAGCTTAACTTTGGATCAGGAGATGTGAGCAGCAAATCTCTTCGAACTTTAAAAAATGGAAATGATATAACGTGTCTTCCACAGGGTGAAAGTAAAGATCAAATGAGATCTAATGAGACAACATAGAAATAAGATTCACGGTGTCTATCCTGCAAATGTCCTTTTGTAAAGATCACAAGAATGGGCTCTTGAATACTAGTAGGCGGAGTATTCATGTTAGAAAGTTATTTCAAAATTCCCCTTTAGGGTAAAATACATAATTTGTGCTTCATCTCCTCCTGTGCCTCTATATTAAATATTCATTGTCTTTGACCCGTATGTTGTTATTGCTTAAAAAAATACGGTAAAATATTATCACCTGGAAGGGCATTGGAGTATAAAATCTAAACAAAACTTGTACCTCTGCACTTGTAGAAAACTATGAAATATAATACAGCACATACGAAGTACATATTTGTTGATTCATTCCAAGAAAATAAGAGCTGAAATGTTTTAAAGTGTAACTATGAACGTGTATAGGAAGGGAAGAGTTTTTTATCCCCCTATGGATGTTCTATAAAGATTATTTTGGAAAGATGCAGTCTGAGGAAGATGTGGTAGATAGAAAATTACAAAGAAATGTTTAGCTAGGTTGAGATGCTAATGTTCTAGGACTGTCTAGTCCATAACAGGGACTGTCTACCTACAGCCTGCAGGCTAAATCCAGCCTACAACCCGTTTTATTTTTTTTTGGAAGCCTGTGAGCTAAGCAAGGTGTTTTACATTTTTAAGTGGTGGAAAACATATACTTTGTTTCTTGTAAAAATTATATGAAATTCAGATTTCAGTGTCTGTAAGTTTTGCTGGGACATGGTCGTGGTCATTTGTTTATATATTGTCTTTGGCATAGTGGAGTAATTGCAACAGAGAACATATGGCCTGCAATGCCCAAAATATTTACTACCTGGCTCTTTTCAGAAAAAGTTTGCTGGTCCCTAATTTAAGGCTCAGTGTTTAGGTCATAGAAAGGCAGTGTGATTACATTTGTAATGTAGTACACTTGTGGAAATCATTTTCCCTCCTCTACCTAGTTTATGAAAATGTTCAGCGCTTCAAAATTGTTCTAGCTACATATTGCATTTGAGCCAGTGTTTGAGCACCTCCATGAAGCATTCTTGGCTTTGACAAGGGAATGATACTTCTTACTCTAAAACCCGAAGCACTTTATATTTTTTAATAGTACTTACATATTTTGCCTTGGACTAATGTTGTCGCTGATGCTTACTTAATTTTCTCAGCTAGATTATTATCTCCTTGGGGAGCAGGAATAGATGTCTTTCATCTCACTTTTTTTCTCTTGTTATCTAGCATGATGTTTTGTCCAGAGTGTTGTCCAGTATTTGTTGAATGAACGTTAATGACCTGATTAACTCTGTATTTTTAAAGAAAATTGATTCTTAGGAGGTTGACACAAAGTCTACCTTGTACATTGTTGTTTCCCGGAATACAGGACTGATAATATTCACTCCAAAGAAGTTCTGTATCCAGTGAGATCTAGAATGAAAACATTATTATTCAGACATCAGCTTTCCTCTAAGCAGCAACTCATTAAAGTTATTCCTTCATTGGTTTACTGGATGTTTTCTTTTTAACTTTCCTTTTCTCTCTTCAAGGATCTCCCCTTGAGGTCTGTCTGCTGCTTCCTCTAATGGTAGTTTGAGAGTCAAGTATTGGGATTTAACTTTACGTTATTGTTCACTTCCTCTAATATCAATCAATTTAGCATTTTATGCCCTAGCCATTATTTTTTCTTCTCAACTGTTATGTAAATTGGAAAATATGTAATTTCAACCCTTTCGACAAGTTTTAAAATTCAAATTTGTTTACTTTCCTGACATTTTATCTGGGAATCATTTTCTTTATTATTTTCTCTTTTGTTTGCCTGTAGTATTTCCTACCATACTTCCTTCCTCTTTGTTAATCTTTTCTTCACTGCAAATAGAAACTTCAGTGTAAACTCAAAGAATGGGGAATTCACTATTTAAGTCCAAAGAAATTTTGTGTAGCCTGAGTAATCAATATACTGAACAGAGGAGGATAAATTAAATGGAAATAAACTGCAGAGCTGTGTATGCAATTCTGCACTGGAAAAAAAAAAAAGGATCTTTTGAAGATTTGTAAAACCATGCTTGGCAGGGGGAAAAATATAACAAAAATAGATTTACTGAGGGCAACACTTTAAAAAAAATGATTTGGATATTGATCATGTTTAATCTTTTGCCCTGAACAACTGGGAGATGTATTATAGCCAGAGCCTGCAATGAAAAGCAGGTCTGTTCTTTAACCTGCCCCAATTCACTTCAGCGTATTTTATATCTCAGGGGATTTGGCCACAAAGTCCATTAGAACTTTGGAGGCAGTCAGGTCAAATCAATTGTCCACACTGCAGACAGAGTACCCATCATTTACGGTAATTCACCCCCGTCATGGTAGAGGAGAGGAAAGGTTAAAAGCTGTATTGCCATGAGCACATCTCATCTATCTTTCAGTATATTGGTAATACCCAAACATTGCTTAAGGAATAGAATGTACAACTTTAAATTAAGTTGCATTTAAAGGCATTAAAGGCAGTTCACAAAATTCTTGTTAGTTGAAATTAGGGGAATATCATGCTCCTCAAGAAATCTGAATAATTTTTCATGCTTGATAAGATTTATGCAAAGTGTACAGAATGCTTAGTAATGAAATCTTGAGAGATTCAGAATGACTTGAATTAATGACTTTTGCCAGTCTCCTTCCCCCTAGATGAGATTTTACTTCACATTTGGTTATGGGAACAGAAGAAGAGATTTATACAACATTCATCTATATTGAAGGCACAAAATTAGGTCATAAACAAGGGAGGAAGAGATTGAATAAAAGGGTCATTTAAAAAATTGGTGATTTCTATATTTTCAGAAAGAAAAAATAATCCACCCCTAATTTGAAGATGACATGCTTAAAATGTGTCAAATAACATTTTATGGTGGATAGCAACACAGTAAAAATGTATCCCTTATGCTTTGTTAGTAGAGAGAATTGGCTTCAACTTATAAACCCAGTCATGCTTTCTTATGGCATTACTTGCTTCTGAGTCTGTGCGTGGGGCAAATAAGCTCAGGTACAGCTGCCCTGGAATTTTAAGTGCAGTGCAAAGCTATTCGCTGCTTTGAAGAATGGGGATGAATTAAAATGTCTACGTAAAAATTAGCCTTGTAGTCTTCCTTTTTACCTTAGTGCTTTCTTTGCTCAGTTTCTCTGTTGAATTATGTTTTCCATCATGGACTTCCTCATGGAAGGCAAATCATGTTAAAGATATTAATATCTTTGTTACAGAAAGGAATATGCTGTGAATGACATATATTTTTGTTTGGGGAAACCCATGTATGACTAATAAAAAAAGTGGAAAATCAGTACAATCCATGTAACAAATTTTTCCCAAACCTTTCTATATGTTTGTTTCTGTTTAAAGAAGAATACAGAGAAACTGGATGTATAGAGAGACTGTGAGGTAATTTCTCTGGAGTAGAATTGCTTTGATGACTGTTTAGATTTTTAAAAGTTCCATCTGACTAGAAATAGCAATTAAGCAAGACACGCCTATAACTGCTTATGTAATTTCTTTCAACATCACTTATCTATGATATTGCTGCAAATCAGAAGTCTTTTTGTTGTTATTTGCAAGTTTGTGCTTTATCTTCAGGGTTTCCAGTGATTTCTGAAGGCACAGAATGAATGGAAGAGATACAGCATGCAGCAAGGAGTAGAGTCATGTAAAAGAGAAAATAGCGTAGCATCACATAACCTAAATGCAAGACCATGTCTTAAAACAATTGATAATTAGAGCCAAAACCCTAGGTAGATACTAATGATAATTTATGTGTCATGGATAAGTTATTCATTGGTTCCAGAATACAATAATGAACATTTCAAGATACCTACTCTGATCACTCCAATTAGAAATATACTGACAAGCATCAAATCAGGAGATTTTCAAAACTACTGTTTCAGGCAATTGTTCGGGCTTTAAGATTGGAGGGTAGGAAATATCCAAATTTATCTGGACTCTTAAATCACAGAATAGCTAACACATCTTCAGAAAAAAAATTCTTTGAAACTTGTATCTGGTCTAAAATCTTGAGAGCCAAAACTGCCTTATGCAATTTGCAGTAAATGAAACAGTTCTGGCAATAATAGAGTCATCAGTAGAAATGTTGACTTGTTAGACAGAACAAAGCAGAATTGCAGAATAGATATTTTCTCAAATAATTTGTTTGAAGAGTATATCTAAACTATATGTTTAGAGAAATCAAAATAATGGTTTTAAGCGGTCAAAGTGTCTGTTACTAGTTGTGTCCTTTATGGCAAAGCCAAAGGGTAAGCACAAGAGTGGAGTCTCTTCTGGGGAATTTAAACAAGTGGTAAGACAAAGGGATAGACAGATCTCTTTCTCAGATGGATGGAGAAAAATGAGGAAACGAATTAGATATTTTCTAGAAGTTCTAAATTAGCTCTATATTTTCTTTTTTTGGGGGGGAGCTTTTATCATGATACTTTTCGAAAACTATAGGAAGGAAAACAGCAGATAATAAAATTCAGATCCTACTTGTGATGATCTACTTATCTGTGCTTGATGAAATAAAACACATCCAGGTGGTTGTAGCTTGGAATCTACAAGCAGTAGGAGTATCTAGAAATCAACTTGGCTTCCAGAGTGAATGTGAAAGTATTTCTAAGGAATCAGGGCTTAGTTATTAATACTAACATCCATTGAATTGTACCCTTACATGCATGAATTGTAAAGTATGTCAATTATATTTCCATGCAGCTATTAAAAACTGAGCAAGTAGTAGACCCATTCTTCCATGGACAATCGCTGATGACTTACATTGGATTAAATTATTAAATGGGGTTACTTTAAGGAATATTTTGTTTGCTGTATGGATTTTTCCGTGTGCTTTAAACATGAATCAGAAAACTCTGGCTTCCTAGTTTCTAAATACAACTTAACTTTTCTTGGCGGCAACCTTCTTAACATAATGAATTCTCATGCTTCTCCTTTTTTCTAAGGTAATTTGACTTAAGAAATCTTTTTCAGAAAACCTTAATAGGATTTGCCACCAAGATAGCTATTTGAATTTCGGTAAATGATGAAGTATTTTCTTGATAAGGCTTATCAGTAATAAAAAGACTATTAATTATATGCTATAGGGAGTGGAGCCTGGCATTACAAGGTTTATATGTATTCTAAAGAAATTTCTGCTGAAGGATAGACTCCCAGTACAAATGAAATTACCTACTCTTGGTCATTTTGATGGTAGCAAGCAGTATCTTCCTGTAGGGTGATGATTTTAACATTCAAAGTGTTCCTTCCTTGTCATGGCTCTGTGTTCAACAGTATGAAAAATGAAAGTAGGGAAGGTTTTTATAGTTGGAGAGAGAACACATATTTAGCCATTGGTGACTTAATAGCAATAGGAGAAACACATCAAAATAATGCAAATTAATAGTGTGCGTAAAAGTATAAATACAGAGGGATTACAGAATAAGGGATAAGCAGAGACTCTGTAAGTCAGGAGAAGTTTCTTAAAGGTCAGAGTATTGAAAGAAAGAATGTCACATTCCAACCTGGAATTTTTATTTATCTATGTTGAGCTAATGGAAATTCCTTTTCACTAATGCTAAAACTCAGTTGCCTAGAAAATTTACTAGAGACATATAGAAGTTTCTCTTGTTTTGGCAAAGTGGCTTCTTCATTTCCTTTTTGATTCAAAAACCAGAACTCGGGAATAGGTACATGGATGAGTAGATATAAATAAGTAGCTATTGCCTGTAAGAGTGAAGAAAGCAAGTAGACTCATTTATTAGGGTTTCAATTGCATTTATTTGTTAAATTCTTTATTTTAATGAAGACATTCTTCTTCAGTAAAGACCAATAACATCTATGTGTAAAAATTATATTTTTTATAAATTTGTTGTAGTTTTCTTCTCGTATTTCATAGCTGGGATATAGATAATAGCAGTATTGTGTATATTGCTATTACAGTCAAGAAATAAGGTCTTCAACAAAGGGTGCTTTTTTTTTTTTTTTCCAAACTGTGGGAGAGTATTTATGAATTTGCTAATTATTCTTTCATTCCTTTGTAATCTGAACTTGAAATCATCAGTTTATCTAGGAATTTTGAGTAAATAATTTTAAAAGTAATTTGCTGTGCACAAAATAAGAAAATGCTTTTTCTTTAATGATTAGTAAGCCAACTTTTAGGTATTTTTCTCTGTTTAAGGAAAAACTTATTCAATCGATCTCAATCCTATTTCAGGGTCTCTGCCAAACTGTAAAAGCTAGAATTTGGCATTAAACTGTGATTGGCCTTGTTAAGGAAGATGGTAGAAGTGTACAGTAGATGTTCCTGAGGACATCTTTATAAGGTGTTCTGTTTCTTGTACAGTAAATGTTCCTGAGAACACCTTTATTAGGTCTTCTGTTTCTTGTAAAAAAGATTAAAAATTTTATAACCTGCTTCTATGCAGAATGCCTGTGGCTCAAATTTAGTGGGCTAGGATTGTGTAGTTGGAATATTTACAAAATACGTGATGATGATTGATATTTGGAGGTAACACTCTTCAAATCTATGTTGATAATATTAATTTTAGCATTACATTATGAACCACTGGGTCTTCGTAGAAACAATGCAATATAAATATTAGGTTGGTGCAAAAGTCATGGCAAAAACCACAATTATTTTTGCATCAACCTAATATCTTCTAGATGCAGACAATAAAAAATAGCGATTCATGCTCAGATTCTTGTATTTTATATATAGTAATATTATGTAGGTATATGATTTAATACGGATCTTAGAGAATATCTTAGTATTTTCATAGAATCGTGGTATGATAAAAGCACGTTATTTGGCATCTGAAAGATTGTGCTTATTCATAGCTCTACCACTCACTATGTTAGTAAGTTATTTAAATTTTCTGAATCTCTGTAAAAATGAAGATAATACAGTCAAGCTCGTGTGAGTGTAATTAAAACTATGCATGTTAAAATACTAGTATAGTCCCTGGTAAATAATATGTGCTCACTATCAGTAATTTTTGATACTGCAGTTTTAAAAGAAATATCTTAGGGTTTCTGGGGACCTGCGAGCTCTTTGTGATGGATTTTAAATTTAGTGTTTTATTTAAAAGATAATATGCAGGAATTAGAAAGGCATAGTGTATAACCTGATATTAGCATGCTGTTTAGTGTATATGTTAGCATTTGTATTTACAATTATATTAGTGCCAAGCGAGGGCCAAATCATGTCATTGTAGAATGCAAGAATGAAGGATTCACAGTAATTTGAATATTCTGTGTTGGAGCAAAGTAGAAACAATCATAAGAAAACTTAATTTACATTTTTATCATTTAAAAGTGCTGTTTGCTGATCTTGTTTTCTTTTCTGTTCTTTTTTTTTTTTGTGACAGAGTCTCACTCTGTCACCCAGACTGGAGTGCAGTGGCATGATCTCAGTTCACTGCAACCTCCACTTCCAGGTTCAAGCGATTCTTCCGTCTCAGCCTCCCCAGTATCTGGAATTACAGGCGCGTGCCACCATGCCTGGCTGATTTTTGTGTTTGTAGTAGAGATGGGGTTTCACCATGTTGGCCAGGCTGGTCTTGAACTCCTGACCTCAAGTGATCCGCCCCCTCAGCCTCCCAAAGTGCTGGGATTACAGGCATGAGCCACCACGTCCGGCCCTGATTTTCTTTAACAGTCTGATGACAAAACTAAAACTATTTCCATCAACATTTAAAATAATTGAAAACTAACATCAGCTATTATTTTCTCATCCTCAAACTCCATTAATCATTAGATAACCGCTTATATTTTATTAAAATTGAAACACTTTATAATCAAATAAGATATTTGCAATATTATGAAGTGATACTTCATTAAAACTTCATTTGTACTATTGTGTACAATATACATACATATATTTTTTAAATTTAGTTTTGGCTTTTTCTTTTTTAAATAGGAGACATAAATATTAGTATTCTTTGGCACAGTAATTATTACGGAAGCATATTTGTTTCATTTGATTTAAATTGTCTATGATGTTTCTTTGTAGATTTATGTCAAAATAATAGAAATAATGACTAATGACCAAGATGGCCTTAACATTCCCCTCAGCTTGAACAAACTTTGGACTGCTTTCTTCCTCTTTAGATGAGGACTATATGTCCTTTACTTCTCTTTTCTTAGAGCATGTTTTTTCCTCTTTTTTTAAAAAAATTATACTTTAAGTTCTAGGGTACATGTGCATAATGTGTAAGTTTGTTGCATATATATACATGTGCCACGTTGGTGTGCTCCACCAATTAACTCATTGTTTACATTAGGTATATCTCCTAATGCTATCCCTCCCCACTCCCCCCACCCCACGACAGGCTTCGGTGTGTGATGTTCCCCACCCTGTGTCTAGGTGTTCTTGTTATTCAATTCCCACCCATGAGTGGGAACATGAGGTGTTTGGTTTTCTGTCCTTGTGATAGGTTGCTCAGAATGATGGTTTCCAGCTTCATCCACGTCCCTACAAATGACATGAACTCATCCTTTTTTATGGCTGCACAGTATTCCATGGTGTATATGTGCCACATTTTCTTAATCCAGTCTGTCACTGATGGACATTTGGGTTGGTTCCAAGTCTTTGCTATTGTGAATAGTGCCACAATAAACATACAAGTGCATGTGTCTTCATAGCAGCATAATTTATAATCCTTTGGGTATATATCTAGTCATGGGGTAACTGGGTCAAATGGTATTTCTAGTTCTAGATCCTTGAGGAATTGCCACACTGTCTTCCAAAATGGTTGAACTAGTTTACACTCCTGCCAACAGTGTAAAAGCGTTCCTGTTTCTCCACATCCTGTCTAGCACCTGTTGTTTTCTGACTTTTTAATGATTGCCATTTTAACTAGTGTGAGATGGTATCTCATTATGATTTTGATTTGCATTTCTCTGATGGCCAGTGATGATGAGCATTTTTTCATGTGTCTGTTGGCTGCATAAATGTCGTCTTTTGAGAAGTGTCTGTTCATATCCTTTGGCCACTTTTTGATGGGGTTGTTTGACTTTTTTCTTGTAAATTTGTTTGAGTTCTTTGTAGATTCTAGATATTAGCCCTTTGTCAGATGGGTAGATTGTAAAAATTTTTCTCCCATTCTGTAGTTGGCTGTTCACTCTGATGGTAGTTTCTTTTGCTGTGCAGAAGCTCTTTAGTTTAATTAGATCCCATTTGTCAATTTTGGCTTTTGTTGCCATTGCTTTTGGTGTTTTAGTCATGAAGTCCTTGCCCGTGCCTATGTCCTGAATGGTATTGCCTAGGTTTTTTTCTAAGGTTTTTGTGGTTTTAGGTCTAACATTTAAGTCTTTAATCCATCTTGAATCAATTTTTGTATAAGGTGTAAGGAAGGGATCCAGTTTCAGCTTTCTACTTAAGGCTAGCCAGTTTTCCCAGCACCATTTATTAAATATGGAATTCTTTTCCCATTTCTTGCTTTTCTCAGGTTTGTCAAAGATCAGATGGTTGTAGATGTGTGGTATTATTTCTGAGGGCTCTGTTCTGTTCCTCTGTTTTGGTACCAGTACCATGCTGTTTTGGTTACTGTAGCCTTGTAGTATAGTTTGAAGTCAGGTAATGTGATGCCTCCAGCTTTGTTCTTTTTGCTTAGGATTGTCTTGGCAATGCGGGCTCTTTTTGGTTCCATATAAACTTTAAAGCAGTTTTTTCCAATTCTGTGAAGAAAGTCATTGGTAGTTTGATGGGGATGGCATTGAATCTATAAATTACCATGGGCAGTATGGCCATTTTCATGGTATTGATTCTTCCTATCCATGTGCATGGTATGTTCTTCCATTTGTTTGTGTCCTCTTTTATTTCGTTGAGCAGTGGTTTGTAGTTCTCCTTGAAGAGGTCCTTCACATCCCTTGTAAGTTGGATTCCTAGGTATTTTATTCTCTTTGAAGTAATTGTGAATGGGAGTTCACTCATGATTTGGCTCTCTGTTTGTCTGTTATTAGTGTATAAGAATGCTTGTGAATTTTGCACATTTTGATTTTGTATCCTAAGACTTTGCTGAAGTTGCTTATCAGCTTAAGGAGATTTTGGGCTGAGACGATGGGATTTTCTAAATATACAATCATGTCTTCTGCAGTCAGGGACAATTTGACTTCCTCTTTTCCTAATTGAATACACTTCATTTCTTTCTCTTGCCTCATTGCCCTGGCCAGAATTTCCAATACTATGTTGCATAGGAGTGGTGAGAGAGGGCATCCATGTCTTGTGCCAGTTTTCAAAGGGAATGCTTCTGGTTTTTGCCCATTCAGTATGATATTGGCTGTGGGTTTGTCATAACTAGCTCTTATTTTGGGATACATCCCATCAATATCTAGTTTATTGAGAGTTTTCAGCATGAAGGGCTGTTGAATTTTGTCAAAGGCCTTTTCTGCATCTATTGAGATAATCATGTGGTTTTTGTCTTTGGTTCTGTTTATATGCTGGATTATGTTTATTGATTTGTGTATGTTGAACCAGCCTTGCATCCCAGGGATGAAGCCAACTTAATCGTGGTGGATAAGCTTTTTGATGTGCTGCTGGATTCGGTTTACCAATATTTTATTGAGGATTTTCGCATCAATATTCATCAGGGATATTGGTCTAAAATTCTCTTTTTGTTGTTGTCTCTGCCAGGCTTTGGTATCAGGATGACACTGGCCTCATAAAATGAGTTAGGGAGGATTCTCTGTTTTTCTATTGATTGGAGTAGTTTCAGAAGGAATGGTACCAGTTCCTCTTTATATCTCTGGTAGAATTCAGCTGTGAATTCGTCTGGTCCTGGACTTTTTTTGGTTGGTAGAATATTAATTATTGCCTCAATTTCAGAGCCTGTTATTGATCTATTCAGGGATTCAACTTCTTCCTGGTTTAGTCTTGGGAGGGGTATATGTGTCCAGGAATTTATCCATTTCTTCTAGATTTTCTAGTTTATTTGTGTAGAGGTGTTTATAGTATTCTTTGATGATAGTTTGTATTTCTGTGGGATTGGTGGTGATATCCCCTTTATCTTTTTTTTATTGCATCTATTTGATTCTTCTCTCTTTTCTTCATTAGTCTTGCTAGCGGTCTATCAATTTTATTGATCTTTTCAAAAAACCAGCTCCTGGATTCATTGATTTTTTAAAAGGGTTTTTGTGGCTCTATCTCCTTCATTTCTGCTCTGATCTTAGTTATTTCTTGCCTTCTGCTAGCTTTTGAATGTTTGCTCTTGCTTCTCTAGTTCTTTTAATTGTGATGTAAGGGTGTCAATTTTAGATCGTTCCTGCTTTCTCTTGTGGGCATTTAGTGCTATAAATTTCCTTCTACATACTGCTTTAAATGTGTCCCAGAGATTCTGGTATGTTGTGTCTTTGTTCTCATTGGTTTCAAAGAACATCTTTATTTCTGCCTTCATTTCATTATGTACCCAGTAGTCATTAAGGAACAGGTTGTTCAATTTCCATGTAGTTGAGCGATTTTGAGTGAGTTTCTTAATCCTGAGTTCTAGTTTGATTGCACTGTGGTCTGAGAGACAGTTTGTTATAATTTCTGTTCATTTACATTTGCTGAGGAGTGCTTTACTTCCAACTATGTGGTCAGTTTTGGAATAAGTGTGATGTGGTACTGAGAAGATGTATATTCTGTTGATTTGGGGTGGAGAGTTCTGTAGATGACTATTAGGTCCGCTTGCTACAGAGCTGAGTTCAAGTCCTGGATATCTTTGTTAACTTTCTGTCTCATTGATCTGTCTAATGTTGACAGTGGGGTGTTAAAGTCTCCCATTATTATTGTATAGGAGTCTAAGTCTCTTTGTAGGTCTCTAAGGGCTTGCTTTATGAATCTGGGTTCTCCCATATAGGGAGCATTTATATTTAGGATAGTTAGTTCTTCTTGTTGAATTGATCCCTTTACCATTATGTAATGGCCTTCTTTGTCTCTTTTGACCTTTGTTGGTTTAAAGTCTGTTTTTATCAGAGTAGGATTGCAATCCCCTGCTTTTTTTTGTTTTCCATTTGATTGGTAGATCTTTCTCCATCCCTTTATTTTGAGCCTATGTATGTCTCTGCATGTGAGATGGGTCTCCTGAATACAGCAGACTGATGGGTCTTGACTCTTTATCCAATTTGCCAGTCTGTATCTTTTAATTGGAGCATTTAGCACATTTCCATTTAAGGTTAATATTGTTATGTGTGAATTTGATCCTGTCATTATGATGTTAGCTGCTTATTTTGCTCCTTAGTTGATGCAGTTTCTTCCTAGCATCAATGGTCTTTAAAATTTGGCATGTTTTTGCAGTGGCTGTTACCAGTTGTTCCTTTCAGTGTTTAGTCTTCCTTCAAGAGCTCTTGTAAGGCAGGCCTGATGGTGACAAAATTTCTCAGCATTTGTTTGTCTGTAAAAGATTTTATTTCTCCTTCACTTATGAAGCTTAGTTTGGCTAGATATGAAATTCTGAGTTGAAAATTCTTTAAGGATGTTGAATATTGGCCCCCACTGTCTTCTGGCTTGTAGAGTTTCTGCCAAGAGATCCGCTGTTAGTCTGATGGGCTTCCCTTGGTGGGTAACCTGACTTTTCTCTCTGGTTGCCCTTAACATTTTTTCCTTCATTTCAACTTTGGTGAATCTGACAATTATGTGTCTTGGAGTTGCTCGTCTTGAGGAATATCTTTGTGTGGTGTTCTCTGTATTTCCTGAATTTGAATGTTGGCCTGTCTTGCTAGATTGGGGAAGTTCTCCTGGATAATATCTTGAAGAGTGTTTTCCAACTTGGTTCCATTCTCCCCATCACTTTCAGGTACACCAATCAGACGTACATTTGGTCTTTTCACATAGTCCCATATTTCTTGGAGGCTTTGTTTCTTTTTACTCTTTTTTTGTCTAAACTTCTCTTCTCACTTCATTTCATTAATTTGATCTTCAATCACTGATACCCTTTCTTCCACTTGATCAAATTGGCTACTAAAGCTGCTTCTGCATGCATCATGTAGTTGTCGTGCCATGATTTTCAGGTCCCTCAGGTCATTTAAGGTCTTCTCTACACTGTTGATTCTAGTTAGCCATTCGTCTAATCTTTTTTCAAGGTTTTTAGCTTCTTTGCAATGGGTTCGAACATCCTCCTTTAGCTCAGAGAGGTTTGTTATTCCCGATCATCTGAAGCCTTCTTCTCTCAACTTGTCAAAGTCATTCTCCATCCAGCTTTGTTCCATTGCTGGCGAGGAGCTGCATTCCTTTGGAGGAGAAGAGGTGCTCTGATTTTTAGAATTTTCAGCTTTTCTGCTCTGGTTTCTGCCCATCTTTGTGGTTTTATCTACCTTTGGTCTTTGATGATGGTGATGTACAGATGGGGTTTTGGTGTGGATGTCCTTTGTTTGTTTTCCTTCTAACAGTCAGGACCCTCAGTTGCAGGTCTGTTGGAGTTTGCTGGAGGTCCACTCCAGACCCTGTTTGCCTGCGTATCACCAGTGGAGCCTGCAGAATAGCAAATATTGCAGAATGGCAAATGTTGCTGCCTGATCCTTCCTCTGGAAGCTTTGTCTCAGAGGGGCACCCAGCTGTATGAGGTGTCAGTTGGCCCTTAATGGGAGGTGTCTCCCAGTTAGGCTACTTGGGGGTCAGGTACCCACTTCAGGAAGCAATCTGTTCATTCTCGTATCTCAAACTCTGCTGGGAGAATCATACTCTCTTCAAAGCTGTCAGACAGGGACGTTTAAGTCTGCAGAAGTTTCTGCTGCCTTTTGTTCAGCTATACCCTGCCCCGAGAGATGGAGTCTACAGAGGCAGACAGGCCTCCTTGAGAAGCAGTGGGCTTCACCCAGTTTGAGCTTCCCAGACACTTTGTTTACCTACTCAAGCCTCAGCAATGGTGGGCACCCCTCCCTTAGCCTCGCTGCTACTTTGCAGTTCGATCTCAGACTGCTATGCTAGCAGTGAGCGAGGCTCTGTGGGTGTGGGACCCTCTGAGCCAGGTATGGGATATAATCTCCTGGTGTGCCGTTTGCTAAGACTGTTGGAAAAGTGCAGTATTAGGGTGGGAGTGTCCCGATTTTCCAGGTACCGTCTGTCATGGCTTCCCTTGGCTAGGAAATGGCATTCCCCAATCCCTTGCACTACTTGGGTGAGGCGATGTCCCGCCCTGCTCCACAGGCTGCACCCATTGTCTGACAAGTCCCAGTGAGATGAACCTGGTACCTCAGTTGGAAATGCAGAAATCACCTGTCTTCTGTGTCACTCACACTGGGAGCTGTAGACTAGAGCTGTTCCTATTTGGCCATCTTGGAACTTCCCCCCAGTTTTGGCTTTTTGGAAGTATCTTTCTGCCTAGAAGTAGATTAAAATTTATTACAAAAGAATTGTAAATAGAAATAATTAGATAGTAATTAGCTGCTATTATTAAAAAAATACAATTTTGTGCCAGGACAGTAACATGGTCAGTTGGTGGGGGGCGAACTTTGTCTTTCCTACACTACCCTCAAATTTTCTGTGTAGAAAGAATTGGTGTTTCTGGATGGGAAACTTGGCAGAGGTATAGGTGGCCATAGTGGGGCAAGGTGACTTTGTAATGAGGACTGTGGAACTGATCACCTAGGATATGACCAGGAACAAATGGAAGTTACAGTCAGACGTCAGCAGGGTGCACAGCAGTAGCCAAGGGAGAGCCAAGTCAGGCAGGGCATGCCCTGGAATTTGTCCAAGCTGAGAGAGAGCAAAATGCCAACTGCAAACTTTAGAATTGAGGTCAGCAGAATGTCCAGTCACAGGAAGATATCAAAGATCGTATCTGGTCCTTGCATAAGTAAGAGGACTATGCCCCTATTAGCAATGCCAAAATATCATATACACTTTTCCTCCCATAAATCCAGACATGATAGCAGGGAGAAAATTGAGGGTGTGAGAGGCAGGAGAAAGGCTGTCTGACAGATGAGCATTTCTAACCAAGAAAGACTAAACAGAATTAGACTGCTGGTTAACTCTTTCCTGAGAAATGGAAATTACTGGTAATAATGCTGATGGATCTTATGTGGATCAGACTGGACAAAATGAGGGAATTAGTCTTTGCTGAGACCATAAGCATTGTAGTATGAATTAAATTTGCAGCCATGATACAACTGCAGTCATAAACAGATGTGAAAAGTGATGAAAAGCAATGATGTTTCAGACAGACCTGGATTCAAATGTAGGCTTTGGTATGTAATGATCAAGTCTCCTGGCCAGGTTCCTCATCCATTCTATACCTAACTGCCCATATCTGTAGAATGAAATTGCTCTGAAAATTACATGAGAAAATCTTTAGAAAGTATGAAAAGCTTTTCATAATGTCTGGCACAGAGCAACACCTAATAATTGATAGGTAACAATCTACACATCTGCTTGTGTATTGGACACTTGATTTGAAGGTTCAGAAGCCTAGATTTAATTTTTGACTTCCACTGTCCTATGATGTTTGCCTTTAGGTAGCTTATATAGCCTTTCTCCTACTTAAATAATTGACCTTGAACAAGATACATAAGCTTTCTTTGTGCCTCAGTTTTCTCAGCTACAAATCTGAGTTAAAATTTTCATTATTACATATTTGTTAGTTTTGCTGCAAAAATTAACTGAGTCAATAGATTTAACATACTTAGAACATTGCCTGACCAAAATAAAAAATTGTTCAAAACATGTTGGCTAACATCATCATCATAATTTCATAATTGCCATCATTTGAAGCTTTTTTTTTTTTTTTTTTTTTTTTTTTTTTTTTTTTTTTGAGACAGAGTCTTACTCTGTCCCCCAGGCTGGAGTGCAGTGGGGCGATCTCGACTCACTGCAGCCTACACTCCCAAGTTCACACCATTCTCCTGCCTCAGCCTCCTGAGTAGTTGGGACTACAGACACCCACCAAAAAGTGCAAAGAACACAAATGGGCATTACAAATAAAGCTATTCCAATTCATTCTACCACAATGCCCAGCTAATTTTTTTGTATTTTTAGTAGAGACGGGGTTTCACCTTGTTAGCCGGGATGGTCTCAATCTCCTTACCTCGTGATCCGCCCGCCTCAGCCTCCCAAAGTGCTGGGATTACAGGCGTGAACCACTGTGCCCAGCTCTGAAGCTTTCTTCAAATCTTCCTTGTGCAGTATTACCTGTTCCCCTACTCATGTGCAAAGGGAAAGCTGATTACGAAGAAAGGGATTTAGAAACAAACATTCTGTAAGTGCCCCGTAAACTATACAGTATAACCTATTTTATAAATCCATTATTCAGGCAACTAGAAATTATCAAAATAGAATTTTTTAAATCCTTTTTTAACAGCTTTATTGAAGTGTAACTAAAATAAACTGCATATGTTTGAATGTACAATTAATGTTTTTTTTTGAGACAGAGTCTCGCTCTGTCACCCAGGCTGGAGTGCGGTGACCGGATCTCAGCTCACTGCAAGCTCCGCCTCCCGGGTTCATGCCATTCTCCTGCCTCAGCCTCCCGAGTAGCTGGGACTATAGGCGCCTGCCACCTCGCCTGGCTAGTTTTTTGCATTTTTTAGTAGAGACGGGGTTTCACCGTGTTAGCCAGGATGGTCTCGATCTCCTGACCTCGTGATCCGCCCGTCTCGGCCTCCCAAAGTGCTGGGATTACAGGCGTGAGCCACCGCGCCTGGCCTAATTAATATGTTTTGACATGTATACACCATCATGTGAAACCATCATGACAATTAAGATGGGTAACATATCCATCACCCTTAAAACTTTCTTTGTGCTCCTTTATAATCTATCTCTGTATTTTGTCCCCCTCCCCACCACTGATAGACTTTTTGTTGCTATTATTTTACATTGCCTAGATTTTTACATTAAAGAATATGTAATATATTATATCTGTCTTCTTTCACCCAGCACAATTATTTTGAGATTTATTCACATCATAGTATGTATCAGTAGTTTATTTTGTTTTATTGCTGAATAGTATTCCATTAAATGGATATACTACAGATTGATTATCCATTCACCTGTTGGTAGACATTTGTGTTCTTTGTACTTTTTGGACATTACAAATAAAGCTGCTAAGAACATTTGTATACAGTTTTTTTGGTATAGAAATGCACTTTGTTTTCCCTTGCATAAATGGTAGAATTGGAACGGTTGGATCATAGGGTTTGTGCATGTTTAACTTTTTAAGAAGTTGCTTGTTTTTCAATGTGGTGGTACCATTTTGTATTTCCACAGCAGTGTATGAGAATTCCAGTTTCTCTACATTCTTGCCAGTACTCGGGGATAGTCAGTCTTTTTTATTTTAGCCATTTAAACTGGTATTTTATTTTAGCTGTTTAAATAGGTATTTGTTGATATTTATTACCAAACCAACTTCCAAAATTATTAGTCATAATTCGTTGTGGTTTTAATTTGCATTTCCTTGATGACTAATTACATTAAAGGTAAGCATCTTTTATGAATTATTTACCATTCATATATTGTTGATGAAAGGCATGTTAAAATATTTTGCCCATTTAAAAAATTGCTTTTGTGTTATCACTGACTTTTAAGAATTATTTTATATATTCTGAATAGAAATTCTGTTTTTTGGCTGTAAGACTTGCAAATCTCTTTTTCTCAGTAGGTGGCTTGTCTTTTTTTTTTTTCTTCTTTATTTATTTATTATTAAGTTCTAGGGTACATGTGCATAACATGCAGGTTTGTTACATATGTATACTTGTGCCATGTTGGTGTGCTGCACCCATCAACTCGTCATTTACATCAGGTATAACTCCCATTGCAATCCCTCCCCCCTCCCCATGATAGGCCCCGGTGTGTGATGTCCCCCTTCCCGAGTCCAAGTGATCTCATTGTTCAGTTTCCACCTATGAGTGAGAACATGTGGTGTTT
The DNA here is from genome assembly GCF_024542745.1 of Macaca thibetana thibetana. Classification (NCBI taxonomy): domain Eukaryota; kingdom Metazoa; phylum Chordata; class Mammalia; order Primates; family Cercopithecidae; genus Macaca; species Macaca thibetana. Next base: position 163,566,949 of record NC_065578.1, read on the forward strand.
GGTTTTCTGTTCTTGTGATAGTTTGCTAAGAATGATGGTTTCCAGCTGCATCCATGTCCCTACAAAGGACACAAACTCATGCTTTTTTATGGCTGCATAGTATTCCATGGTGTATATGTGCCACATTTTCTTAATCCAGTCTGTCACTGATGGGCATTTGGGTTGATTCCAAGTCTTTGCTATTGTGAATAGTGCCGCAATAAGCATACGTGTGCATGTGTCTTTATAGCAGCATGATTTATAATCCTTTGGGTATATACTCAGTAATGGGATGGCTGGGTCATATGGTACGTCTAGTTCTAGATCCTTGAGGAATCACCATACTGTTTTCCATAATGGTTGAACTAGTTTACAATCCCACCAACAGTGTAAGTGTTCCTATTTCTCCACATCCTCTCCAGCACCTGTTGTTTCCTGACTTTTTAATGATCGCCATTCTAACTGGTGTGAGATGGTATCTCACTGTGGTTTTGATTTGCATTTCTCTGATGGCCAGTGATGATGAGCATTTTTTCATGTGTCTGTTGGCTGTATGAATGTCTTCTTTTGAGAAATGTCTGTTCATATCCTTTACCCACTTTTTGATGGGGTTGTTTGTTTTTTTCTTGTAAATTTGTTTGAGTTCTTTGTAGGTTCTGGATATTAGCCCTTTGTCAGATGAGTAGATTGCAAATATTTTCTCCCATTCTGTAGGTTGCCTGTTCACTCTGATGGTAGTTTGTTTTGCTGTGCAGAAGCTCTTTAGTTTAATGAGATCCCATTTGTCAATTTTGGCTTTTGCTGCCGTTGCTTTTGGTGTTTTAGTCATGAAGTCTTTGCCCATGCCTGTGTCCTGAATGGTACTACCTAGGTTTTCTTCTAGGGTTTTTATGGTATTAGGTCTAACATTTAAGTCTCTAATCCATCTTGAATTAATTTTTGTATAAGGAGTAAGGAAAGGATCCAGTTTCAGCTTTCTACTTATGGCTAGCCAATTTTCCCAGCACCATTTATTAAATAGGGAATCCTTTCCCCATTTCTTGTTTCTCTCAGGTTTGTCAAAGATCAGATGATTGTAGATGTGTGGTATTATTTCTAAGGACTATGTTCTGTTCCATTGGTCTATATCTCTGTTTTGGTACCAGTACCATGCTGTTTTGGTTACTGTAGCCTTGTAGTATAGTTTGAAGTCAGGTAGCGTGATGCCTCCAGCTTTGTTCTTTTGACTTAGGATTGTCTTGGAGATGCGGGCTCCTTTTTGGTTCCATATGAACTTTAAAGCAGTTTTTTCCAATTCTGTGAAGAAAGTCATTGGTAGCTTGATGGGGATGGCATTGAATCTATAAATAACCTTGGGCAGTATGGCCATTTTCACGATATTGATTCTTCCTATCCATGAGCATGGTATGTTCTTCCATTTGTTTGTGTCCTCTTTTATTTCGTTGAGCAGTGGTTTGTAGTTCTCCTTGAAGAGGTCCTTTACATCCCTTGTAAGTTGGATTCCTAGGTATTTTATTCTCTTTGAAGCAATTGTGAATGGAAGTTCATTCATGATTTGGCTCTCTTTTGTCTCCCTACATTATCTTTTAACAGATGCCCCTCATGTGCAATCCAAACAGGTCAATTACTAGCAAATCTCTGTTGATCTCAATGCACCATGAAAGAACCAAAGAAAACTCCCAGATATGAAGACAGGTAGAACTGAAATAGGGTGCAAACCAATTTACAGAAATGGAACTTAACCCTTAGAGGAATGAAACGAACCTACTATATATTCATTTTTACCTTATTAAATATTTATGTAAGAAGTGAGCTTGTCACTTGAAGTAAAATTTTACAAGCCAATAAGTGCATATATTTTTAATTCCCTTTTCTTGTAAGAAATGGTGTATCTTTGAGAGGGAGAGAGAGAGAAAATATAAGCTGTAAATATTGAAGTTTTCTTCTTTTAATATTCATTGTTGTTGGCAACTCTGGTTAAGTTCAACACTACAGGTTTCTGGACAAGCAAAACAATCTTGCAGTAAACATAATAAGGGTCTATTCATCTTGCATAAATGCTTATGTCTAACTCTCATTAATATTAATGGAGTTGCATACAAGCACTGAGGCGATAATAGACCCCCATTTAAATCCATTTGTATTCATGAGCTTTTTTTTTTAAAGATTACTTTCCAATCACTTCCTCTAAAAATGTGAGTCAATGATCTTATTTTCAAAGATATTTCAAATACAGCTAACTAAATAAAGAACCCAATTAAAGTTTGTTTGCAACAAATTTTCATGGAAAACTTTTGGGTAGATTGACCCATTTCCCACCTAAAATCACCTTCATTTGCTCTGTTATTTTGTGTACAGTACATTAACTGGAAAGTATCAGATGATTTCTATTTTCTTCTTCTGTTAGTGTTTGTAATCTGAATTTGACAGATTGTTGGCTGGCAGTCTGTCTGTGACTAAGTTCATAAACTCGCTTCTCAAGCTGGTCAACCCAACCCAAGCCAGTCTACTCAACATTGCCAATTATAGTATACATCTCGTTATTCCTAAAAATCATACTGGAGCATTAGAATATTGAAGGCTAGGAACTTTTAATAAATCTTATGTTCAGAAAATAAACATTCTATTTGTTGAAGAATTTACCTTTGTACTATTAATTACTGATTCCATGGAAACACTAGTAATGAAGAAGAGAGTAATGAAACAGTGAGTTACTAGTAATAAAGTAATGAAGTAACTAGTAATAAAGGAGAGATGGAAAGGGAAAGTCAGTGTTACAGACAATTTACATTTTAATGCAAGCATTGTGCTTATAAAAAGGAACAAGGCAATGGGATGAAGAAATGGGTAGGGATGATGGCTAAGTTCACTTTTGTAGTCCCAGTGATAAACATCTTTTGGATTTTCTTAGTAAAGTATTACTTTATGCTTTTAAGAGAAAACCCTACCATACTTTCAGAACCTAAATTAAATAACAATTCAAAAATTCCTAAAAACACGTTAAATAAAAGAGGCAGCCCATAGTTCCTTCTCATCAAAAGAACTAAGCTGAACCATTCAATTTAATAAAACATTAATGTATATTTTTCTTGGACAGATACATGACTGAGTCTTGATGAGGGAAACAAGTCTGAGTTGAGATAGTATGAGATCTCCAGAGATTTATAATCTAGATATGAGAGAAAATGTATACCCAAACTTGTAACTATAGTTTACAGTTTGACAGGTGGCTTTGATAGGACTAAACCCAACTGGAGGAAGAACATAGAGGAATAAAATATATGCCATCCATCCATTAGAGATCTACATTTGTTTATGCATCGGGGAGCAAGGATACAGTGAACACAGTTCTAGGAAATACATATTGTATAATAATGCAAATTGGACAAAGAATATTTGTCACTATATTTTGGTATACACATACACAATATGTTGTTCATTGCATTCAGTCTTAAATATTTAAATATGAAAATTCACTGCAATATGCAGAGTACTTAGGAACACTGATTTACCAGTAATATTAGAGGTTGAATTTATTAGAATAAATGGAACTGATGGGAAGAAGTAAACTCTTGAATATTGGCTCAGTCCGTTATTTTGGTTTTATATGAATTAGGTCATTTGTTAAGACACAGCATAGTTAAATTATATAATGGTTTAAAAACTTGCTGTTTTAAACTGTTATATAATAATACAGAAAATATGCTTATACATAATACGCTATATTATAGTATATATAATAATACTATAGCATACTATATTATATAGTATTAAAATTTTTGAAATATACTTTTACATATATTTTTTCATCTTATCCTCACAACACCTTTTAATATGGAGTATATACCTGCACATTTATTCATACACTTTGATTAAGTGACCTACTATTTGTCAGGTGCCTGACTAGATATCAGGTAAAGGAATAAAATTATTACTTCCTATCCTAAATTATTTTGTAGATGAGAGGGGAAGACAATTAACTTCATAAAAATACAATAGGTAAATGTACTGATGGAAACATGAGAAGCTATGTGAATAGAATGGGGCAGAGGGACAGTGACGGTTTCAAGGATAGATTTCTAGAGATATGTTTCAGCTACGTCTCAAAAGATGAAGTGGGAGGTAGAGGGAATAGCTCATTTTAGGATGTGCACCTTGTTTAGTTTTGCAGCTGGGTAGGGTATGCGTGAAGAAGTGTCTCACACACACACACACACACACACACACAGTGGGGAGGGTGCAGACCACATCTGTAAACCTGTAGGGGTTTTCATGTTACGTTTAGAAGTTCCATATCTTATTTGGAAGTTGATGGTGAATGACTGATGAATTTTAAGGACTTATAAGCCAGGGCTTGTCATGGAAACATCGCTATGATGAACGTGAAGGATGGATCAGAAAGGATGAAATTGGCAGCACAAAGACCAATCAGGAAGCCGTTGTTCAAATGTGTATGAGAAATTAGGAGAGCCTGAGCTAAAGCAGTCAGTGAAATGCTGATGAAAGAACTCATTTGGAAGCTATTTAGGGGGTTGAGTCTATAGCATTAAGTGGCCAATTGAATAAAGGGAGAAAACAGGGGAGAGTGGTCTAGGATGATTCCTATTTTTCTGCACTGAGAAGTATGGAAATAATGACATGAGAGGGGAGGTATAGAACAAACATGTTTGGAGGAGAAGACATCTAGTTTAAATTTGGACACAGTTTGAAATCTGTGTAAGACATTTGATTAAAGATGTCTTGACCATTGTTTTATGACACAAGTTCATAGCAAGTGTCTGAGCTTTAAATATAAATTTATGAACTGTTTGTTGATGACTATGGATGACTACTGATTAGAAAAAATAAGGATCTTTCTATTTGATTCCCCTTGTCATGGACATGTATTGCTTTTGGTCTACACAGGATCTGTTCACCCTTTTCCTGGTAGCAGCTTTTATATTTTGGGGGTAGGGGTTATTATAACTCTTAATCCATGTGGTTGGGGTGGGCTGACTCCATTGTAGTTATAAGGGAGGCACATTACCCAAGCCTGATCAATCAGTTCATACCTCCCTCCCGACTGGCCACAGTAATACAGCATGTGAAACAAACCAGGTTAATCAGGCTAAATTCCTGGTATGTAGTTTCAGCTGTTGAGAAAAGTCTTTTCTGCTGGGATTGCAGAGAATAGGTTTTCAGCCTCTAGCAGGTAGAAGACAGCTATTTTGCTGCCAGGTGGGAAGACCCTGAGAATGAACATAACAAAGGAAAAGAGAGCTGAGAGAGAAGGGGAGAGTCAGACCAACAGAGTCCTAATGATGACACTGAGTTCTTGAATCTAGTGGGCCTGAATCTAGAATGGTCCCTAGACCTTTCTAGGGATGTGAGAACATTCCCTTTATCGCTTAAGCTAGTTGGAGTTGATTTATTCTTTATTCATAACTAAAATAGCCCTAGTACGGGCAGATAATGCATCATTTTTATGTATGCTAATAAAATATGTGTTATGAATCAATGATTGAATGACAAAAAAGCAGGTATAATTCTGATACCTGATTTGAACAGAATCGACACCTTTACAGTTTTGAATAGTCATTATAAATATCATATATCTTTCAGTTTACCTAGTTCTTTAATGTTGTTTAACAACATTTTGTCATTTTCTATTTAGAAATCTCATACTTTTTTTGTTAGATTTATTTCTTGGTAATTAAAAAATTTTAGAATATCTTTTTAAATGTACATTTTAAACTAATTTTTGGTGATATCTATAAGCTAAATTGACCTTTGCGTATTGTCTCTATAACCAGAAATTTTGCCAAACTCTTATTAATTTGAATTGGTGGATTATTTAGGTTTCCTGTGTAGGGATCTTACCCTCTACAAACCATCTTTCATGCTTTTCCAATCATTGAGTATCATGTTTGTGGAATGCCTTTTTTGAAGAAGGTCATGAAGATGTCCTTTTTCAGTTTGAGGATTTTCTTTCCATTTTTGGCTTTATATGAGATTTCTATTTTTTTTCCTTTTAAAAAATCATGATTGGATACTGAATTTCATAAAATGCCCTAAAATTCTTAATGATCATATTTTCCCCTATATTTTGTTAATGTAGTGAATTGCCTTAATCACTATTCCAGTTTTTAATCTTATTTAGCTCTTACATTATCCTATACATAGGAGTTTTCAGATTTTCTATTTCTTCTTGATTAAAATTGTTACTTTTTAAAAACTATGTGATATAGAAAAAAAAATCTCGAAGAAACTAGGCAACACATTTTAAAGCTTTGATTTAGTGAAAAGGACCTAATTAAAAGATAAATGATTAAAAGAATTAATGAGCTTTTATAGTGAGAATTAGAGGTAGTCATAATAAAGTATCTAATTTGGAAAAAATAAGGGTAGTATAGATACTGTAGTCTGAGCTAGGTTATAGTAGCAGAAAACTTAAGAACTAGAAAGAAAACAAAAAACAAAACAAAAATCCCCAAAAGTTTGTGGTCAGAGAATATTTGAGTAGTCTTTCAATAGTTAGGATGGCTAAAATACCAAATAATAACTTTATCTTGTGCTGAGGCTCAGAAGATGATACCCCAAAGTATGGCGCTTTGATATGCTGAGTGCTTTGAGCTAGCATTTTTAAAAAAGTATACTTTAAGTTCTGGGATACATGAGCAGAACACGCAGGTTTGTTACATAGGTATACACGTGCCATGGTGGTTTGCTGCACCCATCAACCCGTCACCTACAACCTCACCACCCTCCTCTAGCCCCCTACCCCCGACAGGCCCTACTGTGTGATGTTTCCCTCCCTGTGTCCATGTGTTCTTATTGTTCAACTCCCACTTATGAGTGAGAACATGCAGTGTTTGGTTTTCTGTTCCTGTGTTAGTTTGCTGAGAATGATGGTTTCCAGCCTCATCCATGTCCCTGCAAAGGACATGAACTCATCCTTTTTCATGGCAGCATAGTATTCCATGGTGTATATGTGCCATATTTTCTTTATCCAGTCTATCATTGGTGGGCATTTGGGTTGGTTCCAAGTCTTTGCTATTGTGAATAGTGCTGCAATAAACATGTAACTAACATTTTTATTGGGAACATTCAATGTACTTGGTGCCTCACAATGCAGTTTTTACTGACAACATTGTATACTTATAAGATTAAGTGTTATATAGAACTTATTTGAAAATTCCAATGACTTTTATTAAGGCTATAGGCTACCAATAGAATAAAAAGAAACAAACTATTCTTAAATTTTACCATTTTTCATTATTTTTGGACATCACATGCTTTTTTCTTGGCCAATTAATTGCTAGTAAATAATTTGTTGGTTTGATAGCACTGAAGACACAGCCAATGTATCTTGACAAGGTTTATTTTTCCCTCATCACTTTCTTTTCAAGTCTTTGGTTCCCAGTATGCACTTGTTACTGCTTTAGATAGCTGACAGTAAGATGTCATTCCTATTCTAATCCTTTTATTTGAAAAAAGTTATCCCAAAGATTCACTGGAAATTTTAATATAAACAGCCAAAGACAAGAAGTCTCAAGTCCAAGTTTTTAAACTATTGTATAATTATATAGAAAATATGGTATATATACAATATACTATATTATAGCATACATAGTATATATAATACTATATCACAATATTTTGTATAGTATTAAAATTTTTGAAATACATTTTTACATATATTATTTTATATTATTCTCACAACACTTTTAAATATGAAGCAAATGTTTTAGATGAGAAAACTGAGCATCAAAGAGTTGGTTACATTTTCTCAAGATAAAAATGAAAAAAATTTAATTATCCAGAGAAAAATAACTAGAGAAAATGTTGCTTAAGATTACAAAGTGGCAGAGCTAAAACTAAAATTTAAGCTTTCTTTTCTCAGAAAGTATGTTATTTAGGAATCAACATTTTTTCTTTCTTTCTTTCTTTTTTTTTTTTTTTGAGATGGAGTCTCTCTGTTGTCCAGGCTGGAATGCATTGGCATAATCTTGGCTCACTGCAACCTCCGCCCCCCAGGTTCAAGTGATTATCCTGCCTCAGCCTCCCGAGTAGCTGGGATTACAGGCGCACTGTAATTTTTGTATTTTTAGTAGAGACGGGGTTTCACCATCTTGGCTGGTCTTGAACTCCTGACCTCGTGATCCACCTGCCTCAGCCTCCCAAAGTGCTGGGATTACAGGTGCGAGCCACGGCACCTGGCCTGGAAACAACTTTTTCATTTCTTCTCCTCCTTCTACTCCTTTCTTCCTCATTTTTCACCTTTACTTCATCTTTCTCTTCATTTTCTTACCTTATTTGTTCCTCTCCTCCTCCTCCTTTTCTTCATCATCATGATCATGATCATCTTCATCATCATTTATTTCAATGGGCAATTGCTTTACTGGTATTAAGATTAATCCTCAAAATAACTACATTAGGTAGGTAGTATTATTAACCCCATTTTATAGATAAAGAAATTGAGGCATAAAGAGTTCCAGTTTGCCCAAGGACACAGAGCTCCTTGGTAGTGCCAGGATTCAAACCCTAGTCATTTGTTTGAGAGTGTGCGCTCTTAGCCGTTATTGTAGTCCACCATTGTAACTGACAGCCAGAGATGTCTTCAGGCAATGGTTTAGCAACTTCTTTTGAAATACTCCTCAAACAGATCTTCACCAAAAACAAAAAAAAAAATTAGTATCAAAAGAACAACAAAATCAATTAATAGGAACGTGCCATGTCCCAAATCCTGTTTAACGTTTAAACCAGCAATGGATTAACAAAGAAAATTTTCTTTTTTTTTTTTTTTTTTTTTTTTTTTTTTTTTTTTTTTTTTTTTTTTGAGACGGAGTCTCGCTCTGTCACCCAGGCTGGAGTGCAGTGGCTCGGTCCTGGCTCACTGCATGCTCTGCCTCCTGGGTTCACGCCATTCTCCTGCCTCAGCCTCCCGAGTAGCTGGGACTACAGGTGCCCGCCACCACGCCCGGCTAATTTTTTTTGTATTTTTTAGTAGAGACGGGGTTTCACCGTGTTAGCCAGGATGGTCTCGATCTCCTGACCTCGTGATCCGCCCGCCTCGGCCTCCCAAAGTGCTGGGATTACAGGTATGAGCCACCGTGCCGGGCTGAAAATTTTCCAGAGTTAAGGGGAGGCTGGGCGCAGTGGCTCACGCCTGTAATCCCAGCACTTTGGGAGGCTGAAGCAGGCGGATCACTTGAGGTCAGGAGTTTGAGATGAGCCTGGCTAACATGGTGAAACCCCTTCTCTACCAAAATACAAAAATTGGTTGGGCATGGTGGTGAGCACCTGCAATCTCATCTACTTGTGAGGCTGAGGCAGGAGAATTGCTTAAACCTGGGAGTCGGAGGTTGCAGTGAGTCGAGATCATGCCACTGTGCTCCCACCTGGATGACAGAATGAGACTCCATCTCCAACAACAACAACAAAAAAAAGGTAAGGAGAGTAGGGGATCAGGTTTGGAGAACAGATATACTAAAGTATTGGCCAACTGGCAATGTAAGCGTATTCAAGATACTTGTTATCATACTGCTAAAAGACAAATATAATTGATGTTTCCAAAAAGAAAAAAAAAGTAAAATCAGTGTGTTCTCTTCCTATTTAGTCTTTGATTATATAGCTAATTATATTTATTCATAAAAAAGGTTTTGCCTTGATTATATTCCACAATTGCTTGAGCTGTGCATCATTTCAAATAATTTTAGTCTAAAAATCATACCTTAATGTGATGACTGCCCTAATTAAGGTGATGCCTTTACTTACCCACTTGAATATAAATAGCTGAAAAATCTCCACAACTTTTCTGTCTTTTCAAATTTTTAAATTCCTCATGAACATCAGCTGGTATATTCAGTGCTGACATATACATGTATAATTAAAAAAAAATTGCCGCTAGGGACCAAGAGAAACATGGAGCTGTTATGCTCTCGTATGTAACATTCATGAAAGCTGGGAAACAATTAAATTTACATATTTGTTTATGCATATTTATATTGGTTTACTGCATTTTCTAACATTACCCACGCTGTATTTGAGACTTGGGAGAATTATTTTTTAAAAATCACATGAGGTTTTATTGTTGAGGGAAAGATTTAGATCACTGCGAAAAGCCCTTTACATGTGAAATAGTCTTAAGTAAAAATGAAACAAAATAAAAATTAAAGCATTTCCATAAAATAAGTGTAATTTGTTTGCAAGCTCTGTAGTAAATTATATGCTTAATAGCAATTTTACTTTGCATATTCAATACATGATAAATATATTCTCCAGAAGATGTGTATCTATGGTTTTTTAAATTACACTTAACATTTTTTAATTCTTAAAAAGATAAAGCAAGTTTTATCAGTAATACATTTTTCTCATTTTAAAATTTATTGTCAAGTGCAAAAACAGCAAATGAATGTATTTGATATGTTTTGTAATCCTAAGTAATATTTTATGTAATGTAAAGAACATAATGAAAGGAACACTGGACTTTTTGGTCTTGTTTGGCTCTGTCACTAATTTGCTATCAGAGTCTTCTCATCTTATGTGAGCCTTGGTTTTCTTCTCTTTGAAATCTAGGGGAGTGGACTAAGGTGTTGCTACTCAAAGTGTATTCCATAAACCAGCAGTGTTAGTATCGCCTGGGAGCTTGTTAGAAATGGAGATTCTTTGCTGTCACTCTGGGCTTACTGAATTAGAATCTGCATTTAAATAAAATCCTCAGGTGACTCATATAGTGATTATAGTTTGAGAGGCACTCAGCTGCAGGAGCTTGCATGTCATCATATCATCACATCTGAAAATGTATAGCTCAGGAATGTAGCGTTTCACATAGAAATACTCACATATTTTAAAATGCTACGAAGTGTCCTAAAAGCTATAAATTTGGTACCATATAGACTTAAGTTAATCCTAAAACTACCAGTTACTCTCTGTGTGATCCTGGGTAAATTATTTAATTTTTGTGTTCTCTTGTTAATAGTAGTAACTATCTCATAGGAGTGATGTATTAAATAAAATAAATATTTTGTAATATAACTGGAGTTCAGTACATGTTAGTTTTTCCTTTCATTTTCTCTACTCCACACCTCCTCTTCCCTATCCCCAATTTCTGTTAAGCCACAAACAGGCTGAGATGAATAAATCAAATTCTATTAAAAAGTACATTAATAACGTGTATATTTACAACCCCAACTGAGCTATTAATTAACCTGAGCCGAGCCAGTTAATTTCCTATTCTAAAGTAATTAATTTCATTCTTGAAGGTAGTTGCTCCAAACCTTTCTCGCTTTCCTCAAATACAAAACGTCACCTCTTCCTGCCTTGAGGTGTCTGCTAGGCCAACTCAGTGATCATCAGGAGACGGGAGGCAGAAGACACCGAGACCTGAAACTGTAATTACCTACATGGGTAGGAAAACATGAAAGGGCAGCCCCAAACACACGTTTACACCATCCCTTCAGGCTCAGGCAAATAACCAGGGAGTGTCACAGGGTGAAGAGTTGGGTTGAAGACAGACAGAGATAGATTCTAGCAGAGAGTGAAGAATTGGAAATTCATGATCTTACTACAGATCATGGCCCATGTCTCTTTGTTTCACTGATAGGTACTCAATGCCTGGCACAATACCTGGAATTAATATGTGCTCAACAGATATTTCTTGATGCATGAATCAAGGTGTGAAGCCGGTGAGCAAACCAGCTAACGCAAACAGCGGGATGTGAGGGAGGTTTTTTCTTGGGTAATAAGACCCCATTAGATGGATGAGGGAGCTGAAAAATAAGACCGTACCTAAAGCTGGGAAAGGTGCAGGTTTCCAGGCGTGGTACCAGAAACCAAAGATGAAAGCAGAAAAGATGGAAGTAGAATCCCTGGACTCAGGCTCAGGAATGACAAAGAAATTAGTTATCAAAATCTGGCTTCACGTCAGTACAAGACCCATGGTAAAAACCATTTGGATGCATTAAAAGGGACCAGGAAGCTAGAGGAAAGACATCTAGACTAAAAGGAAATTCCCGGGTGTGTTTACATGGTATCTGGGATTTATTTTAGTTGGGTGTGGTAAGACACACAGACACAAAAGTGATTGTTATGAAGGAAGAAGTTAATCATACTTACAGTTCCCTAGACGTGGAGAGTCATGGCATCCACACAGAGCCCCATGAGCAACACCACGGCCAAGTGAATGGGAGGAAGAAGAAGGAACTAGGAGCTAAAGTCTTTATTGCAGTTACAGCGTGAAGTAGGGAAAAAAGTTCTGCATTGTTGTAGGCATAAGATACAGATAGATTTAAATGTACTTGGTTATTGTACACTATAAACTGCACACCCCCACAAAAGGGAAATGACACAGCTAGGCCCATGGTGGTGAGCAAGGGCAGCAGTTAGAGTGTGGCCTATGGAAGGATGCCAAATGGTTAAGTACAGAAAATAAACACCTGGGCTAGGCCAGGGGAAAGGGTCCCACAGACTTGTAGGTCCTGGTGAGGTGTAGGTACCCTCTGTACTGGCAGCATCCTGGGAAGGTGACTGAAAATCAGAGAGGAATGGTTGGTGGTTCCCAGTCTCAGCAAAGGTCTCTGGGCAATTGGTGTAGTCTAAAGGCACTGACCTTGAAGGGACCTTGCGGGTTGAGACAGTGGTTGCCACCATGGTACCCGGTGTGAAAAGATGATACTTTGGCACTAATGCTGCTGGATATTGCCATAATCCTTGGAAAAAAATGGGAAGCCCCAACTGGGATTAAGATTAAATTTCTTATGAGCCCTTTTGGGGGTAGAAATTCATCTGAAATTGAGGAGTTTCCTTTCAGAAAGTTGTTTTGGCTCTGCTTAGATGCAGAGGTACATTTCTCCTAGACAACTGGGTTCTTGTTTCAACAATATTAAATACTCCATCCTTTTCCCACTAGTTTGAAGTGTTGCCTTTACCAAATATTAAGCCTTGATATATTATTTAGGCCGGTAGTTCTTCAACTTTTTGGCTGCAAATGCTTTTGCACTCTTAATATTTTCTGAGCATCTCACAGAGCTTTAGTTTGTGTGAGTTATAGCTATTGATATTTATCACTTTAGAAGTTAAAACTAAGAAATACTTAAAATGTTATCAATTCATTAAAGAGCAATAACAAACCTATTACATGTTAACATAATAGCGTATTTTTATGAAAAGTAACTATTTTTCTACAAAGAAAACTCATGAGAAAAGTGGCATTGTTTCAGCATTTTTGCAAATCTTTTAATGTCTGGTCTCATAGGAGAAGACAGTTGGATTCTCATATCTGCTTCTTCAATCTGCTGTGATATCTTTTCCTTTAAAAAAAAAATCAGGTATCACACAGATGATATATAGTTGACTAAGGGAGGACCCTGCAGACATCTGAGAGGATCTCAGGAGCCTCTGGGGGTCCTTGGACCACATTTTGAGAACTGCTTTAGTTTACTAGGTTTTTCTACTCACTTCTTCTATTCATCTATCTACTTCCTGTACTAGTATTTCACTGTTTTAATTAGTGCGTGTTTACAATATGTTTAACACTTGATACTAAAATGTCCTTATTCTTTTCTTTTTCCCAGAGTTTTGTAGCTATTTTCACATGTTATTTTCAGTGCAAATCTAGAATAATTTTAAGAGTAAAAGATATCCTGTTAGAATTTTAATTGGAATGATATGTTTATAAAGAAATATGGAGAGAATCGACATCTTTACAATGGTAGATTTCTCTCTTTGATATTACCCCAATGTCTTAGAAAGCGGAACAAGGATTTTGGCCCATTGGACTCCTTAATGGAGTAGTATTAATGTGGTGTTAGACACTTTTAATACGAAACAGCTAAAGCCCAAATATCAGAATTAAAACCCTAGGAGGATTAGAGTCACTAATCCTAGCAATTATTTTTTAGCATAGCATTGAGTGGTGAAAGGTTCAATGACCACATTCAGCCTATTGAATTTGGTAATTTGTTGTTTCTTTCTTACCCTCAGTAAAGTTTCATCTTCGTTCTTTTGGTCAAAATTGGAGGTGCTTATTTGAAACGTGCAAAAATTAAAAGCAATAAAACCTATGACTATGCTATATAGGAAAGGGTATTAAGTGGGAAACAGAGTACGGAGAGGTTCTGGCTTGCAACTTTAGTTTCAGCCCTTATTCACTGCCTATCTAGAGATTACCTTAATCCCTCGGAGGTTCCGCTTTCTCAACATCTGAAGTAGAAATGATAGCCATCCTCCTTACTTCAGAGGATTGAGAGGAATACAATGTGAAACGGTGTACTCTGTAAAGTGTTTATAAAACACATGGTATTTTGCAATGCTGCAGTTAGAGAGTTGTAGAGCTGGGTCAGCAACTCAGAAATTAAGCTAGTTCATGAGTCCTTGGAATCTTAGGTATTTTCTAGGCTGGGGATGGTGTTGGGGGCCCAAGCAGGAGGAGAAGTACAAGTGCAGGGCACCTTGCCCATTTTTCTGTATAGATTAGGTTTATGGTTTGCTGCTTTTTGCTTGAAGAAAGAGAGGGATTACTTTTAAATGTTTGGAGAACTCTAGTTCTAGTCCAGGTCCTCATTTTTACAGATGAAGAAACCGATAAAGCAACAGAAAAATTATTTTCCCATTTGCCCAGCTTGACAACAGTAGTCTTGAGACTAGAAGCATGATTCCATGTTTCATATGTGATATGCATTCAATTCGCTTGAACTTTAATTTAAAAATCTATACAACGTTTAATTATCTTGCCTTTCAGTCTGGAAACCTGATTTTCTGTTGATCTGTAGTCAGGCTTACACGTACTTTTTATAAATAAAGCCAAATGTAGACACAAAATATAGATGCTATTTAGTCTGCCAAATCTGCAAGTCTTTATCTTAGAACTAAGGAACCATTTATACACAGTAGTTCATGAGTCTTAGTTATATGAAGACATTAGGAAATTTATATCTTTAGGAAAAAAAATGTATTTAACAGAGGTATCTCTAACTTCAGGGCATAAAGGAAAATTCAGTTGAAAGTAGAGAAATAGATACTTCATGTTGAAGTCTGACCACCTGGAGAAGTTTTATTCAATCTTCTGTATGCCAAACGTCCTGGTGTTCCCACATATCATGATGAATACTTTTGGTTCGTTTTGAGTTTTCTTCAGATAACTGTTATATGGGGACAGAAAAATTAATTACTGCTATTGGATCAGAATGTTTTTGAAGTAAAAGAACTACATAATGGATTCCTTTACTAAAATTTCTTGATTTTGGCACAATAAAACTCAAACCAGAATATTAACGTACTCTGGCTTGCAGAAAGGCAATGCTGGCTTCTTTTTGGGAACAGGAGGCACGTGATAACTGTCTGGTGTTGTGCCAAACCCCTATTACCCTCAATAGGGAAGGCATCAGGTTCAATAGGTGAAGGAAGAGACCCAGAGCTAGCAAATGAAACATGGGGTTTTATTGGGGGGCTACATACAGGGGAGAGAGTCCAGTGACAGTGAGCTGGACAAGATATCTGCCTTACCTATAGTCCAGTGGTGATGGGCTGGGCAGGAAAACTGCAATTGCTTGCAAATAACATGCAGTTTATACAGCATTTTCACTAAAGACTCTTCCCTTAATGACTTCCACCTGTTAACCTTCATTTAACCCAAACTGAAGGCCTCAATGCTCTGTACACCCTGTGTTCTATGGAATGGGCTAGGGACTCAGATGTTCCTCATAGACAAGGAATGAATCTCTGTGTTGGCCACTGCCAGATTCCATAGTTCAGAATACAGGTTCAGGTATATCTTCCATACAGGATCATTCTCAGGATATGCTTTAAGTTATTACTATAAGGGACATTTTACCCTAAACTGGTTTGTGTCTTCTGAAATGGTGTTGAGCGCACAGAAGCAAGTGGCCAAGCAGCACATATGCCTGCCCTGCAGGAATAACTTTCACAGGGAGAACTTTCAGAGACATAATCAGGCATATGAGTCTCTTATATCCCATCATACTATAGGGCAGTGTTCAGCTCTCTGGCAGTGCTGGATATTAAATTATAGGAGAGGAACCTAACTTTTTGGCTAAGGGTCTGTATAGTTTTTCGGTTATGGAAGCACTGGCCTCTGCTCTCTTACAATCAAGGACTAGGATACCACAGTACACGAAGAAAAGTTTTTTAAGCAAATGATTTAAGTAAAAATGTTCAAAGAGTTAGTTTCTTAATATTCTATACCTGAGTAGATAAGAAGGTTTAAATTTCCTCTTAAATTTTTGGCATGAGCTTAAGTTCATACTCCTGAATTACAGAAGAGTGGAAAAGTCAGTACCTTATGAAGCAAGGCTTACACATCAGGGTTTCAAAGTAAACTTTACAGAGACCAATGAAACTGCAGATCAGAAGGGTGTTGCATATTTATGCAGACAATATGCTTCCTTACTAATGGGTCTTTGTTATAGAAAATGATTTGTACTGGATGTTGAGCCCTTTTAAAAACAGGAAAATGTAAGTCTCACTTTACATAGACTCTGTTTTTAATTATAATTTGACAAAAGAAATAACCACATTACTTATTTGATTTGCCAGAACCTTATCTAACACCACCTGTTGAGCCCAAGGCACTCAAATGCTGACATATTGCAGAGAACAAAATTATGTAGCTGGCATACTAACTAGAATTGATGCCAACAAAAGCATTATGTAGCCTTTGTACTCGAAATAAAACAAAAATACATTAAGCTACCAACTGCAAAGGTTTAAGAAAGCCACATTTAATTATACACAAACAGATCCTCCTAACAAAGAAATAGAATGAAAAATGGTCTTGGAGTTAAAAGGCCAAAGTTTGCATGGTCTACACTGGTAACTATCATGAGCTTAAACAAAACAAAATTTCATGGTACAGTTGATTTATATTAAATATGACAAGGGGATGCTGAACTTGTTTTTATGAACTGATGGGTTCAATAGAGTAACATTTGCAGTGTGAGGAAATAGTGAAATGCATTGCCAGAATGGGCAAAACAAAAAGCTATAATTAGTTATTAGCTTGTGAGTTTATAGTTCATTGGGCTTGAGTTTATGAAGAGCATATTGCCTTTGAAAGTTCACCTGCCTTTGCCTTTGTATGTGTTGACTTAAAGAAAGTGAATACTGGAATGTGCTCCAGACATAAAGGGTGTATAGGTGCCCCCCTCCCCCCAGCTTTGAGACAAAAGAATATAAAGGCCAACTTGGAAGATGGATATTGGCTAAAACACGGTGGAAAATGTTTGAAAGTATTGATGGCTATATATATTCATTGTTGAGCCCTTACTTTGGGCCAAACATTGAACTTTTATATATATAATCTCATTTATCCTCTCAACAAACCCAAAAAGTAGGTGTTATTATTTCTATTTTACAGATGAGGATTTTTTTTGTTTGTTTTTTTTAGACAGAGTTTTGCCCTTGTTGCCCAGGCTGGAGTGCAGTGGCACGGTCTCAGCTCACCACAATCTCCGCCTCCTGGGTTCAAGTGATTCTCCTGCCTCAACCTCCTGAGTAGCTGGGATTACAGGTGTCCGCCACCACGCCTGGCTAGTTTTTGTATTTTTTAGTAGAGACGGGGTTTCTCCATGTTGATCAGGCTGGTTTCGAACTCCTGACCTCAGTTGATCCACCTGCCTCGGCCTCTCAAAGTGCTGGATTACAGACGTGAGCTACTGTGCCCGGCCTCAGATGAGGATTTTGAGGTTTGGAGAGATTACTTAACTTATCTAAATTTGCTTAGTAATTAAGCCAAGTCTGTTTGATCCCAACATAAGTGTTCTGAATTTCTGTACATCTCTATGACACTATGTTTCTCCAAAAGATGATCTGTAAATTTGGGGATTAAAATGCCCAGGTCAACCCTTGTGACTGGAGTATAGTTCACTGCCTGAGATGTAACAAAAAGATGACTTAATCAATTACATTACAATGTAACTGCATGATAAAAGGATTATTAATGGAAGGACAGAATTCTATGCAGAGGTTAAAAGAAAAAGCTATGTATAGGATAGTAAGTAGTGTTCAGGGAGGCACAAAAGAGATGTCCTTCTAGTTCCAAAAAGCTAATATTGATTATTGGAGGAAAATATCCCCAGTGTGAAGAGAAGCAATCCAATTCACATAGGTAACCTTTGTTAATGACAGTTGAACGCTTACATTCTGATTCTGGGCTCTTCAAGCAAACTTCTCACCTATAATTTAGTCTCTGGGTAAACTGATCTACCAGGAAGAAACACTGAGCAAATGATCAAAGACTGTTAATCTGGCATTACTTATTTTATTGTAATTGAATAATTGGTGTTCTAGTTTATAAAACTAGATTCTTCGAGTTTAGTTTGCCTGAATAAATCTCTTGGAGGTTAACTGGTAGGATATACTCGTAAAAGAGTTTCTGATTATAAAAACATGGGGACCAGAACCGGGAACCCAGTAACTCCACTGAAGTATTAGGTTAGTGCAAAAGTAATTGTGGTTTTGCCATTTTTTTTTAAAGGCAAAAACCACAATTACTTTTGCACCAACCTAATAGCGCCCATTTGGGACACCCTGTCTGAGTTCTCTCCCTCTTCAATATGGCTCCTTGAGGGAAAGCAAAAGCTTTAAGCTTCTTAGTCCAATTTTCTCACTTTCATAGATGAAGAAAATAAGGCAGAGAGGTACCACAAGTTGTTTACTTAGATAAATGATGTGATACTTAGATAAATAGTTCTGATTGTGCTGCTCCATTTATAGCCTTACTAATTTTAGTTACTTTAGTGACGTAAGTTTATATGTCTTTGTCTTTTGCTCTTTAATGAAAAGCTAGAGTTTCACAGATGAAAGCATGTTCACCTTTCCAAATATGCTAAAGGAGTCAAAGTGTTATTTCTTGTTGTTTTCGTATTATTTGCAAACAATGGGACCCCAAAGTAAAATATTAAAGTTACCTTAAGTTGTAACAGTGTGACTATATACCTATTGTGATAGGTAATTTTGAAAAAATATGTGCCAGGCACTTTTAAAAATTTTATGTCCTGAACTTTCATAACTTTTACAAATGACAAAACAGATTGTCAAGTAGTTTATAACATTTTTTTTTGTGTTGTAGTAGGTTCCATGCTTGTGTTAATGCTCTGCTGTCATTGTCTTAAAGTTCTTTATAATTTTTGAACAAATTATATGTAATTTAAATATAATTTATAATTATTTCCCTCCAGCTAATAGTTGGCAAAGCCTCAGTTTGTCTTTCCCCACAGCTTATATTTTTTTCTTGAAATATATGCTGCATTTGAAGTACTATTCAACCCAGAAATTCCATGATTCGGTATATACTCAAAGGAATGTAAATCATTCTACCATAAAGACACATTCACATGTATGTTCATCGCAGCACTGTTCACAGCAGAGAAGTCAGGGAATCAACCTAAATGTCCAATGGTAGACTGGATAAAGAAAATGTGCTACATATGCCCCATAGACTACTACACAACCATAAAAATGAATGAGATCATGGCCTTTACAGCAGTATGGATGGAGCTGGAGGGCATAATCTTAAGCAATCTCACCTAGGAACAGAAAACCAAATACTACATGTCCTCACTTATGAGTGGGAGCTCAACATTGAGTACATATGGAGACAAAGAAGGGAATGACAGACACCAGGGTCTACTTGAGGGTGGACAGTGAGAGGAGGGAGAGGATCAAAAAACCACCCATCAAGCACTATGTTTTATCACCTGGATGATGAAATAATCTGTAGACTAAACTCTTGAGACATGCAATTTACCTATATAGCAAACCTGCCCATGTGCCCCTGAATCTAAAATAAAAGTGAAAAAAAGTGAAAAAACAAGTAGATACTGCTTTTGAGTTAAAGTCACAATATGTAATGATGAATTTTAAAAACACCATTCAAAAATTGTATATGGGCGATGTCAAATGTTTTCAAAATTACATTAATAGGCCAAAATATTGTTAAGTAGATGGTAAGAACTTTTACAATTGAAAGACTGTTTTAAAGTGAACATAAAAAAGGAACAGAAAGGAAGAGAGGACCACAAACCAGAAGTGAATGTCCTTTTCCCCTAGCATTGACTGCCATATCAAGCTATCTGTGCTGCAAAAAGATTGCAAAATCTTTATCAGGCATCAGAAAACAAAAAATGAGGAAGTATGAGTGTGGTAGTATGTGCAAAGTGATGGAAGAGGTGAGGGCAGTGAAAGGATGAGAAACAAAGGGCTAGCTTTATGAGCGTGCAACCTGTGTAGTCCCACAGTGCCCCGTGTTCTGAATGTTGCACTGCAACTCTCACAACTCTCTCAACATTCTTAATTTTTGAACAATAAGCCCTACACTTTCATTTCGCCCTGGACAAATTCGGCAGCCAGCCCTGGAGGTAACATTTGTGGTTCAGATGAATCACTTGGTCCTTTGTGCGATGACTGTTCCCCTAGTATTCTGAAACATTTCCCCGATTATATTTAACAATTTACTTTTTCTTTGGTCTCCACATCTTTTGCATTTTATTGGTTTAGAGACAGACAGAGGAGGAAATGAATGGTGTTGGCCATCAGCATGTATCAACACCCCAGCAATCTTTCTCATCTTTTGACAGGGGCTTAGGTATTTGGTTGAACATCCGGTACCTACCAGCCTCTGAACTCAGAACTTCATGAAGGTATTTCATTTAATGTTCACAAGTCATTCTCTGTTGGGTATATTAATATCTTCATGTTACAAATGAGGAGAACAGGACTAAGAGAAAGCAAATAATTTACTCAAGGCTTGGATTCAAACCCTGGCTATCTAACTTTGAAACCCAAGCTGAATCCCTCAAGTAAAAATTCCCCTACTTGTAATCGTGATCTTCAGGACTAAAGAGAATTCTTCGGAATTACAATTTGGGAGAGCAAAGCTTCAGCAAACCTAATGGTATCATATCAAATGTAATTAGTGGTATACTATCAAATGTTTAATAGTCAGTTCTTTGGGGGGAGAAAAGGCCTTGATTTTTAGAATTTGCCAGTTTTCATGGTATAAATCCTCCTGTGATAGCTGACTGGAAACTACCAATGTACCATCCATGCCTACAGCTTGGGAAGAAATATGCTCAATTGGCCCTTGCTAGCTGCATGAGCCATTTCCAATATATCATCGCTTTTATTCCAGCAATATATTAGGTTAGTACTTTTATTAAATTTGGAGTATTCTTTTCCCATATGTACACAATTAGTGGGTCATATGTAAGTGTCTTGGTCGTGGTGGGGAGAAGGGAAAAGGGTAGTAGGTAGAGATAGAGGGGAGTTTGTTTTTTTGGCAGCTGTTTTATTGCTTTTTTTTTTTGTTCATTGTTGGATTAGATTGGGGCCATGCTCATTTTTAAATTTCTTTGAAAACCACTAGCAGGCATGCTGGAAGAGTTTTACGGCTTAGGATCAATTTGTAGAAAACGAGTTGTTAAACAGCATCCTCACAGTCCCTCCATACCAGCTGTAGGGCATCTTATTTGTTAGCATTATTTTCTTATACTTATTTTATCTTTAGATCTTAAAATTTACGGGTTTTTTTTTTGGTATTCAGATTTTAAAACATTATCAAGGTCTTTCTGCTAACTGGCTGTGTGAATATATCAAATTTCTGTGGAACTCAGTTAATATTGTTAAACTGAGCAATTTACCCTCCGAGTCGCAGGACTGAACAATACTGTGTGTGATCCTATTATAACTTAGAATATAAGGAAGGAGACACTAAAATAAAACTTTTGGCATAATAAGATATCTAAGCAGAGTGGTTCTGCAATATTTAGTTCCTGGATATTCTGTTCCTACTTTTTGGATCTCTCAAAATTTCAATGTAAACCAGGGTTTCTCAACTTCAGTACTATTGACATTTTGAACCAAATGAGTCTTGGTTGTGTGGGGGCTGTTCCATGCATTGTGGATGTTTAGCAGTATCTCTGACCTACATTCACTAGGGAGCAGCCTCTGAGGAGTGACAATCAAAGTCTCAGACACTTTCAAATGTTCCATGCAAGGGGCAGAGGGAGGAGTGGAGTGGTAAAATCGTTCTCGGTTGAGACCCACTTTGCTTACTGTGGTTTAATGATCATTTTCATTGTTCTTTCAATTCATCAAGAATTATGTTGTTAAGCCTATTGCAAGTAGAGCGTATTTTGTTACTGAATATTTATTGAGCAGCTACTTTGAGTCAGGCGCTATTTTTGAGACAGAGTCTCTCTCTGTTACCCTGGCTGGAGTGCAGTGGAATGATCATGGCTCACTGCAGCCTCAACTTCCTGGGCTCAGGCAATTCTCCTGCCTCAGTCTCCAGAGTAGCCAGCACTGCAAGTGCATTCTAGCAAGCCTGGCTAATTTTTTAAAAAATTTTTGACACAGGGCCTCACTCTGTTGCCCAGACTGGAGTGCAGTGATGCATCTCGGCTCACTGTAACCTCCGCCCCCCAGGCTCAAGCAATTCACCTGCCTCAGCCTCCTGAGTAGCTAGGATTACAGGCACTTGCCACTACTGCCCAGGTAATTTTTGTATTTTTAGTAAAAACATGATTTCACCATGTTGGCTGGTCTGATCTCGGACTCCTGACCTCAAATGATCCTCCCGCCTCAGCCTCCCAAAGTGCTGGGAATTACAGGTGTGAGTCACCACACCCAGCCTTTTGATATGTGGTCTCCTTATGATGCCTAGGCTGGTCTCAACCTCCTGGCCTCAAGTTATCTTTTCATGTTGGCCTCTCGGTGCACTGGGATTATAGGTGTGAACCACCTCACCCAGCCAATCAGACAGTGTCTTAGGTGCTTACCATGCACTTTTGAACAAACAAGATGAAAATAATCCTTGTGGAGCCTACACAGTAAGGAAAATAAAGAGACAATACATAAGCACAACAATTAAGTCTCAGTATTTATAGTTGATGTTAGAAGATGGTAAGTACTGGAGAAAAAAGTATTTATATAAATTAGATAAGAAGGATGGCAGGGAGGGGTTACTGATTGCAATTTTTAATAGAGTAGGTAAAAGAAGGACTAAGTAAGATAGTGACATTTTGGACAAAGACTTGAAGTTGGTGATAGCCTAGGAAGAGCATTTCAGGAAGAGGAAACAACCAATGCAAAGGCTCTAAGAGAGAAGCATGTCTGGCCTTCAGAGGAACAGCAAGAAGGCCAGTGTGGCTGAAACTGAGTGAATAAAGGGAGGTAGGAAGGGAGGTCAAAGGGGTCATGGGGCCACAACACATACGGCCTGGTAGCACAGGCATGACATAACCTAATATATCTTTAAATATAATCATTCTGGCTCTTCTACTGAGACTAGTCTGTTGCAGGTGGGGAGAGGAAGTGGCATTGGATAGAGTCAGAGAGACCTGTCAGGAGTCTATTGCAGTAATTCAGGAGACAGTTGGTAATTTGCGTCAGGTAAAAAATACCAGAAGTGGTAAGGATGGGTTGAATTTTGAATGTATTTTGAAGGGAACACAATATGATTTCCTGAGAATTGGATATAGAATGTGAGAGAAACAGAGAAGTCAAGGATGATGCTAAGATTTTTAGTGCAAGCAACTCAAAACTGAAGTTGCCATCATTGCAAATGAAGAAAATAGTAGGTAGGGTAGGTTTCTTGAGTGATGTGTTGAAATGTTAATTGAACAAGCAAATGGAAATTTCAGATAGATGGTAGGATAGCTAAGTCTTGTGTTTGGGAGGTCAGGGCTGGAGAGATGAATTTGGGAGTTATTGGTGTTTAGATTTTTAAATTTTCTAATCTTTTTATTATTTGCATTATTTATATATATTCTCAACTTTTATTTTAGATCCAGGGGATACATGTGCAGGTTTGTTAAATGGGTATATTACGTGATTCTGAGGTTTGGGTATAGATCCCCTTAGATAGTGAGCATAGCACCCAGTAGGTAGTTTTTCAATCCATATTCCCATCCTTCTCTCCCTCCATAGTAGTCCCCAGTGTCTATTGTTCCCATCTTTATGTCCGTGTGTACTTAATGTTTAGTTCTCATTTGTAAGAGAACACGCAGTATTTGGTTTTCTGTTCTTGTGCTGATTTGCTTAGGATAATGGCCTCCAGCTGCATCCATGTTGCTGCAAAGGAATGATTGCATTCCTTTATATGGCTACATAGTATTCCATGGTATACCACATTTTCTTCATCCAATCCGTTGATGAGTACCTAGGTTGATTCTATGTATGTGCTATTGCGAATAGTATTGTATTGAACATGCAAGTGCATGTGTCTTTTTAGTTGAAATTTATTTTCCTTTGGGTGTGTAACCAGTAGTGGGATTACTGGGTTGAATGATAGCTCTGTTTTAAGTTCTTTGAGAAATCTCCAAGCTGCTTTTCACTGGGGCTGAACTAACTAACATTCCCACTAAGGGTGTGTAAACATTCTCTTTTCCCTGCAGCTTTGCCAGCATCTGTTTTTTTTTTTTTTTTGTTTTTTTTTTTACTTTGTATTAATAGCCATTCTGACTGTTACGAGAGCCATGACTGAAAGGGATCTCCAATAGAGTGATTATAGAGAAAAGGAGACAAAATAGAAATTTCTGTGGCACTCTGACATTACATAGTAAGGAAGGAGAGGAAGGAAGAACTAGCAAAGCAAACTGAAAAGTAACAAGCATTGAGACAGGAGAAATCCAGGGAACTGTAGTGTCCTGGAAACCAAGTGTAGAAATAAGGGATGATCAGCTGTATCAAATGATGTTGCTAAATCCAGGAAATGACTGAGAATGGACCACTGGGATTTTGAGATGTGGAGGTTTATGGCGACTTTGATAAGAGTGATGGTTCTTCACAGCAGGTACAAACAGCCCTCTCAAGGAGTTTTGCTATAAAGGGGAAAAAGAAATGTGAAGTGACAGTTAGATAGTGAGTGGAGGAAGTAAAGATTAGAGAAGGGTCTTTTAAAAAAAATATAGCACAAATATAAAAGGATGTTTATGTCCTGATGAGAAAGATCCAGTATAGAGGAGGAATTAATGTCATAGGATAGGATATGAAGAATTGTATGCGTGATGTCTGATGTCCTTAAGAGAGAAGTGGTGGGATGAAAATTGGGTACAATTGAAAAGATTGACTGTAGAGGAACTATCATATATATGTGACAGGTAAAGAAAATGAGACTTGTCTGCAGTGATTGAGCTTTGAGAAATAAGTCGATTTTGTGTTATTCATTATACAGAAAATACAACATACTCTATTTAGGAAGAAGATATTTTTTTTTTTTTTTTTTTTTTTTTTGAGTTGGAGTCTGGCTCTGTCGCCCAGGCTGGAGTGCAGTGGCCGGATCTCAGCTCACTGCAAGCTCCGCCTCCGGGGTTTACGCCATTCTCCTGCCTCAGCCTCCCGAGTAGCTGGGACTACAGGTGCCCGCCACCTCGCCTGGCTAGTTTTTTGTGTTTTTTAGTAGAGACGGGGTTTCACCATGTTCGCCAGGATGGTCTCGATCTTCTGACCTCGTGATCCGCCAGTCTCGGCCTCCCAAAGTGCTGGGATTACAGGCTTGAGCCACCGCGCCCGGCCAGGAGGAAGAAGATATTTCTAAATAATTTTCTGGACGTCAGTAGGATTGACTGCCTTGTTCTCAAATGTATCACCATAGGTAATTATACCAGCTTCTTTATATCTGACTATGAAAAATCATACCAGTGGACAATGAAATATGCAAAGCTATATTGGCAAAGGTGATCCAGTTTTATAAATTCATCCTCATTTTAATTAAATTCTTACCTCTTTCTTTTAAGGAGGCTCTAGATAAAATGTCCTTTGAGAATATACTACTTCTGTTAAGACTTTGCTCTGGAGAATAATGGAACCGAATAAAATGCATTTTTACCTCAGTTTGTTACGACTGAAAATTGCAAGGTAGTCTCTTTATTCAGTAAGTGTTCGTTTTTTTTTTCATGGTAGGGTACTGTTCTATTTGCCAAATGGCACCTTTATATAAGAGACTGAGTTTTAAATTTTCAAAGCAGCAGAAGCCCTTTTTAAAAGAAAACTCTGACTGAAACTTTATTATATACAGGACAGATAACAATGCTATTTCTTATGGATAAATGTCTTTTTAGGAGTTCAAATGAATAACATTTATTTAATAAAAAATCAATTAATAAAGTTTTTTTGTGAGCACACAAGCTGAATTCAGGAGCTAGGGATAGCGGTGATTCTCTAACATCAGAGTCACCATTCTGTTGATTCCTGCATTTTGTTTTGATTAAAGTGTAGTAAGAAAATTGTGAATCATACAGAGAAGTAGCTGCATAGGATAATTTCTTAACAGCTCAGTTTATAATCTTAGAATGGTTGAAAAGGACATAGGGTACTTTTAGTATTAAAAAAATGAGTCAAAATTCTCAGAGTCGCTAATAATATCTAACCACTGATTGAATTTCTTTTAATAAGAGACATTTAGAATAAACTTAAAATTGGCAAGCCTTGATTGTTTGTAATAGTATATAGTTACCGCAAGACCTGCTCTATATTCACTTCTTATTTCACAATAGACTACATCTCACGTTAGGCTGATGCATGTAGCTGAAGTTCCTGAGCTTTGCTTAGCATTTAGTTGAATATAGCACATGTGTCCTATTTATGGGATTTATGAAATACCAGTATCAAACAAATTTCTAATTATCACCACATTTATAAAAAATTTAAATGTAAGCATAGAACTGATGAGGGTACGTTTTATTTTAGGTAGGGCACAAAATGAGTGGATCTAACTGCACAAGTCAATAGGTGGTAGTCTTTGGCATATTAAATTTGATGTATAACACTTAAATGTGAAATTTGTATAGAAGATTTGCAGAATCCTTGAAACATGTCTTTGGAATACAAAGGTTCTGTAGGACACAATTTGAAAAACCCTCATGTTGTAAAAACGGCAAGAGATAGAACATCCTAAGACCTGCCTGGGAATCCTGACTTTTCCACTGGCTGTATGAGTTTGGCCGTGTGGTGGAATCTCATTGGATCTTTGTTTTTTCATCAATAATATATGGATTATGACCCTTAACACATCTAGTTTTTTCTAAATCCTTTACTATATGTCAAAATAACAAATATCTAATACAATATCTTCACCTAGGGGAAGGTATGCATAAAATACTATTTGCATCTAAGCCTGATGTCTTGAAATATAAAAAAGAGTAGTTTCTAAATCCTTAGAAAAATAGAGGAAAAAGAGAAAAAATATAGTTTGTGGAAGGGAGAGAGATTATGATTTGATTTGAGGGAAAAATTAATTTTGTCTCAAAGAAAATGATTTCCTAACAAAGAGAACACATGGAATAAAATGCTTACCTTTGGAACTGAAGGAAATGTTTACCATACTAGATCAAATGCTCTGAAATATTAAATAATGTGTATCCAATTTTACAAATCAGCCATTCCATTTTAGAGTCAATTTTTAAAATTCAATGTTCTCTTCAGCTTTCCAGGAAATATTATGAAAATAAAGTGGTCAACAGAAGACAAAACTGCAGAAAAGATAACAGCCTTTTGATGTAGCTTTTCTGATTAACAATTAAATCTTGTGCTCTGTAGTTGAAGGATCTTAGCAGCACTGTCTTCTGTTGTTCAGGCTGACCCAGGTCAGTTTATTTTTCTCAAGCTGGGGCTGAATACCCTCGCACTCTTACTGTAGATACAGCAAAATCACCTTTTGTTTTCAGGTCCAAATGAAGCCATATCCCCTGAATGAACTTTCCTTTTATATATAAGAAAGAGCCAGGAATATCCATGGCTTAGTGACTTTCAATTATTTAAACCTATGAGCCAACTCAGTGATACAAAAGATTTCATGTTAGTGGTTCCCAAACTTGGTTGCATACCGGCATCATGAAGGAAGCTTGTTTATGGAACAAATTTCCAGGGTTTACCCGCTGAAGTGCTGACTCAGGTGTAGCCATTTGACTCCACTTTAGAAAAATGAAGAGTCCTTTGTAAACAAGCTTACGGTGAGACCATTATAAACAAAAAAGGGCTTTACTCTAGCTGTGAGGCAAAGGTACTCCTTTTGCAGATCCACAGAGGTAAATGGGTTTAGATAGTAGTTTAATTTATTCAACCCCTCACTGTAATCTTTGTATCAGCTCCTTAGGGCAGCCCCTCATAGCCACTCATTGAGTGTTCAGCGGGTTAAAAAACACCCTTCCTTTTGAATTTTTTTCATCTTATCTCCCTGCATGGTTCCTTAACCCCATGTTTCCCTGTTGCTCCCAGAATCCCTTTGGTTTTTCTCCTATGCCTTTTGCAATAAACTTTAGGCTTTGGGGTAAAAGTGGGATGTTGAGGGACGAGCTCCAAATCCCACTGATAGAATATCTACAAGAAAATTTTACCTCATCCTTCTGTCAAAATTGAGCTCTTTTCACATATTTCCTGAATCTTATTGTGTTAAGGAATCCTAAGTCTTATTAGTTAGTACCTCATTCTATTCCCTAACATTTATATATGTCCTGGCCCAGAATGCGGGAGGAGGGGCAAGGATAAAATAATATTGCCCTATTCTGTTGAACATTCTTCATGAAATTGCTTTTAAATTTTATGTTTTTACGTATTTTTAAAATTGTGAAGTCTTTCAAACATCAAGTATTGGACAATAATTTAATAGGCATCTATGTATCCACCATGCAGAATTTGCAGATATTAACATTTTGCTATAATTGAATTGCTATATATGGTTAGTGGGAGCATAAACATATACAGCCATTTTGGTAAATGTTTGGCAGTATTTAGGAAAGCCGATCAACCCAGCAATTCCACTCCTAGGTACATACTCCATAACAATGTACACATATGTGCGTTAGCACATAAGTATAAAAATTCTTATAATGATATTCATAACAGCTTAAAACTGGAAAGTACCAAACTTCCATCAAAGAAGAAAGTATAATGAATTGTAGTATATTCATACAATGAAGTGTTAAACAGCAATGAAAACAATAAACTATTGTTACCCTCACAAGATAAATTAAATTTCTCAGAAATAATATAATGGTGAGTGAAAATGACAGACCCAAAAGGGTATATATTGTGTGGTTCCATTTCTATAAAGAACAGACCAATAATAAATGATGGTAAAAATTAAAGAAAGGTTTTCTTCTGTGTTATTGGGAATAGTCTATGTCTTGATATGGGTGATGATTACATGGATATATTTACTATGTAAAGATATCATCAAGCTGCATACTTACAATTTGTTTACTTTATATTATATATGTTATACTTCAACTTAAAAGTTCACCAAAAAAAGAAAGAAAAAAATGAATGACTTATGGCTTCAGAGATTTTAAAGTTTTAAAGACGGTAAATAAAGAGAAATCCAAACTTCGTCACATTATAATGAAATTTAAAAACACTAGTTACATTAAGAAACTTCTATTAAGTTCTGAAGAGAAATAACTGATCATGAACAAAGGAACAAGAGTAACATTAACTAAATTTCTTGACAACATTTGAAAGAAAAGAAAAAGAAATAATATTTTTAAAGCCATGAAGGAAAGAAAAAGCCCTGTATTATTCCTATAATTTTATATCTAACCACATTTTCATTTAATGTGAGGACATTATAAAAATGATTTTCAGAGAGTTTATTTTGCCATACAAAGATTCATTTTGGAAACTTGTTTTTTGGAAGAAATTTTAAAAGAAAAGATTTCTCTAGGGATGTAGCAAGAAATATAGGCGATAACTATGTTCAGATAACTTCTTATTTCATATTTTAAAAATCCCTTTCGTTTAAGATTTCTGGGTCAGACAAGTCAAGCCTCTCCAACAGCAAAGATCATCTCGAGTTTGCTGTTTTACATGACCTTAAGAAGGCCATCATTAAACTGAGAGGAGGAGATGGGCAGGGGCTAGAGGCCAGTAAACAGCAGACTGTTTTTTAACTCTAGGCAAGATTTTTGGCAGTAGATCTTTACATATGGAACTCGTGGAAAAAAGTAGACTGAAAGCCTATTAAGTTTTTTAGAAAGTTGTATTTTCAAAGGAACCACAAGCCTGGCCAACAAAAGCTATGATTATTTCCCACCCAATCCCTACAGAAATCCCTGACACACTCCTGTGCTAGCTTTAATTGGGCTATAAAATCTGCACAGCCCCTAACAAGATATGATACTCTTTTTTAATTTTTTTTTTTTTTTTTAGTATATGTGCTGCCGAAGCGAGCGCTCTTTTTTAAATTTTTATTTTATCTTTTATTTTTGAGACAGAGTCTCAAAAAAAAAAAAAAAAAAAGGCTGGAGTGCAGTGGCATGATCTCAGCTCACCGCAACCTCTGCCTCCCAGGTTCAAGTGATTCTCGTGCCTTAGACTCCCTATGTTATCATAGCTGGGATAACAGGCGTTTGCCACCATGCCCAACTAATTTTTGTATTTTTAGTAGAGCTGCAGTTTTGTCATGTTGGCCAGGCTGGTTTTGAACTCTTGGTCTCAGGTGATCCACCCGACTTGGCCTCCCAAAGTGTTGGGATTACAGACGTGAGCCATCATGCCTGGCCAAGAGCATACTCTTTAATGCCCATGTCAGATGTGGTCATGGGGCATAGTAGACAAAGAACAACCTCCCAGAGGGCAAATCTAGGGGCCATGATAGACATTGAACAGGGGATTCCTCCAGGAGACCAGAACCATGTGCTGTCACAAGGGCTAACCAAGGAATTTCTTGCCAGATCAGGGAGTTTGAAAATTCCTGCCTTTCCACATTTGAAAATTGCTATGGACCAGTGACTGCTTTCTTCCCCTTCACTAACGAACATTTTTATCGTGGTCATCTTCTTCATCTTGCTATATATTGGATATAGAAGAGAGGGGAAGATAGCTTGTGTTTTTGTTTATAGCTTGCAGGATTATGAAGCATCATATTTGGACCTGTTGAAGCAGACTGTGTATTACCTAGAAATCCTAGGCTTTGAGCTTGATGTTGTAATTGTAATTAAATGGGTTCCTAGGATTTTCTTCCCTAGGAGGGAGTAGGATTTTATGTAGCTAACAAGATGTGCTGTGGCAGCAACTATCAGTGATTAAGCCAGCATCTCTTTTCCCCTTTCTCTATTGAAAAGGAGCAATTATCTAGGCCATTGACGCTCATTATAAACTACAATTCTCAGTTTCTCTTGAGCTAGGTATGGCCATGCAACTAAGTCCTGGCCAGGGGAAGTGAAGTGTGCAGCTCTCAGGTCATTTCTTTAACAGGCATGGAACGTGCATTTCCCTTCCCCCCCACCCCCCCTTTTTTTTCCCTACTCTTTAGAATGAGAGCTGAGACAGTCACCTTAGTCCATAAAATATAAACTTTGAGGAAGACAGGAAAACAAAATTGAGATTAAAAAAGAGAAAATAAGTATAGTAAATGAAAATTTGAAAAAATGCCAAAAGTAAGCCCTAATACAGCAGAAATTATATATATATGGGGGGCAGGACATTGAAATAATCAATTGAAACTGAGGCCTTTTGATTGAATAATAATTATGTCTGAGAATATTATGTTTATGAGAGACATTATTAAATACATAAAAATGAAAATAAAAGACTAGAAAAATATACTAAGCATAGAGGACACAAAAGAAAGCTGAAGTACCAATCCTACTATCTGACAAAATGGAATTCAAGACAAAGATTTCATAAGGGACAAAGAGTACATGAGAGACAGTTAAGTAGTTCTTGGAGCAAGAGGATATAACCATGATGACTGTATATTTACCTAGTAATATAGCTTCAAAACATGGAAAGTAACAACTGTTAAAACTGTTTGGTGAAATAGCTGGAATTTTAAGCACTTTTTGGAACAGATAAGGGAAAAATAATACATAGAAGATCTGAATGTTAGACATATATTAGGTCGGTGCAATAGTCATCACGGTTTTTGCCATTACAAGATGGCAAAAACCGCGATGACTTTTGCACCGACCTAATATATAAGCTATTAGATAAATACAAACGGTATGCTCAGCAAACCAAGAATAAAAACATATATGAAACATTACAAACTTGACTGTGTAATATGGAATAAGTCTCTGTATGCTTATGTTAGGTACATGCCTTCTGAACTGCATAAAATTAGATTTTTTGATCTATTTTAAAAATACAGTATGAGTCAGTTAAATCCAGACTGAGTTCATTTTCATTTTATAAGATGATCATTTTAACTTTTATGTTTTTCTTTAAAAGATCTGTTGATCTATAGAAGTTGCACACATTTTTGGGGTATATGTGATATTTTAATACATGTATACAATGTGTAATTATTATATTAGTATAATTGGGATATCCATCACTTCAAACTTTCATCTATTCTTTGTGTTGGGAACATTACAATTCTCTTTTAGCTACTTTTTTTTTATTACACTTTAAATTCTGGGATACATGTGCAGAACATGCAGGTTTGTTACATGGGTATATACGTGCCATGGTGGTTTGCTGCACCAATCAATCTGTCATCTACATTAGGTATTTCTCTTAATGCTATCCCTCCCCTAGCCCTTCACCCCTCGACAGGCCCCGGTGTGTGATGTTCCCCTTCCTGTGTCCATGTGTTCTCATCGTTCAACTCCCACTTATGAGTGAGAATGTGGCATCTTTGGTTTTTCTGTTCCTGTTAGTTTGCTGAGAATGATGGTTTCCAGCTTCATCCATATCCCTGCAAAGGACATGAACTCATCCTTCTTTGTGGCTGCATAGTATTCTATGGTATATATGTGCTACATATTTTTTGTTTTTTAATTATACTTTAAGTTCTAGGGTACATGTGCACAACGTGCAGGTTTGTTACATATGTATACATGTGCCATGTTGGTGTGCTGCACCCATCAACTCGTCGTTTACATCAGTTATAACTCCCAATGCCATCCCTCTCCCCTCCCCATAATAGGCCCCAGTGTGTGATGTTCCCCTTCCCATGTCCAAGTGATCTCATTGTTCAATTCCCACCTATGAGTGAGAACATGCGGTGTTTGGTTTTCTGTTCTTGCAAAAGTTTGCTGAGAATGATGTTTTCCAGCTGCACCCATGTCCCTACAAAGGACATGAAGTCATCCTTCTTTGTGGCTGCATAGTATTCTATGGTGTATATGTGCCACATTTTCTTTATCCAGTCTATCATTGATGGGCATTTAGGTTGGTTCCAAGTCTTTGCTATTGTGAGTAGTGCTGCAAGAAACACATGCGTGTATGTGTCTTTATAGTAGAATGATTTATAATCCTTTAGGTATATACCCAGTAATGGGATTGCTGGGTCAAATGATATTTCTGGTTCTGGATCTTTGAGGAATCGCCACACTGTCTTCTACAATGGTTGAACTAATTTACACTCCCACCAACAGTGTAAAAGTGTTCCTATTTCTCCAAATCCTCTCCAGCATCTGTTGTTTCCTGACATTTTAATGATCACCATTCTACCTGGTGTGAGACGGTATTTCATTGTGGTTTTGATTTGCATTTCTCTAATGACCAGTGATGATGACCTTTTTTTTCATATGTTTGTTGGCCGCATAAAAATCTTCTTTTGAGAAGTGTATGTTCATATAGTTCGTCCACTTTTTGATGGGGTTGCTTTTTTCTTGTAAATTTGCTTAAGTTTCTTGTAGATTCTGGATATTAACCCTTTGTCAGATGAATGGATTGCAAAAATTTTCACTCATTCTGTAGGTTGTCTGTTCACTCTAATGATAGTTTCTTTAGTTTCTTTTGCTGTGCAGAAGCTCTTTAGTTTAATCAGGTGCCATTTGTCAATTGTGGCTTTTGTTGCCATTGCTTTTGGTGTTTTAGTCATGAAGTCTTTGCCCATGCCTATGTCCTGAATGGCATTGCCTAGGTTTTCTTCTAGGTTTTTTATGGTTTTAGGTCTTATGTTTAAGTCTTTAGTCTATCTTGAGTTAATTTTTGTATAACGTGTAAGGAAGGAGTCCAGTTTCCGTTTTCTGCTTATGGCTAGCCAGTTTTCCCAACAACATTTATGAAATAGGGAATCCTTTTCCCATTGCTTGTTTTTGTCAGGTTTGTCAAAGATCAGATGGTTGTAGATGTGTGGTGTTATTTCTGAGGCCTCTGTTCTGTTCCATTGGTCTGTATCTCTGTTTTGGTACCAGTACCATGCTGTTTTAGTTATTGTAGCCTTGTAGTGTAGATTGAAGTCAGGTAGCACACTGTTTCCAGGTTTGTTCTTTTTGCTTAGGATTGTCTTGGCTCTGCGAGTTCTTTTTTGGTTCCATGTGAAATTTAATGTAGTTTCTTCTAATTCTGTGAAGAAAATCAATGGTAACTTGTTTGGGATAGCCTTGTATCTATAAATTACTTTGGGCAGTATGGCCATTTTCACGATATTGATTCTTCCTATCCATCAGCATGGAATGTTTTTCCATTTGTTTGTGTCCTCTCCTTTTTCCTTGAGCAGTGGTTTGTAGAGGTCCTTCACATCCCTTGTAAGTTGGATTACTAGGTATTTTATTCTCTTTGAAGCAATTGTGAATAGTTCACTCATGATTTGGCTGTTTGTGTTGGTGTATAGGAATGCTTGTGATTTTTGCACATTGATTTTGTATCCTGAGACTTTGCTGAAGTTGCTTATCAGTTTAAGGAGATTATGGGCTGAGATGATGGGTTTTCTAAATATACAGTCAGTTCATCTGCAAACAGAGACAATTTGACTTCATCTCTTGCTATTTGAATATGCTTTATTTCTTTCTCTTGCCTGATTGTCCTGGCCAGAACTTCTAATACTATGTTGAATAGGAGTGGTGAGAGAGGGCTTCCTTGTCTTATGTTGGTTTTCAAAGGGAATGCTTCCAGCTTTTGCCCATACAGTATGATATTGGTTGTGGGTTTGGCATAAATAGCTCTTATTATTTTGAGATGTTCCATCAATAACTAGTTTATTGAGAGTTTTTAACATGAAGTGGTGTTGAATTTTATCAAAGGCCTTTTCTGCATCTATTGAGATAATCATGTGGTTTTGTCATTGGTTCTGTTTATGTGATGGGTTATGTTTATTGATTTGTGTTTCTTGAACCAGCCTTGAATTCCAAGGATGAGGCTGACTTGATGGTGGTGGATACAGTTTTTGATGGGCTGCTGGATTCAGTTTGCCAGTATTTTACTGAGGATTTTTGCATCGATGT
The DNA here is from genome assembly GCF_024542745.1 of Macaca thibetana thibetana. Taxonomy (NCBI): domain Eukaryota; kingdom Metazoa; phylum Chordata; class Mammalia; order Primates; family Cercopithecidae; genus Macaca; species Macaca thibetana. The sequence goes on from NC_065578.1 coordinate 163,602,036, forward strand.
TCATCAGGGATAATGGCCTGAAATTTTCTTTTTTTGTTGTCTCTCTACCAGATTTTGATATCAGGATGATGCTGGCCTCATAAAAAGAGTCAGGGGGTAGTCCCTCTTTTTCTATTTGGAATAGTTTCGGAAAGAATGGTACCAGCTCCTCTTTGTACCTCTGGTAGAATTTGACTGTGAATCTGTCTGGTCCCAGGCTTTGTTTTAGTTGATAGGCTATTACTGCCCCAGTTTCAGAACTTGTTATTGGTCTATTCAGGGATTCGACTTCTTCCTGGTTTAGCCTTGGGGAGGGTGTAGGTGTCCAGGAATTTATCCAATTTTTCTAGATTTTCTAGTTTATTTGTGTAGGGGTGTTTATAGTATTCTCTGCTGCTAGTTTGTATTTCTGTGGGTTGGTGGTGATATTCCCTTTATCATGTTTTATTGTGTCTATTTGATTCTTCTCTCTTTTCTTCTTTATTAGTCTGGCTAGCAGTCTGTCTATTTTGTTAATCTTTTCAAAAAACCAACTCCTGGATCCACTGAATTTTTTAATGGTTTTTCATGGCTCCATCTCCTTCAGTTCTGTTCTGATCTTAGTTATTTCTTGTCTTCTGCTAGCTTTTGAATTTGTTTGCTCTTGCTTCTCTGGTTCTTTTGATTGTGATGTTAGGGTGTAGATTTTAGATCTTTCCTTCCTGTGTGCATTTAGTGCTATGAATTTCCCTCTAAATACTGCTTTTGTTGTCTCCCAGAGATTCTGGTACTTTGTGTCTTTGTTTTCATTGGTTTCAAAGAACTTACTTATTTCTGCCTTAATTTCGTTATTTACCTAGTAGTCATTCAGAATCAGGTTGTTCAGTTTCCATGTAGTTGTGCGTTTTTGAGTGAGTTTCTTAATCCTGAGTTCTAATTTGATTGCACTGTGGTCTGAGAGACTGTTTATTATTTATGTTCTTTTGCATTTGCTGAGGAGTGTTTTACTTCCAATTATGTGGTTAATTTTAGAGGAAGTGTGATATGGTGCTGAGAAGAATATATATTCTGTTGATTTGGGGTGAAGAGTTCTGTAGATGGCTATTAGGTCTACTTGATCCAGAGCTGAGTTCAAGTCCTGAATATCCATGTTAATTTTCTGTCTCATTGATCTTTCTAATATTGACGGTGGAATTTTAAAGTCTCCAACTATTATTGTGTGGGGGTCTAAGTCTCTTTGTAGGTCTCTATAAACTTGCTTTATGAATCTGGGTGCTCATATTGGGTTCATATATATTTAGGATAGTTAGCTCTTCTATTTGCATTGATTCCTTTACCATTATGTAATGCCCTTCTTTGTCTTTTTTGATGGTTGAAAATCTGTTTTATCAGAGACTAGGATTGCAACCCTTGCTTTTTTTTTTTGTTTTTTTTTTTGCTTTCCATTTGCTTGGTAAATCTTTCTCCATCCGTTTATTTTGAGCCTATGTGTGTCTTTGCATGTGAGATGGGTCTCCTGAATACAGCAACACTGATGGATCTTCACACTTTATCCAATTTGCCAGTCCATGTCTTTTAACTGGGGCATTTAGTTTGTTTCATTTAAGGTTAATATTGTTATGTGTGAATTTGATCCTGTCATTATGATGCTACCTGGTTATTTTGCCCATTAGTTGATGCAGTTTCTTCATCATATTAATGTTCTTTACAATTTGGTATGTTTTTGCAGTGGTTGGTACTGGTTTTTCCTTTCCATATTTAGTGCTTCCTTCAGTAAGGCAGGCCTGGTGATGACAAAATCTCTCAGCATTTGCTTGTCTTTTAAAGGATTTTATTTCTTCTTTGCTTATGAAGCTTAGTTTGGCTGGATATGATATTCTGGGTTGAAAATTCTTTAAGAATGTTGAATATTGGCCCCCACTCTCTTCTAGCTTGTAGGATTTCTGCAGAGAGATCTGCTGTTAGTCTTATGAACTTCCCTTTGTGTGTAGCCTGACCTTTCTCTCTGGCTGCCCTTAACATTTTTTCCTTCATTTCAATCTTGGTGAATCTGATGACTATGTGTCTTGGGGTTGCTCTTCTCAGGGAGTATCTTTGTGGTGTTCTCTATATTTTGTGGATTTGAATGTTGGCCTGTCTTGCTAGGTTGGGGAAGTTCTCCTGGATAATAAACTGAAGAGCGTTTTCCCGATTGGTTCCATTCTCCTTATCATTTTCAGGCACACCAATCAAATGTAGGTTTGGTCTTTTTACATAGTCCCATATTTCTTGGAGGCTTTGCTCTTTCCTTTTCATTCTTTTTTTTCTAATTTTGTCTTCATGCTTTATTTCATTAAGTTGATCTTCAATCTCTGATATCCTTTCTTCTGCTTGATTGATTTGGCTATTGATACTTGTGTATGCTTCAAAAGTTCTTGTGTTGTGTTTTTCAGCTGCATCATGTCATTTATATTCTCTTAACTGGTTATTCTAGTTAGCAATTCCTCTAATCTTTTTTTAAGGTTCTTAGCTTCCTTGCATTGGGTTAGAACATGCTCCTTTAGCTCGGAGGAGTTTATTAGCCACCTTCTGAAGCCTACTTCTGTCAGTTCGTCAAACTCATTCTCCATCCAGTTTTGTGTCCTTGCTGGTGAGGAGTTGTGATCCTTTGGAGAAGAAGAGGCATTCGGGTTTTTTTTTTTTTTTTTTTTTTTTTTTTTTTTTTTTGTATTTTAAGCCTTTTTGCTCTGGGTTTTCCTCATCTTCATGGATTTATATACCTTTGGTCTTTGATGTTGATGACCTTTGGATGGGGTTTCTGTGTGGACATCCTTTTCATTGATGCTGATGCTATTCCTTTCTGTTGGTTAGTTTTCCTTCTAATAGGCCCCTCTGCTGCAGGTCTGCTGGAGTTTGCTGGAGGTCCACTCCAGACCCTGTTTGCTTGGGTATCACTAGCAGAGGCTGCAGAACAGCAAAGATTGCTGCCTGTTTCTTATTCTGGAAGCTTCGCCCCAAAGGGACACCAGCCAGATGCCAACCGGAGCTCTCCTGTATGAGGTGCCTGTTGACCCCTGCTGGGAGGTATCTCCCAGTCAGGAGGCACGGGGGTCAGGGACCCACTTGAGGAGGCAGTCTGTTCCTTAGCAGAACTTGAGTGCTGTGCTGGGAGATTTACTGCTCTCTTCAGAGCCAGCAGGCAGGAACGTTTAAGTCTGCTCAAGCTGGGCCTACAGCTGCCCCTTCCTACAGTCCTTCTGTCCCAGGGAGAAGGGAGTTTTATCTATATGCTCCTGACTGGAGCTACTGCCTTTCTTTCAGAGATACCCTGCTCAGAGAGGAGGAATCTAGAGAGACAGTCTGGCTACAGCAGCTTTACTGAGCTGTGGTGGGCTTCACCTAATTCAAACTTCTGGGAGACTTTGTTTTCACTGCGAGGGGAAAACCACCTACTCAAGCCTCAGTAATGGCGGATGCCCTTCCCCCCACCAAGCTTGAGCATCTCAAGTGGACTTCAGACTGCCGTGCTGGCAGCGAGAATTTCACGCCAATGGATCTTAGCTTGCTGGGCTCCCTGGGGTTGGGATCCGCTGAACTAGACCACTTGGCTCCCTGGCTTCAGCCTCCTTTCCAGGGGAGTGAATAGTTTTGTCTTGCTGACATTCCAAGCAAGGGGTATGAAAAAAACCAAAAAAAAAAAACCAAAACAAATAAAACAAAAAACTCCTGCAGCCAGCTTGGTGTCCGTCCAAACCACCACCCACTTTTGTACTTGAAACCCAGGGCCCTGATGGTATAGGCACCCAGGGGAATCTCCTGGTCTGTGGGATGCAAAGTCTGTGGGAAAAACGTAGTATCTGACCCTCAGGGCACAGTCCCTCAGGGCTCCCCTTGGCTAGGGGAGGGAGTTCTCCAACCCCTTGTACTTCCTGGGTGAGGCAATGTCCCACCCTGCTTCAGCTCGCTCTCCTTAGGCTGCACCCACTATCTAATCAGTCCCAGTGAGATGAGCTGGGTACCTTAGTTGGAAATGCAGAAATCACCCACCTTCTACGTTGATCTTGCTGGGAGCTGCAGACCAGAACTGTTTCTGTTTGGCCATCTTGCCAGTCTTTTCTAGCTATTTTAACATATACAATGAATTATTGTTAACTATAATTTTTCTAGTCTACTATCAAATATCAGAATTTATCCCTTCTATCTAACTGTATTTTTGTATTTATTGACCAATTTCTCTTCGTCCCCCCTGCTCCCTTCCCAGCCTCTGATAACCACCATACTGCTGTCTATCTTCATGAGATCCACTTTTTAGCTCCCACATATGAGTGAGAACATGTGATATTTGTCTTTGTGTGTCTGGATTATTTTACTTAACATAATGACCCCCAGTGCCATCCATGTTGCTGCAATTGACAAGATTCCATTCTTGTTTATGGCTAAATAATATTCTGTTGTGTATATATACCACGTTTTCTTTATCTACTTATCCATTGGACACAGGTTGATTCCATATATTGGCTTTTGTGAATAGTGCTGCAATAAACATGGGAGTGCAGATATCTCTTCAGTATACTAATTTCCTTTCTTGTCTATATATACATGGCAGTGGGACTGCTGGGTTATATGGTAGTTCTAGTTTTAGTTTTTTGAGGAACCTCCATACTGTTTTCCATAATGACTGTCCTGCTTAACATTCTCATCAATAGCATTCTCTTTCCTCTACATCCTCGCCAGTATTTGTTATTTTTTGTCTTTTGGATAACAGCCATTTTAACTTGGGTAAGAGGCTATCTCAATATAATTCTTATTTTCATTTCCACTATTAATGATATTGAGGATATTTTTCATACACTTGTTGGATATTTGTATGTCTTCGTTTGAGAAATATCTACTCACATCTTTTGCCCACTTTAAAATCAGATTATTTGCTTTTTTGCTACTGAATGGTTGGAGTTTCTAATATATTTTGGTTATTAGTTCCTTCTCGGATGCATAGTTTACAAATATTTTCTCCCATTCTGTGGGTTGTCTCTTTCCTTTGTTGCTGTTTCCTTTGCCCTGTAAAGCTTTTTAGCTTGAAATAAATCCCATTTGTCTACTTTTGCTTTTGTTGCCTGTGCTTTTGAGGTCTTAACCCAAAAATCTTTGCCCAGACCAATGTCTTATAGCATTTTCTCAGTGTTTTCTTCTAGTAGTTTCATAGTTACACATCTTACATTTGAGTCTTTAACTCATTTTGAGTTAGTTATTTCTTTGCTAATTTTGTTTCTTTATACTCTAGTAATTAATTTTCCTTCTAATGTACAGCTTTGAATAGTCTGTGTGTGAGAAATGCTATCGTAGTCTGAAAATATCTTAACTTTGCTCTTGCTCTTGAATTCTTATTTAACTAGGTATAAGAAATCTAGATTGAAAGTTACTTTTGTCTCAGAACTTTGGAGATAGACTTTCTTTTTAAGTCATTTTCCGTTATTGCTTTTGGGAAATCTAATAGGTGAAAGGTGAATTTTTCTTTCTTTGCAGTTAATCTGTCTTTTTCTGCTGGTTATTTTAAGGTTGTTTTTCTTCCTGATTGCTTTCTTTCATTTCACTTCAGTGTTTTTCACTTCAATGTTTCTGTTGTGAGTTATTCATTTCTTTTTTCATTTTTCTTTCTCTGTTCCTATTGATCTTCATCACTCTTAGTATTTCTGTTGTTTGTCAGTTTTGAAAAATTCAGAGCCAGTATGTCTTAAACTATTATTTCTTTGTATTATCTTAATTCACTCTACCTGAAACTTAACTGATATATATAGTAGAATTTCTTCTTCAATCATTGATGTCTCAATCTCATTTTTATCTTTTCTTCCTCTAAATATATCTAGCTGCATTCCAGATAATTTTTCCAAATCTGTCTTCTAATTCATCAATTTTCTTTTCCTTTGTATCTAAATGACTGTTCCATTTACAGTTTTAAAAATTTCCTTGACTGTATTTTCATTTCCATGAGTATATTTAGTTATTTTTTACATGGCTATTTCTTCTTCTACAGTGTCTTATTCTTTTATCCTTTAGCTGTGTAATCATTGTTATGGGCTAAAATGTGTTTCTGCCCCTCCCCACATTCATGTGTTGAAGTCTTAACGTCCAGTACCTCAGAATGTGATTGAATAGTTGCTTTTTGACGTTCATTGCAGTTACACCCTAATAAACCCACTGTAAGATGAAAATATTGTATGTTGTTTTTATTTCCAGCTTTTAAGTTCAGGTGTACATGTGCAACATGTGTAGGTTTGTTGCATAGGTAAATGTGTGCCATGGTAATTTGCTGCACAGATCATCCTATCACGTAGGTATTTAACCCATTATCTATTAGTTATTGTGGAAGACAATGTGATGACCCCTCAAAGACCTAGAGGCAGAAATACCGTTCGACCCAATAATCTCATTGCTAGGTATACTCAAAGGAATATAAATAACTCTGTTATAAAGATACATGCATGTGTGTGTTCACTGCAGCACTATTCGCAATAGCAAAAATATGGAATCAACCTAAATGCCCTTCAATAATAGACTGGATAAAGAAAATGTGGTACCTATATGCCATGGAATACTATGCAGCCATAAGAAGGAATGACATTATGTCCTTTGCAGGAACATGGATGGAGCTGGAAGCAGTTTTCCTCAGCAAACTAATGCAGGAACAGAAAACCAAATACCATATGTTCTCATTTATAAGTGGGAGGTGAATGATGAGAACACACGGGCCCTTGCGGAGAAACGACACACACTGGGCCCTGGTGGGGGTGGGAGGAGGGAGAAAATGTCGTATGTTAAAAATGTATTTAACACACAAATCTACTAGACATCATAACTTAGTCTAATCTACCTTAAACATGCTCTGAACACTTACATTAACTATAGTTGGGCAAAATAATCCAGTGCAAATCCTATTTTATAATAAAGTGTTCTTTCAATTTTTTAAATTGATATATCATAGTTGTACATATTTTTTGGGTACAGGTGATATTTTTATACATGTATACAGCATGTAGTGGTCGAATCATGGTATTTTTACATCCATCATCTCAAACATTTATCTTTTCTTGTGGGTGTTGGGGACATTACAGTTCTTTTGGGTATTTTGAAATCTATAATAAGTTATTGTAAACTGTAATTTTCCTACTGTACTATTGAATACTAGAAATTATTTTTTCTATCTAACCATATCTTTGTACCCCTTAACCAACTTCTCTTTCTTGATAACTCCAGTGCTAGGGGAATTTCACCATAAAGGGTTTTTTGTTGTTGAAGGTTTACTTTCATTACTTTTATTCCCATAGATTATTGGGGTACAGGTGGTATTTGGTTACATGAGTAAGTTCTTCAGTGGTGATTTGTGAGATTTTGGTGCACCCATCACCTGATCAGTATAAACTGCACCATATTTGTAGTCTTTTATCCCTCACCCCACTCCTACCCTTTCCCCCAAGTCCCCAAAGTCCATTGTATCATTCTTTTCATCCTCATAGCTCAGCTTCCACATATCATTGAGAACATTATAATGTTTGGTTTTCCATTCCTGAGTTACTTCACTTAGAATAATAGTCTCCAATGTCATCCAGGTCACTGCAAATGCCGTTATTCATTCCTTTGTATGGCTGGGTAGTATTCCATCATATATATATATATGAGATATATATAAAAATATGTGTATTATATCCTATATATATCATATACAGGATATATATACACATATATACATATATAACATATATCCTATATAGGATATATATCGTATAACCTGTATATCCTGTATATATCCTATATCCTATGTATAGGATATATATCATATATATGTATATATGTGTGTATGTGTGTACGTATACACACACACACACACACACATATACACATACCACAGTTTCTTTATCCACTTGTTGATCGATGGGCATTTGGATTCGTTCCATGATTTTGCAATTGCGAATTGTTTTATAAACGTGTGTGTGCAAGTATCTCTTTTGTATAATGACTTCTTTTCCTCTGGGTAGATACCCAGTAGTGGGATTGCTGGATCAAATGGTAGTTCTACTTTTAGTTCTTTAAGGAATCTTCACACTGTTTTCCATAGTGGCTATGCTAGTTTACATTTCCGCCAGCAATGTAGAAATGTTCCCTGATCACCACATCTATGCCAACATTAACTGTTTTTTATTTTTTGATTAGGGCCATTCTTGCAGGAGTAAAGTGATATCACACTGTGGTTTTTATTTGCATTTCCCTGATCGTCAGTGATGTTGAGCAGTTTTTCATATGTTTCTTGGCCATTTGTGTTCTTCTTCTGAGAATTATCTATTCATGTCCTTAGCCCACTTTTTGATGGGATTGTTTTATTCTTAATGATTTGAGTTCTTTGTAGATGCTGGATATTAGTCCTTTGCCAGATGTATAGATGGTGGAGATTTTCTCTCATTATGTGGGTTGTCTGCTTACTCTGCTGACTGTCCCTTTTGCTGTGTGAAAGCTCTTTGGTTTAATTAGGTCCCAGCTATTTATCTTTGTTTTTATTGAATTTGCTTTTGGGTTCTTGGTCATGAACTCCTTGCCTAAGTCAATGTCTAGAAGAGTTTTTCCAATGTTCTCTTCTAGAATTTTTATAGTTTCATGTCCTAGGTTTAAGTCCTTCTTCCATCTTGAGTTGATTTCTGTATAAGGTGAGAGATGAGGATCCAGTTTCATTCTCCCACGTGTGGCTAGCCAATTATCCCAGCACCATTTGTTGAAAAGGGTGTTTTTTCCCACTTTATGTTTTTGTCTGCTTTGTCGAAAATCAGTTGACTGTAAGTATTTGGGTTTATTTCTGGGTTCTCTATTCTGTTCCATTGGTCTATGTGCCTATTTTTATACCAGTACTATGCTATTTTGGTGACGATGGCCTTATAGTATAGTTTGAAATCAGGTAGTGTGATGCCTCCAGATTTGTTCTTTTTGCTTTGTCTGGCTTTGTCTCTGTGGGCTCTTTTTTTCCATATGAATTTTAGAATTTTTTTTTTTTTCTAATTCTGTGAATTTTGATGGGGACTGTGTTGAATCTGTAGATTGCTTTTGGCAGTATGGTCATTTTCACGGTATCAGTGCTGCCCATCCATGAACATGGGATGTGTTTCCATTTGTTTGTGTCATCTATGATTTCTTTCAGCAGTGTTTTGTAGTTTTTCTTACAGAGGATTTTCACCTCCTTGGTTAGGTATATTCCTAAGTATTTTATTTTATTTTATTTTATTTATTTTATTTTATTTTTGCAGCTATTGTAAAAGGGATTGAGTTCTTGATTTGATTCTCTGCTTGGTTGCTGTTGGTGTATAGAAGAGCCACTGATTTGTGTACATTAATGTTGTATCCGGAAACTTTGCTGAATTCTTTTATCAGTAGGAACCTTCTGGAGGAATCCTTAGGGTTTTCAAGGTAAATGATCATATTGTCCCAAACAGTGACAGTTTGATATCCTCTTTACCAATTTGGATGTCCTTTATTTCTTTCTCTTGTCTGATTGCTCTGGCTAGGACTTCCAGTACTATGTAGAAGAGGAGTGGTGAGAGTGGGCATCCTTGTCTTATTCCTGTTCTTTGAGGGAATGCTTTCAGCTTTTCCCCATTCAGTATTATGTTTGTTGTGGGTTTGTCATAGATGACTTTTATTACATTAAGGTATGTCCATTGTATGCCAATTTTGCTGAGAGTTTTACTCACAAAGGGTTGCTGGATTTTGTCAAATGTTTTTTCTGCATCTATTGAGATGATCGTGTGCTTTTTATAAAATTTCCATCTTAATTTCGTTTTTGACCCAATGCTCATTCAGGATCAGGTTATTTAATTTCCATGTATTTGCATGGTTTTGAAGGTTCCTTTTGGAGTTGATTTCCAGTTTTATTCCACTGTGGTCTGAGAGAGTGCTTGATATAATTTCAATTTTCTTACATTTATTAAGGCTCATTTTATGGCCTATCATATGGTCTATCTTGGAGAAAGTTCCATGTGCTATTGAATAGAATGTGCACTCTGTGGTTGTTGGATGAAATGTTCTGTATATATCTGTTAAGCCCATTTGTTTTAAGGTGTAGTTTAAATTCATCGTTTCTTTGTTGACTTTCTGTCTCGACCTGTCTAGTGCTGTCAGTGGAGTATTGAAGCCCCCCACTATTATTGTGTGGCTGTCTGTCTCATTTCTTAGGTCTGTTAGTAATTGTTTCATAGATTTGGTAGCTCTAGTGTTAGGTGCATGTATGTTTAGGATTGTCATATTTTCCTGTTGGACAAGCCCTTTTATCATTATATATTATCCCTCTTTGTCTCTTTTAACTGCTGTTGCTTTAAAGTTTATTTCATCTGATATAAGAATAGCTACCTCTGCTCACTTTTGATGTCCATTTGCATGAAATGCCTTTTTCCACCGGTTTACTTTCAGTTTATGTGAGTCCTTATGTGTTAAGTGAGTCTCCTGAAGGCAGTAGATAGTTGGTTGGTGAGTTCTTATCCAGTCTGTGGCTCTGTATCTTTTAAGTGGAGCATTTAGGCTATTTACATTCAGCGTTAGTATTGAGATGTCAGGTAGTGTTGCATTCCAGCATGCTCTTTGTTGCCTGTGCGCTTTGTTTTTTTGTTTTTTGTTTTTGCTTTTTAACTTGTATTTTTGTTTTATAGGTAGGTCCTGTGTGATTTATGCTTCGAAGAGGTTCTGTTATGATGTGTTTCCAGGATTTGTTTCAAGATTTAGAGCTCCTTTTAGCAGTTCTTGTAGTGGTGGTTTGGTAATGGCAAATTCCCTCAGCATTTGCTTGTCTGAAAACAACTGCACCTTTCCTTCATATATGATGCTTAGTTTCGCTGGATACAAAATTCTTGGCTAATAATTTGTTTTGTTTGAAGAAGCTGAAGATAGGTTCCCAATTCCTTCAAGCTTGTAGGGTTTCTGCTGAGAAGTCTACTGTTAATCTGATAGGTTTTCCATTACAGGTTACCTGGCGCTTCTGTCTCACAGCTCTTAAGTTTCTTCCCTTCATCTTAATGTTGGATAACCTGATGGCAATGTGCCTAGGTGAAGATCTTTTTGCGATGAACTTCCCAGGTGTTCTTTGTGCTTCTCATATTTGGATGTCTAGGTCTCTAGCAAGGCTGGGGAAGTCTTCCTCAATTACTCCCCCAAATATGTTTTACAAACCTTTAGATTTCTCTTCTTCCTCAGGAACATTGATTATTGTTGGGTTTGGTCATTTAACATAATCTCAGACTTCTTGGAGGCTTTGTATTTTCTTATTCTTTTTTCTTTGTCTTTGTTGGATTCAGTTAATTCAAAGACCTTGTCTTTGGGCTCTGAATTTCTGTCTTCTACTTGTTCAATTCTATTGCTGAGACTTTCCAGAGCATATTGCATTTCTTTTTTTTTTTTTTTCTTTATTACACTTTAAGTTCTGGGATACAAGTGCAGAACGTGCAGGTTTGTTACATAGGTATACATGTGTCATGTGGTTTGCTGCACATTGCATTTCTGTGTGTCCAGTGTTTCCTGAAGCTTTGATTGTTTTTTCTTTATGCTATCTATTTCCTTGAGCATTTCTTCCTTCACTTTTTGTATTGTTTTTTGGATTTCCTTGCATTCGGCTTTTCCCTTCTCTGATGCCTCCCTGATTAGCTTAGTAACTAACCTCCTGAATTCTTTTTCAGGAAAATCAGGGATTTTTTCTTGGTTTGGATCCATTGCTGGTGAACTAGTGTGATTTTCTTGGAGGTGTTGAAAAGCTGTGTTTTATCCTATTTCCAGGGTTGGTTTTCTGGTTCCTCCTAATTTGGATAGCCTCTGTCAGAAGGAAGGTCTAGGGCCGAAGGCTGTTGTTCAGGTTCTTTAGTCTCTCGGGATGTTTCCTTGATGTAGTACTCTCCCCCTTTTCCTATGGATGTGGCTTCCTGTGAGCGGAACTGCAGTGATTGTTATCTCTTTTCTGGGTCTAGCCATCCTGGGAGTCTACCTGGCTCCGGGATGGTACTGGGGGTTGTCTGCACAGAGTCCTGTGACATGAACCATCTATGGGTCTCTCAGCCGAGGATACCAGCACTGTATTTGGTGCATGTCCTGGGTCCTGTAGGAGCAGTTGGCTTCCTTCAGAGGGTCTGTGGGTCCTCTCGGATTTCCTGGTTTGTTCTTGCAGTCATTTTGGAGCTAAAGTTCATGATGTGAATCTCCACATGCTACTCTGTCCATCTGTGTTAGAGCTGCAATCTAGTCCTGCCTCCCATCCACCATGATGATCACGATAATTTCATTACTTCTCTGTTTGTTTTACGTGACATGGTACTTATAATCCATGCCCAGTTCTATTATTACATTAGTAAGTACATATCAGTTTAAGGTTGAAAGTGTTGCAAAGTTTTAACTTTTTTTTCTAGATTCTATTTTATCCAAAGAGGAATTATAAACATTTTATCCTTGAATGGGTCAAACGAGAGCTGCTGAGCTCTGTATTCATCACATTTATTATACTGAGAAAATTATGTTAGCTTCTGTAGATGTTAAAAATGCCTAGGATTATTGCTTTCAAAGTTTTATTCTTCAAACGTTTCTAAAATTTCTTTTTGATTCACTTCTACTTTATTCTTTTGCTTGCTAATATTTCCAAATTTTCCAAGCCCTGTTGCATTTTATTTTCCTCCTTAATCATTTTTGTAGCATCATCAAAGTTAGTGCCATCTCAAAATATAATCTGTAAATGTTCACTCCTCCTTTCAAATAATTAATTAAAATGCTACATAAAACAAGACTCACTCTTGGCCTTGTTGCCATCCCACTAAATATTGTCTCTCAATTCAGGGTGTTGCTACTTTTTATTATTTGCTATTTCAGTCTCAGTGACAGGTTGCCTAACCAAATCAATTTGAAAACACTTTCTTGAAGGGCTTTATAATGCAGTGTTTCAAATGTCCTACCAAAACTCAGTACATTGCCTCTACTGAGTTTGTTATTTACTGATACAGTATTACTTTTTTTCTAACTTAAATATCTGTGAGTATCTGTTTAGTATTTTAGAATTTCACTGTGCTTTCTAGTTTTTCAGAGTTCTCTTTGTTCAAGGCCTTATTATATTTTTCACATGATGAACTCATTCCTTTTGGAGAACCTGAAAGGAATAAGGACAGGAAAATTATATCTATGAGGGTTAAGGAGACCTCTACAAAATCTATAAGGGAGATATTTAGTGAGGTTTTATGGCCAACCTAAAAGTAAAGTACAGCCAGACATGATGGCTCACACCTGTAATCCCAGCACTTTGGGGAGGATTACTTGAGACCAGACTGGGAAACATGGCAAAACCCTGTCTCTACAAAAAATACAAAAAATTAACCAGGTATGGAGGCATGCGCCTGTAGTTGCAGCTACCTGGGAGGCTGAGCCCCATAGTTCAAGGCTGCAGTGAGCAGTGATTGAAGCACTGCACTCTAGCCTGGGTGACACTTGAATCTGTGTCAAAGAAAGAAAAGAAAAGAAAAGGAAAAAGAGTAAAGTACATAAATAAATTGCCTTTATACTAATTATGACCATTTAGATGTGGCACAGGCGTATGCATACATATCAGTTAAGTAGCTGAAAAATAGAAGGCTAAGAAGCTTACCATGTTATAGAAGCCATCTATTCCTCCTTTGTTCATTTATTCAGGCGGGCAAAACAAAGTAGCACAAACTGGGTAACTTAAAAGCAACGACATTTATTTCTCACAGTTCTGGAAACTGGGAAGTTCACGATCAGGGTGCCAGAGATTTGGTGTCAGGTGAAGGCTTGTTTATCATTAATGGTGACTTCTCACCATGTCCTCACAGGGTGTAAGGACCGAGGCAGCTCTTTGGGGCCTCTTTTATAAGAATGCTAATCCCATTCATGGGAGTTCCACCCTCATGACCTAGTCATCTCCAAAGGAGTCATTATTTATTTATTATTATTTTTTTAGACAGGGTCTCCCTCCTGTCACCCAGGCTAGAGTGCAGTGATGCAGTCACAGCTCACTGCAGCTGTTACTGTCTGGGCTCAGGTGATCCTCCCACCTCAGCCTCCCTAGTAGCTGGGACCACATGCGTGCACCACCACAATCTGCTAATGTTTGTATTTTTTAGAGACAATATTTCAGCATGTTGCCCAGGCTGGTCTCAAACTCCTGGACTCAAGCAATCTGCCCACCTTGGCCTCCCAAAGCATTGGGATTACAGGTGTGAGCCACCCCATCTGGCTGGACTCGTCTCTTAATACCATCACATTGGGAGTTAGGTTTTAACAAATGAATTCTGAAGGGACACAAACATTCAGACTAAAGCATTTCCCCTTCCCAACTCCACTTCACTTGAAATCTCTTCCTATGTCCTGTTAGTTAATGTTCTTATACACACAACAGGAAGAACTTCTGTAGTAGACTTTTAAGACTTGGCTTTTGCAGACCTTCTTGCTTTTCCTCTTGTATTCCTGGCAGTCTTTCTTGATGTCTTTCCTCGGTTTCTACTCTTTTTCCCCTGCTATTTTGTGTTGGAGGGCTGCAGGGCTCAGACCTTGACCCACCTCTTTATTTACACGGACTCTCTTGGTGACCTCATCTCAGTTGATGCCAATTTCATTGTTTTTTCTTCAGTTATTGGATCCAAAAATCTTGCAGTTATACTTGACTCCTATGTTTTCCTCCCTCTGCCCATCAATCTGTTAGGAAATGCTTTCTGTTCTGTCTTTAAAGTCTTAAAGTATAACCTGCCCACTTCTCACCACTCTTGGTCTGAGTCACCGTCACCTCTTTTCTTGCTAAAATAGTCTTCTAACAGGGCTTCCTGTCTCCATCCTGTTAGTTTAACCTCAAATCAGGTGCCAGAATTCATTTTTTAAAAAAGTAAATTACCATGTCATTGTTTCTGCTCAAAGTCCTGAGATGGCTGCCTGTTTCATTCAGGGTAAAAGCCAAAATCTTATAATGACCTATAAGACCTCACATGATTTCAAACCCATTACACTTCCATGATTTCCTTTCCCTACCACTCTCCCCTTACTCCCTTTGCTTCAACCACCCTGGCCAACTTGTTGATCCTTGAAAACATCAGGCAGCTCCTACTTAACAACTTTGCATTGACTACTGTCTTGGCTTGGAATGCTCTTCCTCTGGGGTCACTCTCTCATGTCCTCATGTCCGTGCTCCTACATCACCCTATCAATGTCTGACATTGACCACACTCTCCAATACTGCTCCCTGTCTTCACTCCTGTCTCCTGCACATGTGCCTGATTCCCTTCCCTGCTCTATTTGCTCTCACTTCCTCTTATGATAATGTGTGTTAAGTTTGTTTTGTGCTGCTATGAAGGAATATTGAGGATGGGTAATTTATAAAGGAAAGAGATGTATTTAACTCATGGTTCTACAGGCTGTACAAGAATGGCACCAGCATCTGCTAGGCTTACAGTGAGGCATCAAAAAGCTTCCACTCATGGCAGAAGAAAAGGAGAGCTGGTATATCACATGGCAAGAGAGATGCCAGGCTCTTTTAAACAGTCAGCTCTCCTGTGAACTAAGAGTAAAAACTCACTCATTACTGTACAGAGGGCACCATGCCATCCCCATGACCCAAACACTTCCCACTAGGCCCCACCTCCAAAACTGAGCATCACATTTCAACATGAGATTTGAGGTGACAAACATCCAAACTATATCATAATGTGTGTTTAACTTATTTTTAAAAGTGGTTTGACATTTATCTCTTCCTACTAGAGTGTAAGTTCCTCTAGGTCAGGAAGCTGTGATATTTTGTTCACCAAGACATTCCAAGAACCCAGAACAATTCTGGAATGTAATAGATGCTTGGTGGGTACATGTGGAATGAATGAAGAAACAGTCTAGTAAGGGATAGACAAAAATAAAGATGACTGCACTATATCGGGATCAATTCTGAAAGAGCTATGTATCAAGTGCTAAGGGAACACAACGGGGGCATCTGATCTATTCTGGGGGCTCAGGTGAAGATTCCTAGATAAGAGAACAACTGAACGGAATCTTCAAATATTAGTAGGCTTTAGTCAGTGGAAGAGTTCTCAGTAGAGCAAATAGAACAGAGACTTCAAACATCGAGTTGTGCATTGAATTAGTAGGTTTCTAACGTTGCCTTACCAGTGCCTGGTGAACAGTCAGGTGAATGAGATCAACAAACAGAGGCTGAGCTGATCAGAAACACGGAGCTCAGTAGGGTGGCCAGGCAGAACTTGGCATCAGAGAGATGAAGAACTTCCTCTGATTATTTTAAAGATCAAGATCTCTTCCCCTACCACCCAAATAAAACAAAATAAATCCGGAGTATCTGTTCTATACACGGATAACTAGCCTTCCTTGACAGTAGAGTTACAAAGACTGAGCATATATAGTCTGTGGTTTTAATTAAAAGAAATTTATATCAAAGTTGATTTGCCACAGATTTATTACTATACACAATCGTTTCATTGTTGTATACTTACCTAAATAATAAATAGCTCATACACATTACTGTAATTAGATACATCTCACACATCCAGACCTAAATTTGTATTTTTTTCATATTTTTACTCTCTCAGACTTACGTTAATTTTCATGATAACTTGTGCTATCAGATTCTCATTACTACTCTCTGCTGCTCCAACATTCCCATAACTTCCAACCACACAGGTACACAAGCAAGGATCCAAGATCTTATTCCCTAGTATCTAGATCTTTTCTTCATTGTGGACAAAATTGTATCCATGTAAAATTAATATGTTGAAGCCCTAACCTCCTCCAATGGGACTATATCTGGAAATAGGGCCTTGAGGGAGGTAGTTAAGGTTAAATAAGGTTGTAAGGGTCCTAATCTGACAAGGCTGGTGTCCTTATAAGAAGAGGAAGCAATACCTGAGATCTGTCCCTCTCCACACATGTACACACAAAGAGTCTATGTGAGGATGCAGCGAGAAGGCGGCCATCTACAAGCCATTGAGAGAGGACTCATCAGAAACTGCATTTGCCAGAACCTTGATCTGGGACTTCTAGCTTCCAGAACTGTGAGAAAATCAGTTTTTGTTTGAGTCTCCCAGTCTGTGGTAACTTGTCATGGTAGCCTGAGAAGCCTAGCACACCTTCTTATGCTACCCAGTTTCCATATGTACTCAAGTGTCCCACAGTTGAAGTTTTTCATGTTGGCTATCAATTCCCACTCGTTAATTTTTTAAATTCAACAATTTATTCAAATATGTATCAAGTAAGCCAAGATCTGTGGGTAAGAACAGAGCTTCCATCTGTGATATTGTAAAGAAGGAAAAAGAGGTTCGTGCTAGTTTTGCTGTTGCACGTCAAACTGTGCTTTTCAGCCACAGTGCATGGTGATTAGTTAAGATGGAAAAGGCATCAACTTTGTGGGTGAAAGGCATGGACAGGAACATGTTCCTATTGATGGCAATTGGGTTTGGTACTATCTGAGCTTTCGGACATCCACTAGGGGTCTTGGAACGTATCCCCTGCTGATAAGAAGGGGCTATTGTATTTGATTTTAGTAAAAACTTCTCAGTCATTCTCAAAGGTAGAACTAAAACTAAAGAGTGAGTGGAAGAAACTGTTATCCAGAGGCAGAGTTTTAGAATCATATTATCTACCAAGAAGACTCACGTTTTGCCAGGGGGCCAAGTATTCCTAAATTCATTCTTCCATTCTGTCCCTATTACCACTATTTTACTGTTGTTCCCCTAAATCACTCTATTAGATCTCAATACATTTTTTTCTTGCCTTTAGATAGAAGAAGAATTTGTTTGGCTAAAGATTTAAAGGGCAAGTTCATTAAATGAAACTTGATTTTTCCTTGCTGTATTGAATTTTATACAGTTATTTATTTTTACTTACCAAGTTCATTCTTTAAGAAAGTGGCTCAAGCTCTAGATAGCTCAATCTATCTACAAGTTTCACTATAATGAAAAATTCACATTATTCTTATGAAAAAGGATCTTATGGGCATAACACTAAGCTAGAATTTAAGGCACAAGATCACTTTTCCATTCTGCTTTTTATTAACTCTGGATACAATGGAGAAAATACTGGCTGGCCTGGATACTGGGAGGATAATTTGGTAATGTCTAAAAAATTATACAGTTTGCCATGTAAAGTTAATGCTTTAAACATTTTTAATACAAATAAGTAAACATTTTTGAATCTATTTTCACTTAGTTGATCAAAAATTGCCATATAGTATCCACAAATAACTGGATTTAAAAATATTTAAATTGCTGTGAGTTCACCGAGGAGAAGTTGTGTGACAAAACTGTGTGCAAAGTATGAACATGTTTTCAATTTGAAACTGGCCTGGAAAATGACATTACTGACATTTCCAGTGGCCTAAAATATTTTGTCAACATTAGTTAGAGCTAAATTTTACAAAGTATTCTGAGCCTGCCAAGAAACACAAAGAAAGGACAATTAATTGAATTGCAAATCCAGGGTAATTTGTTAATTTTAGTGTCTGAGTATATTTCTCAGCTTCCTTAGTATGAAAGATATATTTTAAAGAAACCATAAGAAACTTACATAAAAATAATAAGGTATATGGATAAATTGTTTATGGGACAATATTTCCTTAATGAGCTACCTGCCTTGGGGTATTATTGTGGAACTTAAAGTTTATATCATATTAGATCTCACAAAGAGATTTTATTTTCTTAATGTATTCCTATTCTAATCCAAATCTCAAAAAGGCAGCCATATCCAACCTTATTGATGATGTTTCTATATATTTTGTAATTATGTATATTGGATTAGGGAGCACTGTGACATTAAGAAGAGTACAGTGGTTGTTTCAGCATCAGTGTCATAGGTCTGCTGTTCCAGTTTGGGATATGTTGGGGTAGGTCAGAATGGGAGTCACACTGGGGAAGTTAGTTTGTCAATATCCTGGGGCAAAGTATCAGAAGCTTTACTTTATTCATTCATCTAGAAGCCATCAATCTCTGAGGGACTGATAACTCTATACCAACACAGAAAAGATTCCTAGGGATCCTAATCCTATCCTCTCTGTGAATTACATAGTGACTTGGAAACTAAAGTAAGGAAAAACTTCAGCAATGAGATTTGCTAAATGTTGCAATGTACAACTGAGGGAGTCTGTGTGAGTGTCATTTCTGTATATCTTTTAAAAATAGGAACAAGATTAATTATCTAGAGTGATTATAGTTTGGCCCATTGCAAACAGGAGGATGGATTGTAATGGTGATTCCTGGGAAGTCTCTACGAGGACACTATTTCCTGTGGTGTCTGTCAATACCTATTACTGTATTTTTGTTGCATCTCTAATCATCACTCTGTTGGATCTTACTATATTTATTTCTTGCCTTTAGATTGAATAAGAATTCATTTTAAGAAATATTTAAATGGCAAATTTATAAAGTAAAATTGGATTTTCCTTTTCCAAATTAATTTTTTATATAGCTATTTATTTTTACTTACCAAGTTTGTTCTTTCAGTGACTCAAGCCACAGACATATATTAAGGAAAAGCTCTTGCAGATTTTGTGAATCAACAAATATTCAGTATCACGTTTTTATGTTTATTCAGTACCTCTCACCCCTACCCCAATATATCAGAGCAGTGGGTCACTGACCATTAATACAATTTTATTAAATTGAAATTAATTAATAATTTGTTCTTTTTAGCAAGTAATAGTGAAGTTTTCATTGCTTTTTCAATTTACAACAGGTTTATTGGGAGATAACCTCACTGTAATTCGAAGATCATCTATATTTCAATGTATTTTATTATACAACAGTGAATAATTAAATAGACATGTGCCTTTAGTATGCATATACAGAAATGCATAGACAAAATATCAGTGAATCTCATTCATCAAAATATTTAGCTGTGATCGCACCACTGCATTCACTTGGGTAATAGAGTAATGATATACTGTGCTAAGCATTTCCAACATTTTTAATCCTAATTCCTACAGATGGAGTTACTATATAACTTAGCTTTTCCATTGCTTTTATAGAAGTTACTTTCCTATAAAAATGTGAAATTCACAATGCTCATTAATTTAATTTATTATTCTTTCAAGAGCCATATGAATTTATATCTTTACATTTTTATATTTTTGAATACTTTTCCATCTATAACTTGATTTATAATGAGTTTACAGCAGTTCCAGATGCATTTATACATCTGTGCTTCCAAAACAAGTTAGAATTATTAGTTTAGCTATGAGGAGATTTAACTTATTTTATGTGCATTTCAAAGGTACCATGGGTGAAATAAGTTTTATACAGAATGGTAAATTTACTATCCTCTTATTGACAAACGTAGTGTAGCATTAAAACTTTCTTATTTTGAAGTAATTTTAGATATACAAAGTTTACAGAGATTGTACAGAGGGTTTCTGTATACCCCAGTTTTCCTTGTTAACATCCCATATCACCCTGGTACATTTAGAAAAACTAAGAAACCAACATTTGCACATTACTGTTGACTAAACTTCAGATTTTACTCAAATTTCTCTAGTTTTTCCACAAATGTCTTTTTTTTTTTTCCTATTCCATGATTTGGTCTAGGACACCACATTGCATTTTGACAAAGTTTTTATTAAAACAAAATTTTAGAATTGGGACTAAATGCCTACTTCCCAAATGTCTACTTCAAAGGGTGCCTTGGAAGAAACCAGTTCTGCTACTGTTTTAGTTAATTTTAAAGCCTTTCTCTAGCTTTCTTCATTTCATTCAGTTAAGTAAAAGTGAAGAAGAAGCTGCACACTTGACTGACTCTCTGCCCTAAATCCTGTCCCACTTCTCCCATCTCTGATAACCCAGTAAACATTCTAACATCTTAAATTATTTTCCAGTCACCCACCCTCTGTAATCTGAAGTCTTCAAGAATGTTCTTGCTGCAGTATCAGTGAATTGCTCTAACAGGGCATTAAATCATTCCTCTATGAAACAAAGCATGAGATACCCATGCTAGTTCTCTTATATTGGAATACTTTTATTGGGGAAGGATGGCATCTGGAAGTTTCTTTTAAAAAACCCAGTCTGAAAAACTTTTAAAATCATTTTTTGTCATTGCTACTACATTATCCACTGATATTGAGGTAATTTTTTCTCCTAAAACATTTTCGGGGAAGGATATAACTCTTTGGCATCCCAGAAA
This sequence comes from Macaca thibetana thibetana, assembly GCF_024542745.1. Classification (NCBI taxonomy): domain Eukaryota; kingdom Metazoa; phylum Chordata; class Mammalia; order Primates; family Cercopithecidae; genus Macaca; species Macaca thibetana. The sequence goes on from NC_065578.1 coordinate 163,623,141, forward strand.
AGCTATCATCTGACATCTGCCTGAGAAGCTTCCCGTATGGGGCTTTGATGAAAGGGCTTGATCCTCCAACCAAGTTTCAAACTGAGGTGACTGTGGAGAAAACCAACTTGGCAAAAATAACAACTTTTCAGGCTATTAGCATCTTTGGAAGCTATAATTTTACTTTTGAACTTGATTTTCCGATAAACCTGCAGCTTTAAATCTAAAGATTTTAAGTTGTATCTTAACACATAACAATAACTATACATTTTAAAATTTTAGGTTGACATTTTAGTTGAATAAGCAGTTTTGTCATATGAGAATTAAAATTCTATTTCCTGGAACTCTATCAGAAGGCTTATATAAGACAATACTACTTCTGAAGTATTTAACATTTTTCCTCTGTAGACCTCATTTATTTATTTATTTAACTGACAAAAGTTATATGTAAACTTATTGTGTACAACATGTTGTTTTAAAATATATACATTGTAGAATGTCTACATCAAGCTACTTAACATATGAGTTACTTTACATTGTTGTCATTGTTGTTGGTAGTGGGAGCACTTAAAGCCCTCTCTAAATCTTTGTTTGTTTGTTTTTTGAGACAGAGTTTCACTCTTGTTGCCCAGGCTGGAGTGCAGTGGCATGATCTCAGCTCACTGCAACCTCCACTTCCTGAGTTCAAGTGATTCTCCTGCCTCAGCCTTCTGAATAGCTGCGACTACAGGCGCCCGCTACCACGCCTAGCTAATTTTTGTATTTTTAGTAGAGACGAGGTTTTTACCATGTTGACCAGGCTGGTCTCGAACTCCTGACCTCAGGTAATCGCCCGCCTTGGTCTCCCAAAGTGCTGGGATTACAGGCATGAGCCACCATGCCTGGTCCCTCTCTGGATTATGAATACAGTTGTTTTGGAATAGATAGCATTACTTTCACACATAAGAATATTCATTGAAACCAAACTGGGAGATTTGATAAGAATATACTTTGCTTATGTTGTATTGCTATAAGAGCTCCAATCTTAGGCATTTTAGATAGAGATATTAGGATACAGTCTTGTCCTATGTATTCATGTTGATTGACATGGAAGCTATTGAAAACCTAGTTTGTTCTTGATCTCTTTGCTGTTCATACTAGCGACCTATTTTGACTTACTGGCAACTTGGATCTTGGGTTGGCCTATATTCAGAGACCAGACTGTACTTGACCTGAAGTTTATAGAGAGTCCTGACTAGAGTTACTGCCTTTGTAGCCAGTTCTAATTTCCTGGTATTCTGATCCTTTATTATCTGGTATCCTGCCTGAGTCTTTGACACTTTGTTGCCTAGGTTCAGAACTTGAGTAACTGCTTCCTCGTGCTTGAAACTTACACTTGTGAACCATGAACATTTGCCAGATTCTGACCTGAGAGAACAGCTGACCTTCTACCCTACACTGACTTAACTGAGCTGTTTTTGCCTGTCTAAACCTATGGTACTACCCTATCTGTAACTTTTTAAAAAAGACTAATCGAGTAAAGCTGTAGGAATGGTTGTATTAGCTCATCCTTGCACTGCTATTAAGAAATACCAGAGACTGGGTAATTTATAAAGAAAAGAGGTTTAATTGGCTTATAGTTCTGCAGGCTGTACGGGAAGCATGGCAGCTTCTGCTTCTGGGGAGGCCTCAGGGAGCTTTTACTCATGGCAGAAGGCAAAGCAGGCGCAGGCGTCCTACATGGTATGAGCAGGAGGAAGAGAGAGGAGGAGGTGCTACACACTCTTAAACAACCAGATATGGTAATTCACTCACTATCACTAGAACAGCACTGAGGGGACGGTGCTAACCTCTTCATGGAAACTCCACTCCCATGATGCAATCATATCCCACCAGGCCTGTCTCCAACACTAGGGATCACAATTCAACATGAGATTTGCTGGGAGCGCAGATCCAAACCATATCAGTGGAGAGGGAAAAAAGAAATCTGTAACTGGCTGTGATTAATTAGTTGTCAACTCCATTCTCCTTGGACTAGGCTGGACTGTAACCTCTGGATTGATGTATCTGAAAAATCTAGTTGGGTCCCTGATCTTGACTTTCTTAGTTCTCTTATATCTATTTTGTTCAATTATTGAGCCCCTATTATAAGTCAGGAATTGGGTAGGTGAATATAGAAAAAAACTCAGTTCCTGCATTCTTGTAACTTTGGGCTGAGCATAAGAGACAAACATACAGATTCCTTTTTGTTGTTGTTGTTGAGACCGAGTCTCCCTCTGTCGCCCAGGCTGGAGTATAGTGGCACCATCTCAGCTCATTGCAACCTCCGCCTCCCAGATCCAGGCAATTCTTATGCTTCAGCCTCCTGAGTAGCTGGGACTACAGGCACGGGCCACCACGGCGGGCTAATTATTTTGTATTTTAGTAGAGATGGGATTTCACCATGTTGGCCAGGCTGGCCTCAAACTCCTGAGCTCAGGCAATTCACCTGCCTCAGCCTCCCAATGTGCTAGGATTACAGGCCTGAGCCACCACGCTTGGCCTCAGATTACTTCTTGAGTATTTAGTGCATGCTCAATGAGTTTTCCTGGGTGAATGATACTTGAGTCTTAAAAGATGCGTAAAAATTAACCAGGCCTTGGGAACCTCCTGGCTGCTGGGTAACATGGCAAAGACACAGAGATGTGGACCAACATGGTGTGCAGGTATATGACAAGTGCTATTATAATTAGAGTGTATGTAAAATTTTGTTTGCTACCTCCCGCATGTCATATTTTGACACATTAGTTGCAGAGAAATCAGTGTGACAAGGCTCCAATGAGGTTAATTCCATATTAGATTAAAGGATTTAGCAAGTAGAAAATAGTGAACTCTATCTTGAGTTGTGGTTTACTTTTCTGTGTTCGGGGTGAGAATTGAGGTGAAACAATCCTGTTAGATAATTTGTTTTTTCATTATGGTACCAACTCACTGATGTAATCAAGACTCACCTAATTTTCGTAAAGGTCTGCTGTGAATCCAGATCTCACAGTGACCAGTAGACACATTTCCAGAAGGAAGTAGTTAGTTCTTGCCATTATTGACCCTATACCTTTACTGATAGCAGGGTAGCCTAATCAATATTGTAGAATGAATTAGCTTCTATTCATTGATAAACATTTTTGTTGAGATGGACACAGAGAGGTAAAAAAATATTGAGACTGCACTGAAAAAGATAGGATGAAATAGTGGCACATTATACAAGACAAGAGTAATTGAAATATGTAATGTGTTGTCCAAGTATATAGTGGAGAATCTCCTAACTGGGTTAAGAGCTATGCATTCTCTCTGTGTCACTTGTTATGTTGTTCTAGCTACCTCATTTATAAGATGTGAGGGTTTTGATTGATATCTACAGTCTTTTCTGTTTTTATTTATTTATTTACTTTTATTTTTTATTCTTTTGAGACAGTTTTGCTCTTGTCGCCTAGGCTGGAGTGCAGTGGCGCAATCACAGCTCACTGCAACCTCCACCTCCCGGGTTCAAGCGATTCTCCTGCCTCGGCCTCCTGAGCAGCTGGGATTACAGGCACCTGCCACCATGGCCAGCTATTTTTTGTATTTTTAGTAGAGCCGGGGTTTTACCATGTTGGCCAGGCTGGTCTTGAACTGAAAACCTCAGGTGATTCACCCACCTTGGCCCCCCAAACTGTTGGGATTACAGACATGAGCCACTGCACCTGGCACTTTTCTGCTTTTAAATACATTGATTTTAGAAAGTCCATATGAATTTTGGGCTTGGACCTAGATATCCCAGTGTGTGTAGGGAGCCCTGTATCTCTGCAGGGGGATCCATTAGACCAAGGATATTGGATTCAGCACCTCTCCTTTTTAATGCCTGTCATAAGCATGTGATTTTATATCATGTTGGAGAAAGACTGTTGATATAAAGGAAGAGAACAAAGAATGAGAAGAACTATACGTGAGTCAAACTCCATAGATGAAATCTTGTTTGGACTCAGATACAGATGATTACATTAAACATATTTCCAAGTTCAAGGAAAATTGTCATGATTCTAGAATTATCATTTCTTCCTTTTTCTCTTTTATCCCATTTCCTACTTTTATTCTCTTCCCTTCCCCCAGAGGCAGCCTTCTAGAGCAGCAGTCCTTTTTGGGACTGGTTTTGTGGAAGACAGTTTTTCCACAGACGAGGTGAGGAATCAGGGGATGGTTTCAGGATGATTCAAGCACATTACATTTATTGTGTACTTGATTTCTATTATTATTACATTTTAATGTATAATGAAATAATTATACAACTCACTGTAATGTAGAATCAGTGGGAGCCCTGAGCTTGTTTTCTTGCAACTTGACAGTCCAGTCTGGGGGTGATGGAAGACAGTGACAGATCATCAGGCGTTAGATTCTCTTAAGGAGCGCGCAACCTAGATCCCTCGCATGTGCAGTTTACAATAGGGTTTGTGCTGCTATGAGAATCTAATGCCTCTGCTGATCTGACAGGAGGTGGAGCTCAGGGGTAATGCAAATAATGGGGGGTGGCTGTAAATACAGATGAAGCTTCACTTGCTCACCTGCCACTACCTCCAGCTATGTGGCTTTGTTCCTAACAGTCCTGGTCCCTGGCCTGGGGGTTGGGGACCCCTGTTCTAGAGTGTTTAAATGTGAATCTATTTGCAATTTTTGTTTCTAAATATATATTATGGTTTTGTGTAGCTGTATCTTAAAGTTATGCATAAGGTATTGCAATATTTATTTTATTCTGTTTCTTATTTTTTCCCAACTAGATGTATAAGATCCATTTATGTTACTACATGTACATCTAATCTGTTGCTTAAATCAATGTGGGCATCCACTATATTTTTCCTATTCACTCTACCAATAATGGATACTCAGGTTGCCTTGGAGTTAAACATCCTCATACAGGCCTTTTTCGGGACCTGTGTGAGAGTTTATGTACACACAGACACACACACACACACACACACACACACAGAGCCAGTGGATCTTGAGGAATTTGAAAGTGTATTTTGATTAAGTGCTCCAAATCCTCTCTAAAAATGTCAAACCATTTTACACTTTCCCAAGCAGTGCACAAGGATCCTTACACCTCCCGATCACTGTCTTTTCTTGGCATTGTCAGCTGTCTAATTTTTGCCAGTTTAACAGGTATAAAGTGCTATTGCATTGGTTTTACCAGGCACGGTCAGCAAGAACCTTGACAGAGGAATGACAATAGCTAAACCAGCTGCCTCTCGTTCTAATTTCCATGAGGCTCTCATTTCTCATTCTTCTGTGGCCATTAGAGAGGGGGATATGGTTGGGGGAAGATTCTTCTTCTCTGGTCCCTATCCCTTCAAGCTTAGTTTATGTTATTATGGCACAAATGGTGTGGTAAGAGATTACCTAGACCCTATGTGGTTGTGCAATCAAGGGACAATGTTTGCTTGGCTATGTCACTCCAGTAATTCAACCTTCATAAAACGTCCATGGCTGGTCAGAAATTTTCTGGGGACTTAGGTAGTAATCAGTCAGAAGTACGGAGAAAGCCTGATCTTTGAGCTTGCATCTCTCTGTAACATACCTCAGTGTTCTGTCCTCCCCTAGCCGTAACTTTGCTCCCAGGGGTACTTCTGTCTCCAGGCTATTTTCTGTGCTAAAGACACCCTCAGGTGAAAAGTGTTGACCTATGAGGATGCAGGAGTGCAATATTTTGGCTATTTTTTTTTTTCCTTTGAAATCAGGACAAACACCTGGTTTCTTTCTACATCATCGGAAAAAAAATGTTAAAAGAAGGAACAAAGAGAATCAAGTTTGAAAAACAGGGAAGTTGAGTCTAGAATAATATGATTTGATGCTTGAAACTATGTTGGGGAGTCAATTGTCATGAGCATAAGTTTGGATTACCAGAAAATCGTGGAAGAGAAATATTCAGATTTTCATGTATAAATTAGAATATGTCTCTTTCCTATTTGAGATTGGAGCTACTTTATGTTTATTATGCTTTTAAGATCCAAAGGGGCTTCAGAGGCTGACCATCACACATAGTTGAGAATAGAGAATTGGTCCTCAACTACTGCCAGAATTAATCCCGTGCTCAATTTTGGAAAATAGTAATGTTTTATAATCATTCTCTAATTATTGCTGACACCGTGGCTGGATAAACACATAGAAATTTACATACAATTTGTTGTCCGTAAATGGGAAGCTCAAAGGCGAATTCAGAATGGCTGTCATTCATAGATCATTGTATAAATGGATTCTGGGTAATTAGGTTAATTCTAGCTGATATTTGAAACTTAATCTGTATCACTTTTTTTTTCTACTTGAAATAGAATGGAAATTCTACCCTGTGAAACCCCAGTGTCTTCTAGGCATGCTGGGGGTTAATGGCTTCTAGAACCTCTTTTCCTGATAAAAGCCTCGTCTTCTGTGGTACTTCCCTACTGTGTTCAGGCAGGGAAAGGTTTTCTCTAAAATATCCAATGTTTCTGTTGAGAAGAGAGGGATTGATGTTATGATTAAGAGAGGGCAAAAATTACTTTTTGGGCTAAATTAGCCTATGATGGCAGACACAATTTTACATATTTATATAGCTACTTCCCTTAACCTTTATCCTCTAAAGCCCCTTGCCCTTGCTTTCCCTATCAAATAAAAACAATAACATCTGTTTCATACTTTAGTTGATACAAATAATTTCATGTGCATTATCTCATTTAATTTCAGCCACTCTTGACATGTTCATGAACATATATCTAAACAATTAAAATGTTTCAGGATTAACTATGAAGAGTTCAGTCACCCCTAGTTTCATTGACTAGATGACAAACATCTGCCACGAAGGCTAACCCCTGGGAAAATGATAGAGGACAAAATTTGTCTTTTGCATTCTCCCACCCCGTCAGCATTTCTTTTCCCGACACAGCCAAATCTCCCTTCAGACATACCCGATGCTTTCATATGGCCCTCCAATTGCCCAGGATTTTCTCTGTAGAAAGTGTCTCCAAGGCAGCCCACTTCACATCTTTTTTTTCTTTCTCCTAGTAATCAAAACTTATATGCTTTATATTTTCTCCCCTTAATGTCTTCCCTGCTTATGGCCTATTGCAGTGAACTCTCTTAGGGGCATTTGCATCTTGGATGAGAAATCCCAAAGTCTTAACAGGAAGAAATAAACCAGCAAAGGTAGAATTTCAGATATAGTGACACATGTAATTTAGAAATAGAGAGTCCTCAAATCGCAGCAAGTAGGTGACTGCCATTGTCACCCCATGTGAGTAAAGCCCTTTCTGGAAGTCATGGTATTTATAAAATACCTGAATAGTCAATTGAATCTTTTACTTTCACATTCATCTTTCAATATAATACAGACTGAGATTACATGATTGATATTTACACTCTATTCACACATAACTCATTTGCCATTTGCAAACAAGCATTAAAAGGTGCTTTGGAAATGATAATGACACTTATAGATTACTAAATCTTTCTATTAAGGACAGTTAAGTAGCTGACATTAGAAGTAAAAGTGTATTTACATATGTAATTCCTCCTCAGAATAAAATAGAACATGAAGTTTTACTTAAATGAATTGAAGGGAACTTATGGATCACCTAGTCCCAAGTTCTCTCACTTTCTCTCACTTTCCATCTGAGGAGACTGAACACAAAGGGGAGAAAGGACTCATGCTAGATGTCACAGTACATTAGCAGCGGCAGTGGGATAAAGCCCAGGTTTCCTTACCCCACGTTTACACTTTTTCTACAAACTGGTTTTGCTGCTCATCATCAACCACTATTGTCGGTGGGGATTGTTAAAATCTTCAGACAAAGTAAATTTCACAGAATTTATTTGAGCAAAGAATAGTTCATAAGTCAGGCAACACTCAGAACCAGTGAGGTTAGAGAGTTCCACCCAGCAATATGAGAAGGGAGTATCTATAGACAGAGCAAGTGACATGCAGAAACAGCTATATTGTTTACAGCTTGGCAGTTGCCTAATATGGACACGTTCTTTTTTTTTTTGAAATGGAGTTTTGCTCTGTCACCCAGGCTGGAGTGCAGTGGTGCAATCTTGGCTCTCTGCAACCTCTGCCTCCCAGGTTCAAGTGATTCTCCTGCCTCCGCCTCCTGAGTAGCTGGGATTACAGGTGTGCACCACCACATCTGGCTAATTTTTTTTTTTTTTTTTTTAAGTAGAGATGGGGTTTCACCATGTTGGTCAGGCTGGTCTTGAACTCCTGACCTCATGATCCGCCCGCCTTGGCCTCCCAAAGTGCTGGGATTACAGGCGTGAGCCATGGCACCTGGCCAATATGGACACGTTATGATAGTTGGCAGCATGTGATTGACTGAAGCTCATCTGTTATGACTGGCTGAGACTCAACTACTTGTTACAAGACTGTACTCTTAAACTAGGTTGTAATTTGCTACATAGAAACTCAAAGTAAGGAGGCAGTGTCAGGCCAAATTTAGTTTAATTTAACAGAATGAAGAGTAGAGAGTCTCAAACAGGCTTGCTTGCCCACAACCCATCTCTGAACTGTCTACACCTCACTTTAATTTGTACTCTATACCAGCCCCATCTTCTCTTCCTGATTCACTGCAGCTGGATTTCCTTCTTTATGCCTAGCAGATATGATCTCAAGTAGGCATTGTGTATATGTCCCTTCCTGGTCTAAGGATAAAACAAAATACTTTGCACATAGAAGGAACTTAATGCACACTTTTTTTTTTTTTTTTTTTTTTTTGGAGACAGGGTCTCACTCCATTGCCCAGGCTGGAGTGCAGTGGTGCAATCACAGCTCACTGCAGCCTCCACCTCCCAGGCTCAGGTGATCCTTCCACCTCAGCCTCCTGAGTAGCTGGGACTACAGGGACACACTACTATGCCTAGCTAAATTTTGTATTTCTCGTAGAGACTGGGTTTCTTCATGTTGCCCAGACTAGTCTAGAACTCCTGTGCTCAAGCAATTCTCCTGCCTCAGCCTCCCAAAGTGTTGGGATTACAGGCGTAAGCCATGGCGCCCAGCCCACACTTTTTATATACATTTTTAAGTAAGAAAAATTGGATATCATCGGGTCATTTAGCTCCTTAAAGGCACAGATCTTGTTTAATGCTTGTTTGCCCATGATTTTATCCTGAGGTGCTAGTATAATGACACTGTTCAATAACTCTTTGTGGAATGAAAGAGTAAATAATAAATGGCTAAAGCAAGATATTGAAACTATCATTTGCTTTCCAAATAATTTGGAACTTCTCTCAACTGACATTTAAAAAATATCATTCAACTGGTGGTGTTTGGTAGAAACTGATTTTGTATTGATTAAAATTACATAATTCTATATTGAAAACAAAGATTATATGCACTGATGGTCATGTGACATTTTACTTTATTTCAAATCGTCATATATATATATATATTTTTCTATTCTCGTCATTGGACAGCAAAAGTCACATTCACTAAGGATAGGTATAATTTACTTGGATAGGATTAAAGGTTATTTTTCAAAATTCATTTAAATATTCTTTTTGGATTTCGTGTCAACACACTTCACACTTTTCTCTTGTTATCCTTTCTCTAGTTTTTGTTGAGACCTAGGCAACTTCTTGGGAGGCATGCTAACTGGTTTAAAAGATAGATGACGGTAGAAATCACTCATTCTCCGTGGAAAGCACTATTCTATCACGCTTTATATTGTTCAGGACTCAGCTGACTGCTACTGCTGACTTTAGGAGCCTGTCAGCTAGCTGATTGCTGGATGAGTTAGAATTTTAGCTCTGCTAGTTATGTGCTGGGTTGGGGACAGGCCTCATGCTGTCAGAGTTTGGGCAAACATCTTCACCCCTATCAGACTTCATAATTTTACCTGCAAAGTTGGGAGAATAAAGCAGTCCTATAGTGTAGTTACAAGGAAGAGGTTAAATGTATTCAGCGTGTAACTCAGTGCTTTTGTCAATATGTTCACAGTAGGTGCTCAATATATAGTCATCCTTATCATTCTCATCGTTTCTACTATTCCAAGTTAAAGGAAAAAAAGGCTCAACATTCATTTCCTAGTAATTTCTTGAATTTCTAGAATCTGATGAAGTGGTTTGTTTTCCTAACTCAAACTGCCACTGTGGCGTGGACTTTAGTAGAGTGGCCTGCCTTGAAGACAATTTCTTGTGGCAGCATTTCATTTTTACAGTGTTTACAGGAGGGCAGCCAGCCAGGAAGCCAGATCAGGGCGGATTCCAGGCACAGGCAATATAGGAAATGTGAGTAAAATTATTACCACAAACTGCCTTCAAAGAATTGTTCTGATTGTCTAAAAATATACAAGTAGAACTTGCTGTAATGATTTCATTCTTTTCAGGATTTCCTCTCTATTTCTTTCGATATTTTAAAAACCATTGACAATGAAGTGAAAACTGTTGCTAAAACTCTTTATATATATGTATGTAGCTGATCAAATGTACTGGAAAATTACATCTAGGATTTTGAGACTCAGCTCATCAATCTCAGGTATACTGTTAGCATTGCCACAGTTTACATATAATAAAAGTCATTGCTTTTTCTATCTTTAATCAACGTACGTACATTTTAAAGTATAGTAATTTTATAAATATGCTGGAGAAGAAGAATGTATCCTTTTTTAGGTTTAGGCTCCCATGAAAGCTCATTTTCAATCCCAGGGACTGGAAGCTGGTACTCAAGTGATTTCTGTTCTGCTTTTGTTGGATGTTATTACTTTGGAGTTATCTATTACCTGCAAGATCCATTGTTTCTCACATGCAATTGAAATAGATCATCTCATGATGGAGGCAGAGCTGACACAATGTTGTACTGGAGGTATTTGGTCTATGGCACACATCCTGTGGCTTGTCCTCTCTGACTACCAACTTCATTAAATATCTTTGTGGTAGGCAGTTCAGTGAAATCAATAGGATATTCGACTGGACTTCTTACTGAGGGAGAGAGAGAAATTATTTCCAGTGGCAACTTTTTCATTCACCCAAAAGAGTTTTGTAGTAACAGTAGATGAAACAAGTGGCCTCGAGATCTATCCTTTCTTAAAATTCATCTCACTGCCTTAAAAAGTATTTTCAAAAACATTCCCAAATTGCCACTTCATACAGCATCTGCTTCAAAGAAAAGAACTAATAGACAAAGTAGGTGAATGAGGACTTATGAGTTTCTTTTCATGATGAATGTTAACTAATATTCCACAATCAGGTAAACAGGGCTGAAAAAATACAATGTAGCAGCTTAAAAATGGAAATCTAGAGGAAAAGCTAAGATTTCCTAGACCTACTCTACAAGCTGAAGAAGGAAAGAACTTCATTATTTTTTTCTAGTCCATTTGCAGAAGTCTGTCTGTCTTGTGTGGCATGGTGAAAAAAATAATCTCTTGGAAGCAGGAGAGTAAACCTGACAGTGACGAATTCAAGTAGGATCTTAAACAAGTCACTCTCCTCCTTTGACTATAAATTGTCTTTATAAAACTAATATGACACTGGTCTATGTATTACCTTTGGGAACAATCATCAACTTTGGCTTAACAATGCAGGCTACCATAATCAGTAGATTAAAAAGCACAGGATTATTAGATAGTAGACTGTTTTTTTTTTGTTTGTTTTGCAAACTGATTTTCCTATTTGGGGCATAGTTTAGAATTTCAATTAAAAATATTATTACTATCACTGGAAACAGGTAAAGAAGAGCAGTCATTTTACTATCATGTTTTTGGAATTTGCAGTAGTAAACTTATTGCTTTCTAAACTTGAAGGATAATTTTGGATCCCTAAAATGCAAATATAAACTGGACAGTATAGAAAATGTAGGTGATTTTAAATATGTTGTCTATGTAACATAGCCTTCAGCTTAATGTCTTAAATAATTTAGGATAAAATTATTTGATTTATTTGCTAAATGTGAGTGGGTTTACACCTATTATTTATGTAATTTTCTCATTTATTCAAAAGATGTTGGGAATTTACTGTTTGCTAGTTTCTAAAGGAACTTCTATACTTCTGTTTATTTTCATGTAAAAACAATCATAAGATAACTTCCATGTACATTTGACTATTTTTTGATCTACAAAATGATGATTTCACATGGTTCAAATCTGTTTATCTTCTGTTTAGCTATCTAATCATCAATCAAAAGAGTCATACTCTGTAAAATATTTGGGGAAATTGTTCTGAGCCAAATATGAATGACCATGGCCCATGACACAGCCCTCAGGAGATTCTGAGAACATGTACTCAAGGTGGTCGGGGCACAGCTTGGTTTTATACATTTTAGGGAGATGTGACACATCAGTCAAATACATTTAAGATACACATTGGTTCTTTCCAGAAAGGTAGGACAACTTGAAGGTGGGGGGCCTTCCAGGCTATGGGTAGATTTGAAAATTTTCTGATTGGCAATTAGTTGAAAGAGTTGTTAGAAAGGAATGTCTGGGTTATAAGAAGAAGTTGTGGAGACCAAAGTTTTATCATGTAGATGAAGCCTCCAGGTAGCAGACTTCAGACAGAATAGATTGTAAATGTTTCTTATCAGCCTTAAGGTCTGCATTGATGTTAAATGCTGGTCAGCTTATCCTGAATCCCAAAAGGGAGGAGGGCATAGTGAGACATGACTGACCCCACTTCCTGTCATGGCCTGAACCAGTCTTTCAGGTTAATTTTGGAGTGCCCTGGCTGAGAAGAAGGAAGGAGTTCATTCAGGGGGTTGGAGGGCCTTAGAATTTTATTTTTGGTTTACACTATTTATTTATCTATCTATGTATCTATCATCTATCTGTCTGTATATAATTCACAACTACTACATAATGGATGTTCAGGAAAAACAGACAAAAAGAGGACCAATAAAAAACTTATTCAGTCATCATGTAACCTTGAGTATAATCAAGTATGTAAAATAATATTTGAGTTCACATCAACATAAATATGGAATATATCTGAGGTGATAGGGAACATTAAATCTATTATAAATCCATCAACCGTACTTTCTCCAATATGTTCAATTTTCCTGTCTCCAAAGGATTTGTGTGTGTGTGTGTGTGTGTGTGTAAGAACAACTATCAAGTAGCAAAATAGCCTTTCTTCTACCCCTTTTTAGAATAACATCTTCTGATGTTATTCTAAATGTTTAGAATAACATCTTCTGACATATCAAAATAGCAAGGAAAGAGGAAGAGGAAAGAGAGTGGAAGTCAACTACTATCTGAAACTTAGCTTAGGAACAATTCAGAATAGACATAGCAGTTTCCTCCTGAAAGGGAAATATATTTGTATTTATCTTTTTTTATGATTTACCATAATAACAAAGTATCCCAGAGAGAATTCATACATTTATTTCTTTTCAGTGTGAAAAGTAATACTATTAAGTAAATCCGTGAAGTCTTAACATCTGATGAGTTACCTTAACAAAGGGCTACATATTTTCTACATATCCTGTTAGTCAAATAAATTGCTTAGTTTCATCTTTATTACATTAGCAGCATGGGAAATTAAATATTGAGCTCTTTGGCTATTAACAATATGTTTAACAAAATTCTTCAAACAGAAAAAAGAGAGGTTATTTTGAGTTATGAAAGTCATCTACTAAGGAACGAAAGCTATCTGTTAGAATAGCGTGTGAATATGAAATGATTTCACACATTTTGAATTGACTTACTCTTTTTTGGTATATGTACAAAATACAAGCTAACTTATAGTATGTAGTAAACAGCAACATTCAGAAAAAATGTCGTAAAGTGACCTTTAATTTTTTTAAATTAGAAAAACAGATTTGGAGTGTTGACTTCTTGATGGAACTATGCTAATCTGCATACGACTTTGCTGAACTCTTAACAGAATTTCTACTCCTTTGTAGAAAAGCCCTCTCCTACTATCCACAGGCATTAGTCTTACTCTGAAATTGATCTCATCCTACCATGAGGCAATCTGTGGATGCAGTAAACGCCTGAAGTATATTTCTCAACATCTGAGTTTAAGCAGATTAGAACAGTGTCTTTAGATCGGTGGCGTCTCTTTTGTTCTCTACCGTATCTCCAGGCCCTAGGACTGTGTGTGGCACATACAGCTGTTCAATGAATGAATAATTTGGGGGTGGGGAGCATTTCAGCGGAGTAGTTTTGGTAATTATAGTTCACCTAATCTCCATCAAGGTCTTTGCCACAGTGAGATAAAGATATACTCTACTCATTCATTTTTCTAGTGATCCTACGTACACGCCCCAACCCAAAGACCGAATACAACCCTCGAAGTAAGATAGTATAGCTTTAAAATCTTCAATGTTATAGTGAGTCCTTTGACATTTAATATACTTGTCTGTATTCTTTCTAATACCAATATAACAATCCCTGCTTTTTCTTTTTTCTTTTTTTTGAGACAGGGTCGCACTCTGTCACTCAAACTGGAGTGCAGAGGCATGATTTCTCCTCACTGCAACCCCTGCATCCCATGTTAAAGCAATTCTCTTGCCTCAGCCTTCCAAGTAGCTGGGATTACAGGCATGTGCCACCACGCCTGGCTAATTTTTAAATATTTTTTGTAGAGATGGGGTTTCATCATTTTGCCCAGGCTGGTCTTGAATTACTGACCTCAAGTAATCCGCCTGTCTCAGCCTCCTAAAGTGCTGGGATTACAGGCGTGAGCCACTGCACCTGGCCTGCTTTTTCTAAGTGCATATTTGTTTGTTATGTTTGTCCTACTGCGATGGCAAACTCATTAGACTGTAAGGGAACTCAGCCAGCCTTGAAATGAGAGGTACTCTGGATCAAGAGCAGAATGTGAGAAGTGAGGTGGGATGGATTCATGTGTCATTCCTCCTGGGATATGCATGCTGAGGGGCCTTCACCTGAGGTGACATTATTTCCAGTTTGGCCAGTAGAAGTGCAGGTTGTGTGTGTATGTATGTGTGTATAATATATATACACACATACATATATATACACACACACACATATATATATATACACACACACACACACATATATATATATATATATATATATTTTTTTTCCTAATTTACTCGGTTTGGATTCATGCTTCCACCAGACTACATAATTTCAGTATGGAAAGTCTCATTCTCTTTCAGAAGAGCAAAGCATTGGAAAAGTGAAGGGAAGAAAAAAATATTGGAACTGAAACTAGTAATTAAGATTTTCTGGTTAACATTTATGGTCTTTCGAGGATTTTTATTATTTCTTGTAGTTTTGGAAGGGGTAAGATGAACATGTGCAGTTCACTCATGGGCCAGTAAGAGTGTCTTTGCTTTTGCTTTTGGAGTGTGACTTAACAATAGTGTGTCTAGGGGTCATTTTTAATACATTTTATTCTTAACCATTTTTATATATTTGGTTGAGACCAGATAGACCAAGAACAAATAGAATATCTTGGTGGTTGGCATGCTAATATTAAGAAAAGATTTTTTTATTCGTTAAGTAGAAATGAAATCAAGTACCAAAAGAAATCATAAATTGGCAGTACTGACGAGTCATGCGAAAGGACCTTGCTCCTTTTACACTATCAGATAGTTTTTTGAGAACCAGATCGGGTTCTCAAAAATTTAGATTGGGTCAAAAGAGCAAAAAGAATATCTTCTAATGACTTATCTTTAGAAGGTGTGTTTGTCCCTTTTCTGTAGAAAATATGGTACAATAATTAAAAAAAAAAAACTACAAGCTGTTAGTGCGAAGCTGAAGTACTCCCAAGAGCCACACATTAATTTATTGGAGAAGAGGAAAGTTATTAAAAACCTCTAAGGCTCCATGAATAGCTCATTTACCTACTTTGCTTAAATGCTAGTTTAGAATTAGTTCTTGACTAGAGAGCTGCTTATTTTGCAATTAACAAAGAAGTGAAATTTCTCTGATAATTTTGCTTGTATATTCAAAAATTAACTCGATGTCACTAGACTGCTTAAATGTGGTACACTTTTTCCCCAAAGACGTGAGTGACAAGGAGTTAAAGGCCCAAGTAGTTATATGGTAACTAGTGTGTACCCTCTTGAGAAAACCCTATGTGCATTACAATATAAACATGATTCCGTGATAATTAGGTTCAAGAGACCACTCTCCAGGGAATGAGCCACATGCAGGTAATAATAGCTTCCATTTATGAAGTGATTTCTGCATTTGGCTTTATGCTATGTGCTTTAAATATGGTGACAATAGTACATTAAATCTTACGATCACTCTGTAAGTTAGGTATTATTGTAACTATTTTACATTGGACCACTGAGGCTTAGACAGGTTAATAGGTTGTTTCAAAGTAACTAAGTAATGTTGGAGCTGGGATTGACACATTGAGTCTATATTCTGTGCTTTTTATTTTTATAAAAAGCTTATATTTTTAAAAATGATATAACTAATACATTATATACTCATAAACTCACATACTAGCTTAAGAGATAAAACACTACAAATATCATTGAAGCCCTCTGTGTTCTTATCACTTACCCAATCACATTATCCTCTTTTCCCACCAGAAATTCACTCTCAGTATTTTGTATCTTTCCCATATATTTATCCCTTATATGGCCACTTATTCCTTAACAATATGTTAGATTGCTTAAAATTAAATATTTAAAATATATCTACATTACAAATTTATGTAAAGATTATATATGTCTTTCTGGAATTTGCTCCATTATTTTTGTGAAGTTCATTCATGTTAATCCTAAAGTTCCTTTACAATTATATATTGTAGTCCATTGCAAGAGTATGGCATAGGTCCTTTATCCATGACCTGTGAATAAATAGATCATGGATTGGTAGATGTTTTTGTCTCCATTTATTGGATGCTGCTGAGAACTGCTTTTTCTTTGTACATATCTTAACATTTCCTAGGAGTTGAATAGCCACTGGTAAGGGATATGCGTCTTCAAATTTAGGAGATCCAAATGCATTTCCTGAGTACTTATATCAATATACATTCATACTAGCATTGTTCCTGTTGTTCTCCAATGTCCCTTGGTATTGTTGAACTTTTAAACTTTATTTTTGTAAACCTTACTATGTGAAGTGAGTCCTCAGTGTGGTTTTTGTTCACATTTCCCTTGTCACTGGTTGAGGGCATCTTTTTAAATTTGTATACCGTTTGCTTTCTTCTCCCGTAGATTGCCTACTGATACACTTTGTTCATTTTCCTACTGCAAGATCATTTTAAGTTGTCTTTCTCTTGTCCTAAATATAAATTATTGCCAGGCGTGGTGGCTCACGCCTGTAATCCCAGCACTTTGGGAGGCCGAGGTGGGCGGATCACAAGGTCAGGAGATCGAGACCATGGTGAAACCCCGTCTCTACTAAAAATAGGAAAAATTAGCCGGGCGCAGGGGCGGGCGCCTGTAGTCTCAGCTACTCGGGAGGCTGAGGCAGGAGAATGGCGTGAACCCGGGAGGCGGAGCTTGCAGTGAGCCGAGATTGCGCCACTGCACTCCAGCCTGGGCGACAGAGCGAGACTCTGTCTCAAAAAAAAAAAAAAAAAAAAATATATATATATATAAAAATTATTTCTTATTAGATATATTTAAAATATGTTCTTCGCGATTATGGCTTATTTCTTCACTTTGGTGTCATTTGATGACCAGACATTTTAAAATTTGAATACAGTCAAATTAGTCTTCTTTATGGATCATAATCTTTGTTTTTTTAAGAATTACTTTCTTACTCTAGGAACAAAAGGACTTTAACTTTTTTTTGTGTTAAAATTTTACTTTTCACATCTAGTTCTTTAATACCTTTGGAATTTATCTTTGTGTAACCAGGGCATTGAGATCTAACTTTTTAAGCAGAACTAATTATACTTGTTCCATTTATTGACTAGTTTACCCTTTCTTCACAAATTTGCATTGGGAGAGTAATTTTATACATAGGCATAAGGATGTTTCTGGATTTTTCATCTGTTCTGTTGATTTGATCATCCACATGCCATTGTGGCTGTATCATAATTGTTCTAGTTTTATAATAAAGTTTGCTTTCTGAAAGGGCTAATATTCTAACAATTTCTTCTTCAGAAATATTATGTCTATTGATCCCAGTTCTTACATGTATATTTTAAAATTGACTTGCAGAATTTCAAATAACCTCTGTTGGGATTTTTGCATTAATATTATAGGTTAATTTTGAGAAAAGTGGTATTTAAATATATTGTATATTTATATCTATGAACATGATAAATCATTTACTTTGTCTTATTTAAATTCTTTTAATAAAATTTTATATTTATTTCTTAAGATATATCACATCTTGTGTTAGATTTTTTCTACATTTCATGTATTTTTAGATTGTATTAATATTGCATTTTTTTGGGTTATAGATAGCTTGTGGACACTTTAACAGTATTGAATATATTAATCCACAAACATAGTATATTTCTCTATTTAGGTCCATTGGAAAGACAGTTGATCCTGGTATAGGAATCAAGTTAATTTTTATCTAGTAATTTTAAAAATTAAATTTAGTTAGATATAATTTACATATGAGTACAACATTTATGCACATCTCCATGCAAATTTTTGTGTGAACCAAAGCTTTCAAATCATTTGGGCAAAAACCTTAGAGAGTAGGCAGGGCGTGGTGGTTCACACCTGTAATCCCAGCACTTTGAGAGGCTGAGGCGGGTGGATCATGAGGTCAGGAGTTTGAGACTAGCCTGGCCAACATGGTGAAACCCCGTCTCTGCTAAAAAATGCAAAAATTAGCCAGGCATGGTGGCGCGTACCTGTAATCCCAGCTACTCAGGAGGCTAAGGCAGGAGAATTGCTTGAACCCAGGAGGCGAAGATTGCAATGAGCTGAGATCATGCCACTGTACTCCAGCCTGGGTGACAGAGCAAGACTGTGTCTTGAAAACAAACAAATAAACAAAAAAACCCACCTTAGAGTATGATTGCTGGATTCTACCATTAGCTTTGCAATTAATGGTGCAAATTTGCCACAAAGCACGGTTTTCACTGTATTCAACAAATTCTTATAATTTATATTTTCAGTTTAAAATGTTTCTTAATTTCTCTTGAGAATTCTTCATTGACACGTTATTTAAAAGTATTTTGTTTAATCTGCAAATATTTGGGTATTTCCCTCTATTTTTCTGTTACTGGTTATTTAATTTCATTATGGCCTGATAATGCATTTGGAGTGATTTTTCTTCTTCTCAATTTGTGTTTTATGGCCAAGAATGTGGTCTGTCTTGAAAACATTTTATGTGAATTTGAAAAGGATGTGTATTCTGTTGTTCTTGGATGGAATATTCTGTAAGTGATATTTAAATCAAATTGCTTAATAGTGCTATTCAGGTCTTCTATGTCCTTACTGATATTTCAATTGCTTGAGCTGTCAACATTGACAAGGGTGTGTAAAGTCTCCAATTATATTAGTGGATTTTTCTAATTTCTCTTTTTAGTTCTACCAGTTTTTGCCTAAGGTATTTTATTGCTGTCTTGTTAGGGGCATACATATTTAAGATTCTTATTTCTTCTTAGAGAATTGACTGCTTTATCATCATGTGGTACCCTTCTTTATCGATAGCAATCTTGCCTGGTCCAAAGTTTGCTTTGTCTTAAATTAGTATAGCTATTCCAGCTTTCTTTGATTACTAGTAGCATGATATATTACTATTAGTTTGGGTTTATATCAACCATGTTTGTAACTATTTTTTATTCATTCACTTACTCCTTGTTTTTTTACCTGCCCCCTTTTAATCTTCTCTTCTTTTTATTATGTATTTTATCAATTTTGTCTATTTGTACAATATTAATTATACTTCTTTGAGAAAGAAGTGATGCTTGTCCTAAAGTTTATAATATACTTTTTAACTGATCTAAGTCCATCTTCAAATAACAGTATACTACTTCATGTATAGGGCACCTATCTTATAACTAAGCAGTGTCAATTCCTCTTTGCTACTTCTTATAATATTGCTCTCTTTCATTTCACTTATCCATATGCTCATAATGACGTAATACATTGTTACTGTAATTACTTTAAACAAATATTTATCTTTTAGATCAATTTAGAATCAGAAAATTAATGGTTTCTATAAGTTTATTTTTCCTCTTTATGTAGATTTAATTTTCTGTCCTATATCATTTTTCTTCTGCCTAAAGAACTTCTTTTAACATTTCTTGGAGGGAAGATTTGATGGCAATAAATTCATCCAATTTTTGTTTGAGAAAATCTTGGTTTCTCCTTCACATTTGAAAGATGATTTTTAGATTTAAGACATCTAGAAATAAGTGTGTGTGTGTGTGTGTGTGTGTGTGTGTGTGTGTGTGTGAGATAGTTTCACTCTTGTGGTCCAGGCTGGGGTGCAATGGCATAATCTCAGCTCACTGCAACCTCTGCCTCCTGGGTTCGAGCCATTCTCCTGCCTCAGCCTCTCGAGTAGCTGGTATTACAGGTGTGTGCCAGCACACCCAGCTGACTTTTGTTATTTTTTGTAGAGACAGGATTTTGCCATGTTGGCCAGGCTGGTCTCAAACTCCTGATCTCAGATGATCCACCCACCTTGGTCTCCCAAAGTGCTGGGAGTAAAGGCGTGAGCCCCCATGCCCAGCCCAAAATAATTCTTAAATATGAAACTCTAGGCTTATGTTTTATCTCTTTAAACTTTGAAAAAATTTACTCTACTTTCTTTTTGATGGTGTGATTTCTAAAAAAAAAGGCTGCTATAATTCTTACGTGTATTCTTCTATAGATTAGTTGGTGTCCCCTTGTACCCTCAATCTCTTTTTTTTTTTTTTTTGAGACAGAGTCTGGCTCTATCCTCCAGGCTGGAGTGCAGTGTCATGATCTCGGCTCACTGCAACCTCTGCCTCCCAGGTTCAAGCGATTCTCCTGCCTCAACCTCCCGAGCTGGGATTATAAGTGCCCGCCCCCACTCCCGGCTAATTTTTTGTATTTTTAGTAGAGACAGGATTTCACTATGTTGGCCAGGCTGGTCTCAAACTCCCGACTTCAAGTGATCCGCCCGCCTCAGCCTCCCAAAGTGCTGGGATACAGGTGTGAGGTACTGCACCTGGCCCCACTCTGGTTTTTAAGATTCTTTCCCTCCCTCCCTCCCTCCCTCCCTCCCTCCCTTCCTTCCTTCCTTCCTTCCTTCCTCCCCTCCCTCCCTCCCTCCCTTCCTTCCTCCCTCCCTTCCTTCCCTCCCTCTCTCCCTCCCTCTCTCCCTCCCTCCCTATTTCTTTTTTTTCCTTTCCTTTCCTTTCCTTTCCTTTCCTTTCCTTTCCTTTCCTTTCCTTTCCTTTCCTTTCCTTTCCTTTCCTTTCCTTTCCTTTCCTTTCCTTTCCTTTCCTTTCCTTTCCTTTCCTTTCCTTTCCTTTCCTTTCCTTTCCTTTCCTTTCCTTTCCTTTCCTTTCCTTTCCTTTCCTTTCCTTTCCTTTCCTTTCCTTTCCTTTCCTTTCCTTTCCTTTCCTTTCCTTTCCTTTCCTTTCCTTTCCTTTCCTTTCCTTTCCTTTCCTTTCCTTTCCTTTCCTTTCCTTTCCTTTCCTTTCCTTTCCTTTCCTTTCCTTTCCTTTCCTTTCCTTTCCTTCCTTTTTTCTTTCTCTTTCTTTTTTCCTTCCTTCCTTCCTTCCTCTCTTTCTCTCTTTCTCTCTTATCTTTTTCCTTCCTTCCTTCCTTCCTTCCTTCCTTCCTTCCTTCCTTCCTTCCTTCCTTCCTTCCTTCCTTCCTTCCTTCCTTCCTTCCTTCCTTCCTTCCTTCCTTCCTTCCTTCTTTTTTAAATTTTCTGAAGTTTGACTATGGTATGACTAGGTGTGATATTTTTGGTATTCATCCTGCTTGGTGTTCTCTGAGCTTCCCAGATCTGTGGTTTTCTGTCATTAATTTTGAAAAGTTCTCAGTCACTGTGACTTCAAATATTTATTTGGCTCCTTTCTCTTAATGTTTTTCTTTTAGATTACATGTACATTACAACTTCTGATGTTGTCTCACAGAAAATGCTTTTTTAGGAGCAATTTTTTTTCTCTATTAGCTTGGAAAGTGTTTTCTCTTTTGTAGTTGTATCACTTAGCTTTTGCTATATAACAAATTATCCCAAATTTTAGTGGATGAAAGTAACACACTTTTATTATGTATTATTTTTAATTTCTGTGGATATATAGTAGGTATATATATTTTTGATGTACATGAGATATTTCGATACAGGCATACAATGTGAAATAAGCACATCATGGAGAATAGGATCCATCCCTCAAGCATTTATCCTTTGAGTTACAATCCAGTTACCTTCTTTAAGTTATTTTAAAATATATACAATTTAGTTACTATTGACACTTTTTTTTTGTGATTCTAGCAAGCAGAGTGATTTGCTGATTTGAGCCAGTCTCAGCTAGTTTTGCTCATCCGTCTACGGTCAACAGGCAGATTGTTTGGAAGAGAGAGAAAAGGAGCTGACAGGTCTAGGATGATATCACCTGAAATAAATTTGTTCTTCTCCATGTATCTTATATCCAGAAAGCTAGTCTAGGCATATTTTCAAGCTCACTCATGCACGTTCTCATAGCAATTGCAGATAAGTGAAAGAAAGAGGAGGAGGAGGAGGAGGAGGAGGAGGAAGCAGAAGAAGAAGAAGAAGAGGAGGAGGAAGGAGAGGAGAGGAGGGAGGAGAAGAAGAAGGAGGAGGAGGGAAGTAGGGGGAGGAGGAGGAAGAAGAGGAGGAGAAGAGGAAGAGGAGGAGGAGGAAGAGGATGAAGAACAGGAGGAGGAGGAGGAGGGGACGAGAAGAATAAGAAACACTCAATTACCTTTAAAAGGCTCTATTTTCATCAAATTTGCCATTGTCCTATTGGCCACAAAAAGTAACATGGCAAGCACAAAGTAAGTATGGGAGAACATTATCAAAGTAATGAATTCAAGGAGTTATGTAAAATTAAGAACTGTCAATGAACCTACCATGTGATTGGTCTATCAAAGTGCTTATTCTTATATTTTTAATAGTATGTATGTATGTGTTGACAATATCTGAAGTTAATTTTTCCTGCTTTCCTCATGGACAGTATACGATATTTAAACTTTTAAACTTTATTGAGCCCCAATTGTTTTGTATACATTTTTGTTCTGAGTATTAATTCTACTTTCTTTTAGACTCCACCATTAGCTGATGTATTATTGCTTTAAATAGTCAACATATTCCCATCTTATCTACTATTATTAATTTCTTTGCTTTATTTCTTCTTCCTTCCCAAGCATTCTGTCTCAAAACTCTATGAATGTGAAATATCTCATACACAGGATTGCTAATGAGGCATAGAATTCAGGAGAAAAGCTGCTGGATGGTTTCAACTAGAAAAAACATTAAATTTGGAGATATATGCATAATGAGATACAGACTTTGGAATTGAGGGGAATGATATGTATTAAAGGAAAAGTTCTACTCTAAGAAAATCACTTTCAATTTTTCTGAAGTACTTCTTTGCAACTTAATTTAGGGAGATCTGTTGGAAGTAAATCTTTAGAGATGTTGATTAAATAAAAAATGTTTATTTTATCCTTATTTTAAAATCATAATTTGGCTGGTTATGCAATTTTATGCTATTGTATTTCAATAGTATGAAGATTTTTTTATGGTCCTTAGGCTTCTATTGTTGTCAATTTGTTATACCTTTGGGCTTTAATAATCTCTCTTTTGTGTCCTTGCAATGCTGAAGTTTCACCGTCATTTGTCTGGGTGTGGATTTTTTCTTTATTCTCATTATTTACTGTGATTTTTTCAATCTAAATTATCAGTTATATTTTTTCATAAGGCCCCTTTATTCTATTCTGTTTCTATTATCTCAGTTAGATGTAATGTTCTATCCTCCAAGTCTATTAACTTCTTATTTATATTTAACTCTTTTTGTTTCTAGTCTTCTGGGTTAGTATTTAGATTGATTTTCAAGACCTTGCTTCCTTTCTTAGTTGTATGCAATTGGTTGTGTAATACATTCACCGAATTTTAAATTTCAGTGATGATAATAATTTTTTTTTTACGTTTTGTTTTACTGCTTGCCTCCTTCCCCCTACCCTGCATAACCTGTATGGTGTTCTAAGTAATATCATAAACCTATGTATTTTTGTAAGTTTTATTGTTTTTAATTGACATGTTATAATTTTACATATTTATGGATTACAGTGTCTTGTTTTGATATATGGGTACATTGTGTAATGTGTCAAGGTAATTAGGATATATATCACCTCATACATTTATCATTTCTTTGCAGTGAGAGCATTCAAAACCCTCTCTTCTAGCTATTTTGAATTATACATTGTTATTAACTGTACTCTGCAATAGAACACCCAAACTTATTCCTTCTAACCATAACTCTGTACCCATTGACCAACCTCTCTCCATCCCCCTGCAACCACACTATTCCACTGGTAAGCACTGTTCTACTTTCTATGAGAGCAACAGTTTTAGATTCTACATATGAGTGAGACCATGTGGAATTTCTTTCTGTACTTTTGAAGAGATCTTTGTTTTATAAATACTTTAAATATATTTATTTTATGTTTTATAGTGATTATCCATGATAAAATCTTTGGGAGTTTAATTCTGTTGTTTATTTCTTGTATTGACTTAAAATTTTCTTTTTCTTTTTCTAGGACTTAAATTTATTGTTTCTGTAATTTATAAATATTAAATATATAATGTTATATATAATTAGCATATTTAATATATAAAATATATAATTTATAAATGTTAAATATATATTAATAATTATATTTAATGTATTATATATTTAATATACAATATGTAATTTTAAATTTATTTTAGCAGTTTTTTTCTTAAATATTTTGTTAAAGACTAATTTTATTGACTCTGTTTTCCAAATGGTTGAACTGGAGATGTGAACATTTGATTTTTCTGGTTAGGAGAATTTCTCTTTCAAATCCAGTTGAACGTTTTTGACCCTCTCACTGTTTTGTTGCCAACAATATTGAAAGGTTTAGAATCCTTTGGGCCAAACGGTGTACAGTTGAAAAGACTTGTCTGGTATCGATATGATTCAAATTACACCCTGATCAGTGCATACATAATAGTGGACATAACTGACTGTGTTTTGAATTTTAAGGTTTGGAGAGAGACAATGGCAACCAAGTACCAAACTAAATCAATTGAAATCCTGATAGATATGCATGTGGGACACCCACACATAGACAAAAATAACATTTACAACATGATATGTACATATCACCTATTCACATACACCTATACCCACATCTAATTTAACAATTACAGAAAAACCATGTCATTTTATTTATTTATTTATTTATTTTTGAGATGGAGTCTCACTCTGTCGCCCAGGCTGGAGTGCAATGGCGTGATCTCAGCTCACTGCAAGCCTCTACCTCCCAGGTTCACGCCATTCTCCTGCCTCAGCCTCCTGAGTAGCTGGGACTACAGGCGCCCGCCACCACACCTGGCTAATTTTCTGTATTTTTAGTAGAGATGGGGTTTCACCGTGTTAGCCAGGATGGTCTCGATCTCCTGACCTCGTGATTTACCTGCCTTGGCCTCCCAAAGTGCTGGGATTAACAGGCGTGAGCCACCGCGCCTGGCCATCATTTTAATTTTTAGTGAAGATTAGTGAAGATTTTAATTTTTTAAAATTAAAATTTTACAATTTGTAGGCTATAAATGCCAGGAAAGTAATTTTACACCTGTGTTCTGCACTCCAAAACCACTTACTTTCTTCTATTCCTCTCCCCCTGGTCAAACTCTATTACCGGTGATCTTTTAATCTAGTTTTAATTGCTATACAATATTTGGAAATTCATAGTACTTCTTTAATGATAAACTCTATGAATGTGAAATATCTCATATACAGGATTGCTAATGAGTCATAGAATTCAGGAGAAAAACTGTTGGATGGTTTCAACTAGAAAAAACGTTAAATTTTGAGATAAATGCATAATGAGATAAATGCGTAATGAGACACAGCCTTTGGAATTGAGGGGAATGATACATGTTAAAGGAAAAGTTCTACTCTAAGAAAATGATAGGTAGGGAAGATTAAAAGGAATATAACAAATCATATGCTTTTTGTTAGGATCAATATTTTCAGTATGTGATAAACATTCTTTACATTTTTCCTTAGGCTATTGCTAAGGCTGTATTATATTTAGATCATTTGTCTAGAGTAGATTTTAAGGAAAATTCATGTTGATTACTGGATTTGTTCTTCTTTGCTATACAAACAATAATAAATCAGGAATAATAGAAGTCTAAAAATAAAAAGTAAACACACATTTTTTTCTCATTCTTGTCTATATGCATGTGCAATTTTGCAGAATTATAATTATAGTGCTTTCTGATTTTTCTCTTTGCATTTCTGTATCTCTGCATTTTCTTGTTGTTCAATGTTATCATTTTCAGTGGCTTCATCCTATTTTATCTTTATGATATGGAATAATTTACTTTCCCTCTGTTACTGGTGGATATTTATGATGTTAATAAGTTTTCATTTTGTAAGAAACACTATTGTTTGCGCATACGCCATTCATTTTCCTCTTTCCTTTATAACAGAAACCCAGTTTTGTACACATATCCATCCATCTCTTGTATAACTTGGGAAGATGTGTCCATTCCTAGTGTCAGATGGAGACTGGTGAAACAAAGCTTATCAGCATCTGGCATTCCTCTGGTGACTGTCACTGGTCTGGGGTAACTTAGGCTGAGGCAAGCAGACAGAAGAGGTTTGTATCCCAATGTGTCACTTAGTAACTATATGACTTTGGGAATATTTAATTATTCTATGTCTCATTTTCCTAATCTGTAAATTACTAATAGTACCTACATCAATGGTTATTTGAAGCATAGTATATATATCTTAAGCTCTAAATAAATTTATAAATGCTTAACACAGTGCTGGCACTTAGCAAAGGCTCAATGTCACCTATATCAGAATTCTGTCATTTGTATAGTGTAATGTCATCAGAAAACAGCTTAAGATAGGATTTCATCTGTAATAAGCACACAACTGGCATGTGTGTGAGTGTGTTTATGTCTGTGTCTAGGGGTAACAGCTTGAGACCTTGGCCCATTCAAACTTTAGACCTAGGATCATTATTTAGTTCATGTGACAAATAAGATCCAGAAAGGTAAAGTGAATTTGCTCAAGATGAACTGCTATTTACAACCAGTTTTCACTATTGTTCCAATTTCATTACTTTTTCTTTTAAAGATTGTTAAGATAATACCTTAGTACAGTTTTGTTTATTTATTTAGCATCCACTAAAATACTCATTACAAAAGCACCTATTGAGGGCCAGGCATTATTGTAGCTTCTGGGGGGAATTCGGGGAACAAAAGAGACTGGGTTTTATTCTAAATATCATGAGCCATTGGCTGGCTTTGACAGGGGGAAAGGCATACTGTGAATCATATTTAAGAAGAATTACTCTGACTGTTCTATGAAGATTTCTCTGCAGGGAAAGCAGGTAGGAGATCAAGAAGGATGCTGGGAAAGCAGGTAGGAAGTTGGTGAGGGGTAATAATGGCCTGAAAGGAAATGGTAGCAAGAGATGAGGTGAGAAGTGGTGAGATTATAATACAGTCTTTTTGTTAAAATTTTAAACAAGGTACAAGTGTATAGTAAGGAGGGAAAATGCCCACCCTTACCCCATACCCTTGCCTCCAATGCCAATCTTCTTTTCATAGGTAACCACTGTTAACAATTCAGTGTGCATGTATCACCAAACCTTGTCCTATGCCACTCATAAATGGTTTATGCCTATATAAAATAAGTCAATTTTATTTGCAATGTATTTTCAATATGTTTTCTTTGTTTTACATTGCTACCTCCTATCATGGAGCTGAAGTAAGACTTAATGATTTGAAAGTCCTCGGAAACAACCCACCTCACAGCTGATCATTGGAATAAATAGACAATTTAAAGACAGTGATTTATTAAGACAACAAGAAATCGGATAAATAACATCAGCCATAGATAAGTCTTTCTTTTTTTCCTTTCTGTTTAGTCAGGGGAGTGTGATTGCCCAGGATTTGAATGACTGCTTTATTCCCTTTCTTCTTCTTCTTTTTGTTTTAACCTGAGGCAGAAAACCAGTAGAGGGCGCTGAGAACCCTGTACATGCAAGAAGTCTAATGGAAAGATACTGACAAACAAAAAGTGGAAAAGGATTTTAAGACGGGGATCATAGCACAGTACAACTACAGAAATGTAGGCTTTCTTGCTTTGGTGTTTTTTTTTTTTTTTTCCCTTAAAGTTAAAATTATTTATACTATTAATGGGTGAAACTTTACCCATATCCCCTTTAGCAGCTTTGAACATAGATTTCCAAAAAATATTCTGACATGCACAATAAATACTTCTGGCAGCGTGAAAGTAGTTACTTAATAATATTTTCTCATCCCACTATGAGTTTTATTTTACTCAAAAGGTTTCCACTCTTAAATCCTTTGGGTAGGCAGAAGCCGGTTAGAATATTGAAGTAGGACTGATCAACAGACAGACTATATTTTTACTGAATTTATCATTCACATTGTCTGTGTGTATGTGATTATGTGTGTGTAAGTGTCTGCGTACATGTATGCAAAATTTAAAAAGTATTCAAAACAGTTACACTTATATCTGTCAAGGGTATGTAAAATGCCTGTTTGGAGTCATTACTTTTTCCTGTTGAAAACTGAAATTGATACAGGGTTTGAATTTGGATTACCACAAAAATGTAAATAAGCAGAAAGACTCTATAATTGATGTATTTGTGTATTCGTGTATTTATTTATTTCCAGGGGGAAATTTGGCCTTTGGGATTGCTATAGACACAGACTCTTAAACAGCCAAAAAGCAATGTCAAATGATAGAGTGTTAGAAGAAAAACATATCATTTTTTTCTAAGTTTGAGCCTGTATAGCAAGCAGGTCCCTTAGTATAATTCCAGCACACTTTTCAGCTGTGCAAACTCTTTTACAAACTCTTTTCACTTTCACAAACTCTTTCAGGATAATGCTTCTAAAATTAATTACTGTGTATATTTTTTGAAAACTACATTTCATTGCTGAGCACTATTTATATGGATATCTTTGTGTCCTAACATAAAATTCATAGCCAGGAAATATGATATTTTACCTATGCTGAGGGATAACGGGCTGCCTTCATCAGCCACTAGAAATATTAATTTCAGTGTCTCCATTGAGGTATCATATGGCTTCAAAACAAGAAAACTATATTTTCAAAGTATACAAGAGTTTATTTTCAAGATGTTGTACCCTTTTGTACTTGGAGAGTCTATGGAAATGGTTAGCCTTAGATCACAGAAAGCTGCATTCTCCTTCACGATGACTAGCTTTGAAGAATACTAAATATATTCCGTCATTCATGATGACAGTAGGAGCACAAACCCAGTGACACTTGAATCTAGGTATTAGTTTTCCATTCTCTGATGATTTAATGAGCAAAACTGCAACAACCTACACATTTTTCTTGGCTTACTTCCTTTATAGTAAAACTGTAATAGGATATGGCTGTTCATGGCTTTCTGCCTCTGGATGGCAGTAACTCCTGCTTTAATGTTCATGACCCTTAACTGCAATATTCTAAAGTAAGGATTTCCCATTCTTTGTCAGTTTTTTGTCCAAAGAAAACACTAATTTTACTTAGTCTGAAATGGATATACATACACACACACACACACATACATACATACACACATTTGAAAACTAAGAGCAAGGAGTCTGTTTAATGTTAAAAGTTGATAACGTAAACCCCAGGCTAAAAGGAAAATGAGGACGCAAAGAACTAACCTAAAAAAAAATTGGCATTTGGATATTTCCATATGTTTATATGTGATTCATTTTCCTTCTTACATAAATTAACAAATGCTGCTGAGCCAACCATATTTCTTACCTCGAGACAACGAGGCATTGCAAAAGCTCTAGGAATATATCCAGGCTTTGGGAATAAGCATGTCTACCACTAGAATTATGTGCTCTGATTAATACAGTCTATCTGGATTTTCTGACTGTGACTTTTCATAGACACAAAGAATTAAAGAGCTTAACCATTAAATAAAATGAAATGCACACATGTTAAATGTAGTTCACTAACCTCTCTATGCTGTGGCTACTGCAATACCATAAATTGACATCTGGATTGGGCTGTGGGCTGTAATTTACTGTCTAATATTTTCCTGGTCTTCCTTTTACTTGTCCTTTTATAAAGCTGCTATTCCTTTCCTTTGGATCCCTGGTTTTCCATCGCTGCCTCAGATACAGTTGCCTTGCCTACCTCCTTAAGACTGTGTGTGCCTGAAAGCTCTACTTAGATATCCTTTTCCAGACTTTACCCTCCATGTTGAGGTACCACAGCTGCACGTAAGAAGTGCTTCTGCTGCCTACTCAGCTCCACAGGCTGTGTAGTATCCTGGAAAATCTACATAGATTTAGGTAATCTTTCTCTTTTTAACACATGTTCCCCTGAGAATTTAAGGTTTTTTGAGAGTGATACACTAAGACCCAAATCTACTGCATGGGCTACATTACCAGGCATGTCAAATTTTGGTGTCCAATTGAAGTGACATCAGTTTCTGATGGCTTTATAATAACTACCTTCAAACCATTGTTGACTTAGCAGACCTTACTATGTACTCATGCATGTAATTCTTTATAACTCAGAAAAAGGAATGCAATTCCCGTGGCTTCTGGATGATAAATTTTTAAAATAAATATTATTATTTTTTTTGCTGCCCCCCATCCACCCATGAAATGTTCTCTATAATTATAAGGATGTCTTTTGTGTTTCCTTTGGGCAACCGTGGAGAGTCTTTGTTCAAAATAGAGATGGACACAGAAATAGCTGGAACACAAAAGCCCCAGACCGTAGAAGAATACATAACCTGGGCAGAAAAGTCAAGAAGAGAAGTCAGAGAGTCATTAATTCCAGTAGTATTAGAAGCAAGTATCAAATGTGGGATATAAAGCTTAGAATCTGGGGTCAGGTTGACAGGAACGAATACAAGAGCAAATTGGAAGGACAAATGAGAAGAAGTCTAGAGGAGCGACTTCCAAGAGAAACCACCTTCTAGGCTGTTCTCAGGTGGCTGGTGTAAATCTTTGTGCATTTGAGTTAGTGCCATAAACTGGTCACAGATAGAGTGGTTCTTGTCACTGACCAAAATAAAGCTGTGACTCTAGGGAGTGATTATATCTGGTGGCATCATCTGGCTTGGGTTACTTTCAGTGTGCAGTGATAGTCTCACCCTCAACTCAGCAAGAACTATGTTGCCAGCCGAGACGGGTGGATCACGAGGTCAGGAGATAGAGACCATCCTGGCCGACACGGTGAAACCCCGTCTCTACTAAAAAATACAAAAAACTAGCCGGGCGAGATGGCGGGCGCCTGTA
This sequence comes from Macaca thibetana thibetana, assembly GCF_024542745.1. NCBI lineage: Eukaryota > Metazoa > Chordata > Mammalia > Primates > Cercopithecidae > Macaca > Macaca thibetana. Next base: position 163,654,439 of record NC_065578.1, read on the forward strand.
GTCCCAGCTACTTGGGAGGCTGAGGCAGGAGAATGGCGTGAACCCGGGAGGCGGAGCTTGCAGTGAGCTGAGATCTGGTCACTGCACTCCAGCCTGGGCGGAGACTCCGTCTCAAAACAAAAAAAAAAACAAAAAAAACAAAAAAAAACCTATGTTGCCAATGAAAGGAATGTCATGGCTAAACTCCAATATTCGGAAGATTTGTGTTTGAGTAGGTCAGTGCCCTTAATAACTTTCACTTTGCTCATTTCTGAAACTATAGGGTGCCTTTTAAAAGTGTCTAAAGAGTGTGTGTGTTTGTGTGTGTCTGTGTGTGTGTTTAAGTCAGTGGAATTCTAAGTTTCGCTTTTGTCCTTTATCTCTGGGTCCTCTCTTGGTTGGTTCCCATGGTTTTTATTCTCTTGCTTTGTGTCTAGTTATTAATTCAACAAGCATTTATTGAGTCCTTAAAAATCAATTATTGTAAAGCATTATGATAGATACTAGGTATGATGAAAGAATACAGGTCTTTTCATCATGACATTTATAGTTTGGGAGGGATATAGACAGATAAAAAGAAATTACAAATCAGAGGGATGAGGGCTAGGCAGGCATGTAAATGGTACTAAGGAATCTCTAGCAGGAGTATCCAACATAGATTTGGGGATGGTGGGGAGGTCAGGAAAGGTTTATTGGAGGAAGTGGTGCCTGAAGTGGTATCTGTTGTCTGTGGTCAAAGTTGAAGCCAGCCAGGTAAAGGGAGAATAGATGTTTAGGAGACAAAACAGTGTATTCAAGACCCAGAATTGAGAAATAGAAAAAGTTTATTGTACTTGTTGAAGCCAATGTCAAGATAGAAGTGCAAGAGGTTTATTGGGGGAAAAGGCTTATGAAGGATAAAGGGGAGAGGAAGCAGAGTAGCAGGGGAGAGCCTCAGAGCTTCACGCAAACCTAGTTCTTGTGAAGGGAGGGAGGAAAGAAAGGAGGATGGAATAGGAGGATCCTATCCTTAAACTGCAGTATATCTCTAGAAGGAATGTCTTGGCCAGGAATATGAGGAGCTCCAGAGCAATATCATTTGTTAGAAGAATCCCACCAAGGGGTGGAAGTGGTCAGACTCCAGTTCTCCCCTCACCTTCTACTGTGCTCGGGCATTGTCTGGGAGCAGCCCAGTGAGAGTGGGGCCCTGGAGTGGATCCTGCGGTGGATCCCTAAGGCACAGCAGCTAGAGTTGGGGAACTAACTAGCTGTCCTCCCAGCAGCTTCTTTCTTGAAGGGAGATCTGAGTGGCTTACCTATGGCTGCCTCCGTATACCATTTCCACTATACAGTGTCATGTCTGTATCTGAGTTCAGAAAGGAGCTCCTACATGATTCTTGTAGGACTCTCCTCCTGAAGGGAGATCTAGGAGAGAGGTGAGTATAAGAAAATGCAACCCCCATCACTGTAGTTGGTCTCAGGGCTGAGATTGGTACTTACCACCTCCTTTGTCTGCTATCTGTTCTAACTTCTCTCCAACTTCAGCCATCAGGCTGATGTCTGCAGGTCTTGGTTGCTTAGTTGATGGTATAATCCAAGACTTATTCCTGAGGGGTTTGAATGCCATGTAATAATAATGTTTCTTAGGTCAGGGATGTTGCACTTTCATAGTCCTAGATAGGCAGGGAGTGGATTGTCCTAAGCAAATCCAGTGAATCACTTGGGTTCCACCTGAATTCTTCACTTTATCTGTGGAGTGAAAGAAGCACTATGTTCTGATGATCAAAATCAAACACCCTACCATGATGGTAATTCCTCTTTCTGCCTGCATGTCCCTGGACTAGATGAGTCCAAAGTGCTCAGGGGCAGTCATGCTTTGTAGTTCAATGAGACCCATGGTGTGTACCTTAGCAAGAGTGGGCTCCTTTGAAGACCAGAAATTCTAACGTAGAGTTAAGGGTATGTGAAGCACAAAGTGCATCAATGGGTCTTTAGAAGGGATGTTAAATGAGGCCACTTGAGCTTGTACTCTTTGGTTCTCTGAGTCACGTATTCTTCTTATTGGAAACAGCACCATATTGAGGTTCTTTAATTTGGTGTATATAGTGTATCCTGGAATGTAATCCCTACAAAGTATTGCTTCTAAGCTGGCACTTCAGTCACATTTTCAACAGACAGTTCCAGTGCTACATGAGTTTGACTACTTCTAGATGGTGTAGTAAATAATTTGACCAATCAATACCAGGATCATGAATCTACTCTGATACCTTCTTTACTGTGCAGTGGGTTCCCTGTCAGACACTATGTTGTGTGGGATTCCATGGCTGGGAATCATGGACTCTGTAAAACCCCAGATCCCCAAGATAGTGCCGGCTCTGGCTTTGTTAGCAAAAAATGCAATACCATAGCCAGTAGAGGTATCTGTTTCTGTGAGTAATAACCTCTGACACTCCCAAAATGGAAGAGGACCAATACAGTCACTAACCACCAACAGGCAAGTTGATTTTCTCAAGTAATATCATACTGAGAATGCAGTGTTGGTCTGTATGGTTGGCTGGTTGGACGTTCAGAGATGGAAGCAGTTAGATTAGTCTTAGGAAGTGGAAGTCCATACTGTTAAGCCCATGCATCATCTTCATGTCTTTCACCATGACTATTACTTTCATTTGCCCCTTTTTCTGTGGTTGCCAGTGATGATAGCTGGCTAATAACAACTGGATGAGTTATCTTCTGTTATTTAGTGCCTCTTCCCTGGTGAATGTTTTCTGGTGGGCATTAAGATATGACACAAAGATTTTCACACTTTGTTTTCACTTCTATATGTCACTACCAGATCTTCCAGTTCTTCCTTCTGTGTCTTTGATCAGACAATTGGGCTATTGGCCAGTGCCGAGAACCTCCATGTATGCTAGCATTGGCCCACTTTCCCTTCCACGCCACGTGAATGAACAAATACACCACTTTCTGGTCCACCTACTGTGAAAATTTTCTCTCTTCACTCTCATTCAAGGCCACCTGTAAGTATGGCTGGAATGAAGTCATCATATATTTTTGGCTTTGACTCACATATCTGGCCAGTTGATATGTCAACAGAGCTTGACTCCTTCCTCCTTCTTTTTTAGCTGGTCTTATGGAACTCCCATATGGCCTTAAGTGTGAGCTGAGGGAGGGTGCTGGTGCACCTTTGGTATGTGACATGGGTGACTGGACTAACAGCTTGTGCAGTTTACTAGTGCCCTCTGGCTGTGGTTGGGCTGGGTTGCTGATGCAAAACTTCCCTCTTACAATGTTCGGTTCACCCAATTGTATGACTATTTGGGTCCAACAAAATCTACCTTCCAATGAGAAGTTCCACAGGCTTGGTTATTTAGTGCCCCCTGGTCACATATTCTGTTTCTGCCAGTGATTAGAAATAGGTAGAAACTGTTTCTCAAAAAATATTTAATTCTCCACTGTAGATGGCTGTACCTTGCTCCAGAAACACATTGTGTTTCTGTCACTGATGCTTGCCATAATCCTCACATTGCATCTTTTCCCAATGTTGGAGCTTCCCGATTGTATGTTGCAATATTTCTCAGATTGTATGCATTGAAACCTGGTTCCACCTAAAATGATCAGCCTTCTATGTTAACTGGTTTAGGAACTGGAGTATTAGTATATTCCTCCAGTGAAATATGTTACCTCCAAACTCTGAAGAGATCCACGAGCCATTAGGCTTCCTTCTTTGTATAGGACTGTAGAATGTAGCTGTTTGTCCTTCACTTGGGAGGTGATGTCCCGGTATAACTCTGACTACTAGATCCCTAAAAACTTTACTGAAGTGATAGTTTCCTCAGTCGTCACAGGGTTTCTTTTCTACCTTCTGGACCACATATAATTTATTGAGGCCTAGCACCTCTTGCTCATCCTGTCCAGTCAACTGGATGTCACTGATATAAGGGATCAAGGTGATACTGTGCAGGATGTCCAGATGGCCCAGATTTCTTAAGACTTTATTATGAAAAGGGACAGTAGATTTAGCATAGCCTTGGAGCCAAGCTGTAAGAGAATATTATCATCTGTTCCATGTGAATGTGAACCGTTTTAGAGTCTCTCTTCCATTTGGAATAGAAAAGAATACATTTGTGAAATTAATGGGCTCGTATCAAATACCTGGAGCTTTGTAAATCTGTTTTAATAATGATAACTGTGGTTGACATGGCAGCTATGATTGGAGCTACTACTACTGGGTTGAGCTGGAAATAGTCCAGAGTCATTCTCCCAGAGCCATCTGATTTCTGTAGGAAAGAGACTGGTGAAATAAGTGAAGGTAAGACAAAGACTGCTATGCTTACATATTTTGCATCTCTAATGGTGGCTGTAATCTCTGTCATCCCACCTGAGATGTAGTATCTTTTATTTACTTTATTGGCTGGAGTGGGAGAGAGTTTGAGAGTTTTTCACTTAGGCTTCCCCAGTGTGATCATTATTAACCTTTTTTGATTTGATGGCTAAGTCTTATTTTGATTTTAATTGAGTTTTGAATGTTCTCATTCTTACATGCTTCAGACATCAGAAAATAAATATTTAGTCAAGTATCCTACCCAAATTCTTAATAAAAACATAATGTGTTCCAGGATCTCAGGCTCAACTGTATTAGAATATGTATAATTCCTGAGTTGGGTTCTCAAGTTTTTTTCTTAGTCCTATCCATAAGGTTACAGCTGTAACAATATTCTCTGCCTGCTGTAGAAATTAGAGGTTAATCTGCAATGATGCTTCCTTCTCCTAAGGATTCTAACCATCTGAACCAGGTGTGTGTGTGTGTGTGTGTGTGTGTGTGAGAGAGAGAGAGAGAGTGTGTATGTGTGTGTGCATGCATGCATTTAACTAGATAATTGAAATCCCTAGCTTATGTGTGTCCAGGGGACTGAAGACGTTTCATATATGTCTAGGCCAGCTCATGTAAGTATAGGAAAATAGAATGAGACATATAAAATGCCCCATCTGTTTTCTAATTCTATTTATTTACTTTAAATGTTTCATTAATTTGTTTTTATAATTTCAACTTTTATTTTAGATTCAGCAGGTACACATATAGGTTTGTTGCATGGGTTTATTGCATGTTGCTGAGGTTTGGTGTATAAATGATTCTGTCAGCCAGGTAGTGAGCATAGTACCCAATAGTTTTTCAACTTTTACCCCCTCCCAGCCTTCCCCTTTTAGCAGTTCCCAATGTCTATTGTTGTCAGTTTTTATGCCCGTGAGTACCTAATGTTTAGGTCCCACTTACAAGTGAGAACATGTGATATTTGTTTTTTTTGTTCTTGAATTAATTCACTTAGGATAAGGATCTCCAGCTGCACCCATGTGGCTGCAAAGGACGTGATTTTGTTCTTTTTTATGCTTACATAGTATTACATGATGCATGATGTATAGGTACCACATTTTCTTTGTGCGATCCACTGTTGATGGACACCTAGATTGATTCTATGTCTTTGCTACTGTGAATAGTGCTGCAATGAACATATGAGCATATGTGTCTTTTTGGTAGAACTTATTTTTTAAAAAATAAATATACCCAGTAATGCTGGGTCGAATGGCAGTTCTAAGTTATTTGAGAAATCTCTCAACTGTGTTCCACAGTGGCTGACCTCATTTACATTCTACCAACAATGTCTAAGTGTTCTCTTTTCTCCACAGACTCGCCAGCATTTGTTTTTTGACTTTCTATTAATAGCCATTCTGACTGGTGTGAAATGGTATCTCATTGTGATTTTGATTTAAATTTCTCTGATGATTAGTGATGATGTGGAGCATTTATTCATATGTTTGTTGGCTTCTTGTAGTCTTCTTTTGGGAAGTGTCTGTTTATGTTCTTTGCCCATTTTGAGGGAATTGTTTGTTTTTTGCTTGTTAATGTAAGTTCCTAATGGATTATGGATGTTAGATCTTTGTTTGATTCATAGTTTGTTAATATTCTTTCCCATTTAGTAGGTTGTCTTTTACTCTGTTGATAGTTTCTTTTGCTGTGTAGAAGCTCTTGAGTTTAACTAGGTCTCCCTGGTTAGTTTTTGTTTTAGTTGCAATTGCTTTTGAGTATATAGTCAAAAATTCTTTCTTTTCCAAGGCCAGTGTCCAGAATGGTTTTTCCTAGGTTTTCTTCTAGGATTCTTTTATGTTTAAGTCTTTGATCTATCTCAAGTTAATTTTTGCATATGGTGAAATATAGGGGCCCAGTTTTATTCTTCTGCATATGGCTAGCCAGTTATCACAGCACCATTTGTTGAATAGGGGTCTTTTCCCCATTGCTTATTTTTGTCAACTTTGTGAAAGATCAGATGGCTGTAGGCGTGTGGCCTTATTTCTGGGTTCTCTATTATCTTCCATTGGTCTAGTTATCCGTTTTTGTACCAGTAGCATGCTCTTTTGGTTACTGTAGTCTTGTAATATAGTTTGTAGTCAAGGTAATGAGATTCCTCTGGCTTTGTTCTTTTTGCTTAGAATTGCTTTGGCTATTTGGTCTCTTTATTGATTCCACATGAATTTTAGAATAGGTTTTCCTAACTGTGAAAAATTATATTGGTAGATTGATAGTAATAATGTTGAATCTATAGGTTGTTTTGGGCAGTATGGCCATTTTAATGATATTGATTCTTCCAATCCATGAGCATGGAATGTTTTTCCATTTGTTTGTGTCACCTCTAATTTCTTTCAGTGGTGTTTTGTAGTTCTCCTCATAGGGAACTTTTACCTCCTTGGATAAGTGTATTTCTAGGTATTTTTCATAACTATTATAAATGGAATTGTGTTCTTGATTTGACTCTCAGATTGAACGTTATTGGTGCACAGAAATGCTACTGATTTTTGTACATTGATTTTGTATCCTGAAACTTTACTGAAGTCGTTTATCAGTTCCAGAAGCCTTTCCATGGAGTCCTTAGGGTTATGCAGGTATAGAACCATGTTATCAGTGAGGAGAGATAGTTTGACTTCTTCTTTTCTTATTTGGATGCCTTTTATTTCTTTCTTTTGACTGATAGCTCTTGCTAGAATTTCCAGTACTGTGTTGAATAGAAGTGGTGAGAGTAAGCATTCTTGCCGTTTTCCAGTTCTCAAGGGAAATGCTTCCACATTTTTCCTGTTCAATATGATGTTGGCTATAGGTTTGTCATAGATGGCTCTTATTATTTTGAATATGTTCCATTGATGCCTAGGTTGTTAAAGAATTTTAACATGAAGAGATGCTGAGTTTTATCAAAAGCTTTTTCTGCATCTATTGAGATGATCATGTGATTTTTGTCTTTAATTTTGTTTATGTGGTAAATCACATTTATTGATTCGTATATGTTGAACCAACCTTAAGTCCTGGGAATAAAGCCTATTTTATTGTGTTAAATTAAGTTTTTGATGTGCTGCTGGATCCAGTTTGCTAGTATTTTGTTGAGGATTTTTGCATTTATGTTCATCAGGGATATTGGCCTGTAGTTTTCATTTTTCATTCTATCTTTAGCTAGGTTTTGGTATCAGGGTGATATTGGCTTTGTAGAATAAGTTAGTGAAGATTCTCTTTTCCTTATTGGAATAGTTTCAGTAGAATCTAGACCACCTTTCCTTGTATATCTGGTAGGATTTGTCTGTGAATTTGTCTGGTCTTGGGCTTTTTTTGGTTGATAATTTATTACTGCTTCAATTTTGGAACTCAATATTCGTCTGCTCAGGGTTTTGATTTCTTTCTGATTCAATCTCGGGACATTATGTGCTTCCAGTAATTTATTTATTTTCTCTAGATTTTCCAATTTGTGTGTACAGTTCATAATAGTCTCTGAATATCTTTTGTATATCTGTGGGATCTATTGGAATATCTTCATCATTTCCAATTATACTTATTTGGATCTTCTCTTTTTCTTTGTATGGATTTTTGGGTCTCAGTTTTATTCAATTCTGATATTAATTAGTTCTTTATATCTGTTAGCTTTGGGGTTAGTTCTTGTTTTTCTAGTTCCTCTAGGCATGTGATATCAGATTGCTAATTTGAGATCTTTCTAACCTTTTTGAGGTAGGTGTTTAAGAGCTATAAACTTTTCTCTTAATACTGCTTTTGCTGCATCCCAGAGATTTTGGTATGTTGTGTCTCCGTTTTCATTTATTTTTGGAAATTGTTTAATTTCTTTTTAAATTTTGTTGTTTACCCAAAAGTCCTTAAAGAGTAAGTTGTTTAATTTCCATGCAATTATGTGGTTTGGGGAGATCTTGTTGGTATTGATTTTTATTTTTATTCCACTGTGGTCTGAGAGTATGGTTAGTATGATTTCTATTTTTACAAATGTACTGAGCCTTGCTTTATGGCCAAGTATGTGGTTGCTCTTGAAATATGTTCTGTGTGCAGATGAGAAGAATGTATATTCTGTGGTTAATGGGTATAGTATCCTGTAGATATCTGTTAGGTCCAATTGGTCAAGGGTTGAATTCAAGCCTAGAATTTCTTTGTTGGTTTTCTGCCTTAATGATCTGTCTAATGCTGCCAGTGGGGTGTTGAAGCACTCCAATATTCATTGTGTGTGTATCTGAGTCTTTTCCTAGTTCTAGATATAGATGTTTTATGACTCTGGGTGCTCCAATGTTGGGTCCATTTATTAATATATTTGGGATGGTTAAGTCTTCTTGTTTAATTGAAGTCTTTATCATTATGTAATATCTTCTTTGTCCTTTTTTACTGTTGTTGGTTGAAAGTCTGTTTTATTTGATATAAGAATAGCGACCTCTGTTCTTTTGGTTTTTATTTGCATGAAGGATCTTTCTCTAACCTTTTACTTTGAACCGATGGGGGGTGGTATGTGTGAGATGGGTTTCTTGAAGGTGGCAGATGGATGGGTGTTATTTATTTATTTATTTCTTATCTAGGTTGCAACTCTGTGCCTTTTAAGTGGGATGTTTAGACCATTTCCCTTCAAGATTAATATTGATATATGAGATTTTAATTCTATCATGAAGTTGTTAGCTGATTTCTTTGTAGTTTCAGTAGTGTTATTGCTTTATTGGGTCTGTGTGCTATGTACTTAAGTATGTTGTGTGTGGTAGCAGGTATTGATCTTTCATTTTCATATTTAGAACTCTTTTAAGGATCTCTTGTAAGGCTGGTCTAGTGGTAACTAATTTTCTTAGTTCTTGCTTGTCTGGAAAAAATTATTTGTCCTTCTCTTATGAAGCTTAGTTTGATAGGACACAAAATTGTTGGTTGGACTATGTTTTCTTTAAGAATGCTAAAAATAGGCCCCCGATGTCTCCTAGTTTCTGATGAGAAGTCTACTGTTAGTCTGATGGATTTCCCTTTGTACGTTATATGGCCTTTTCCCTCTAGCTGGATTTAAGAATTTTTTCTTTACTATGGATCTTGGGCAGTCTGGTGACTATATACCTTGATCATTTTGTAAAGCATCTTGCAGGTGTTCTCTGGATTTCTTCTATGTGGGTGTTTACCTCTCTAGGAAGATTAGAATTGTCTTGAATTGTCTCCTCACATATGTTTTCTAGGTGGTTTACTTTTTCTCTTTCTTTCTCAGGAATGCCAGTTATTTTTGGGTTTGATTGCTTTACATAATCCCATACTTTTCAAAGACTTTGTTCATTTTCCTTAATTCATTTTTCTTTTCTGTCTGGCTAAGTTAGTTCGAAAGACTGGTCTTCAAGTTCCAAAATTCTTTCTTCTGCTTGGTGCAGTCTAGTGATGAAGCTTTCAACTGTATTTGGAAATTTCTTTGAGTCTTTCAATTCCAGAATATCTGATTTATTTCTTTTTAAGATTTTTTTTTAACCTCTTTCTTTATTTCCTGGATTGATTTAGAAGTTTCTTCATGTTGATTTTCTACCTTATTTTGGATCTCAGTGAGATTCCTTGGAATCTGTGGTTTGAATTCCTTATCTGACATTTCAAAGTTTTCATTTTGGTTAGGGACCATTTCTGGAGAGCTAGTGTGATCCTTTGGTGTCACTACATTCAGGTTTTTCTTGGAGCCAGAATTCCTGTACTGGTTTCTTCTCATCTGGAGATAGTGGAACTTCTAATTTTTTAAGATATTTGTATGCAGGTAGGATTTTTTCTTTTTCTTCCTTTCTCTATACTATAATTTTTTTTTTTTAAATTTTCCTTTTTCTTTACCCCACTCTCTAGGGGGTATGAGGGTAGAGAATGTTGGGTAAGGTCTTTTGGCTTTGCTTCCACAGCTTCTTTGCTTCCACACTTCTTTCAGCAAGTTTTATGTTAGGCTGTGCAGTCCATCCTACAAGCCAGTAGATGGTACTTATGGATAAAAGCCTGCTACAGCCAGTGTGGTTGGGTATATGCTTGATTCTTGTTTACCAAGAGGAGCTATCTGTTGCCTCAGGCAATGTGCTAATCCATGGAGGGCACAGTGGTCTGAGCTCCCTGCTCAGCCCTGTGGGGCAGGGAGCAAGATTGGCAGAGCCAAACTGAGTAGGCCCACCTACAGGTGCCCACATGGCAGGCACAAACACTAGCACTGAGGGAGAATCCAGTGGGACACCACCAAGTGTCCAGAGGTGTGCCTGAGGGAGACTTGCTGAGCCCCAAGTTCTCTGCATGGGTTGGGGGCAGCCTAAACTTCTAATTCAGGTGAGTGAGTACTTCAGATACCTGGAGATCTACCTGAGTATGGAGTGTAGAGGGCCTACTGCACCACAATCTCTGCACAGGAATGGCGGAGTGGCTCAGGCTGCTGAATGGTAGTCAGGTGCTCTAAATGCCTGGGGATCTTCCTGGGTATGAGCTGAGAAGACCCCCACCCCTTGCACCTTGATCTTTGCACAGTAAGGGTCGGGGGACTCAGGATACCAATCTGGGTGAGCAGGTTCTTTGAATGCCTGGAGATCTGCCTGGGTGCAAAATGGAGAGGGTCCCACTGCACCACAATCTCTGCACAGGAAAAGAGGGCAGTTCAGGCTGCTGATCCAGGTGAGGAGGTGTTCCAAATGTTTGGAGATATGTCTGGGTGTGGAGTGGAGAGGACCCCACTGCACCCCACTTTCGGGGGAACAGGCTGTGGCATCCAGCAATGACATATGCAGACCAGTTCCAGGTCACCAAGCTGACTTTGGCTGTAAGTCTTGTTGTCCTTGAGGAACCATAGCTGTAGCAGCTCGACATCTACTGAGACCTGTGACCAGGGACAGCACAATTCCAGTGCCTACTGCTGAGGCACATTCCACGTGCCAAATTTATTTGCATAAAATTGTTCATAATTTTCCTTATTAACATTTCAATATTTGTAGAATCTGTATGTCTCTTCTCATTCTGATATTTTAAATTTTATCTTTTTTCTTCCTGGATATTTGACTGGGAAATTTATCAATATTATTGATCATCTGAAAGGACAGCATTTTTTCTTGATTTTTCTCTACTATTTTTTTCTTAAATTTCATTGATTTCCATTTTGTCCTTTATTCAAAATTATGGCTGTAGGAGTCCCTACCCTGCTTCACTGCAAGCATTCTAGTCTTTGGCCTGATACTAAAATGCCTGTACTGCCACCTGCCAGATCACAAAAGAATGACTGACTTTGTGGGTGGACAGATTTAAAAATAGTGTCCTGCTCTCAGTCCTGGGTCTGGAAATACTTGCAGCTTTTCCCAGTGTCTTTCCTTCTCAGCATTTTGAAGCCTCTTCACAGGTTAGCACCAGGGCTTAGGGGGAAACAAAGTCCTTTCTTTTTGGCCTGGGTTGCTCAGATCCCAAGAGAAAAGGAGAGTTACAGAGGGAGGCTCTCTGCCTCTGTCATATATTGGGACTTTACTTACTTTTATCAGCTGGATGCTGTCATAGAGAATTTTTGTCTCCATTCTCATCTGTGGGATCTGCAGTGTCCCAGGGATGAGATCCAGTAGATTCATGCATCCAGTAGATTCCCATTTTTATTTTCTAATTATAGCTCACATAACTGATCTTTATGCATATCTTTCTCTTTCCAAGTGGCTGAGGCATGCAAAAATCTCTAATCTGCCATCTTGGGGAAAAATAAAAGCAACTTCTCTTCTAATTTTCAATGAGCAGTATCTATACTACTTTGCTACGCCATAAAGTATATTCTATTTGTGTGGTATTATCTGGATAATATATGAATATATTTCATTTCCCTGGCATCTCATCATTCTCTGATCTGAGTAATCCTTGAATATGTGCTATTATAGATGTTTTCATCATGTTGAGAAAGTTTCTTCTATTTTGACTTGCAGAGATGTTTTAAAAAAAATCAAGAATGCATGTTGGATTTTGCTGAATCTTTTTCCATGTCTACTGGAAATGATCATATTTTTTTCCTTTTCTTTTCTAATATGTTAACATTGTGCATTACCTTGGTTCATTTTTTAATATATTAAACTAACCTTGAATTCCTGGAATAAATCTCACTTGGTTATAATTTATTATTCTTTTTACATATTCTTGAAGTCAATTTCCTAAAATTTTGTGAAGAATTTGTGTAACTTAGATACTTTAGAGATATTGGTTTGTAGTTTTAACGTCTTATGCTATCTTTTCTGGCTTTGGTAACAGGTTAATGCTGTGCTCTTACAGCAATTTGAAATGTAGATATACTCTTCAGTTTTCTGAAAGAGTTTATGTAGAATTGATATCGCTTTTTCCTTAGATATTTCATAGATTTTATCAATGAAGCCATTTGGACCTAAGGTTTTCTTTGTGAAAATATTTTTAACTATAAATTCAGTTAATTTTAATAGCTATGGGACCTTCAGGTTTTCTGTTTCTCCTTGAGTGAGCTGTGATAGTTTGTGTCTTTCAAAGTGTTTGTCTATTTTATGTAAGTTGCCAAATGTATTTGCATAAAATAGTTCATAATTTTCCTTATGAACATTTCAATACTTGTAGAATTTGTATATCTCTTCTCATGCTGATATTATAACTTTATACATTTTCTCTTTTTTCTTCCTATTTGACTGGGAGATTTATCAATATTACTGATCTTCTGAAAGGACAGCTTTTTTTTCTTGATTTTCTCTACTCTTTTTTTCTTAAATTTCAATGATTTTCATTTTGATCTTCATCATTATTTACTTCTTTCCTTCTACTTCCTTTACATTTAAATTGTTATTCTTTTTAAAATTTTAAATATAAAAGCTGAGTTCACTGATATCTGTTTTCTTTTCTAATAAAGGCATCTAATGATATAAATTTCTCACTAAGTAGTTTAGTGGCATTCCACAAGTTCTGTTATCTTATTTTTATTTTCATTTAGTTATAAATATTTATTTTCCCTGAAACTTCCTCTTGTACTCATGATTTCTTTGAAGTGTTTTCTGGAAAAATAATGGTTTTATTTTTCCCAAAGTTGATAAAACCTATAAACCCATGAACCCAACTAGCCCCAAGCAAACAGGAGAATATAAACCATGAAGACAACTACTTCAGAGTAAATAATAATCAGCTTTCCCCAAATGTGCAGTGATACAGAGAAAATCTTAAAATCAGTCAGAAAAAGAAAAATTAAGAGGAATAGAAAAGGATGACAGCAGATTTCTCATTAGAAACAGTGCACACTTGAAGCAATCAAGTGGCACTTTTAAAGTACCAAAAGAAAAATAATTATCAACCTAGCATTCTATGCCCAGCAAAAAAAAGATGTCAAAAGCAAAAGCAAAAGAATACAAAATACTAAAGAATCTGTGGCAAGCAGACTTACAGTATAGGAAATGTTGAAGAAAGTTTGTGTCTTTAAACACAGTTTTTTTCATGGATTGTATATTTCTTTGCATATCCATGAGAAGAGTTTAGGCAATTCCCCAGAAATACTACTTGATTTTGGCTTACTATAAATCTACAGTATTCAAGATAATGTGGTATTTTTGAAAGGCTAGACACATATATCTTTGGAACCGAATAGAGAGTCCAGAAATAGACCTACACAAATATGGTCAATTAATTTTTGAGAAAAGTGTGAAGGCACAACAAAGAGGAAAGGATAGTCTCTTCAACAAATAATACTGGTACAATTGGACATATCAGGGGAACCATCCCCCAATATTTTAACATAGGTCCTTTCTATTTTCCCTAAGTGTCAGCCAGTCTGAGAAATAAAGAGAAAGAATACAAAGAGATTTTACAGCTGGGCCTCCGGGGGTGACATCACATATTGGTAAGACCGTGATGATGACCGCAAGCTGTAAAACCAGCAAGTTTTTATTAGGGATTTTAAAAGGGGAGGGGGTGTACAAACAGGGAGTAGGTCACAAGGATCACATGCTTCAAAGGGCAATAAAGATCACAAGGTGAAGGCAAAATTAGAATTATTGATGAGGGTCTATGTCCTGCTGTGCACACATTGTCTTGATAAGCATCTTAACAGGAAACAGAGTTTGAGAGCAGAGAACTGATCTGACTAGAATTTACCAGTCTGGACTTTCCAAATCCTAGTAAGCCTGAGGGTACTGCAGGAGACCAGGGCGTATTTCAGTCCTTATCTCAACTGCATAATACTGACACTCCAAGAGCAGCCGTTTATAGACCTCCCCCCAGGAATGCATTCCTTCCCCAGGTTATCAATTATTAATATTTCTTGCTGGGAAAAGAATTCAGCGATATCTCTCCTCACACGTCTGTTTATAGGCTCTCTGCAAGAAGAAAAAATGACTCTATTCTGCCTGACCCCACAGGCAGTCAGACCTTATGGTTATCTTCCCTTGCTCCCTGAAAATTGCTGTTATTCTGTTCTTTTTCAGGGTGCACTGATTTCATATTGTTCAAACACACATGTTTTACAATCAGTTTGTACAATAGTGGTCCTGAGGTGGCGTACATTCTCAGCTTATGAAGATAACTTTGTTAAGAGATTAAAGTAAAGACAGACATAAGAAATTATAAGAGTATTATTAGGGAAGTGATAAATGTCCATGAAATCTTCACAATTTATGTTCTTCTGCCTCAGCTCCAGCTGGTCCCTCCGTTTGGGGTCCCTGACTTCCTGCAACAGGCTATACATATACAACGAAAAAATGAATCTCATGCCTTATGCAAAAATTAACTCAAGGTACATCACAAACCTAAATATAGAGCTAAAGCTATTAAAGAGTTTATAAGAAAATATAGGATAAAATTTTGGTGCCCTTGGATTAGGTAAAGAGTTCTTAGACACAATATTGAAATTATGATTAATGAAAAAGCAAATAGATAAATTGGAGCTCATCAAAACTAAAATCTATTGCTCTTTGAAAAACACTGATAAGAGAATAACAAGCTATTCACATATTCATAAATAATACATTTGACAAATAATTTTTGTTTAGAATATAGAAATAATCCTAATCCATTTTAAAAAATAGATAAAAGTTTTGATAAAGGCATTTCACTACAGAAGATACAGAGGTGGCAAATAAGCACATAAAGAGATGCTCAGCATCAATAGGGAAATATCAATGAAAACATGAAGATGATAATGCTAAGCACCTACTTGCATAGCTTTAAAAAAGGGCTAGAAATCAAACTGAGAAACTAGAAGTCTCATACTTTGCTGGTGAAAATGCAGAATGGTACAGGCGCTCTGGAAAAGAGTTTGGTAGTTTTAAAAATAAAGTCAAATACACTCTTACTATATGATTTAGCAATCTCACTCCTAGGTATTTTGCTAGAGATAAGAAAATTTATGTTCACACAAGACCCTGAATATTTGTAACAACATTATTTATAATTGCCCCAAACTGGAAATTAATGTCCTCTGACTGATAAATTATTAACAGAGCTATTGTACATTTATACAATGAAATATAAGACTGCAATTAACTACTGATACATAGAACAACATGGATGAATCTCAAATATGTTATGCTAAAGTAAAAGAAATCAGTGAAAGGTTACATACTGTATTAGCCCATTTTCACGATGCTGATAAAGACATAGCCGAGACTGGGTCATTTATAACGAATAAGAGGACATGACCTGAGCTGTATGTTGGCCCCTTTTAGCCATGACTGGAGTGACTAGAATGCAGGGGACCAAGTCCCTAGGCTGCACACAGCACGGGGACCCTGGGCCCAGCCCTCAAAACCATCTTTTCCTCCTAGGCCTCCAGGCCTGCCATGGGAGGGGCTACCATGAAGACTTCTGACATTCCCTGGAGACATTTTCCCCGTTGTCTTGGGGATTAATGTTTGGCTCCTCGTTACTTATGCAAATTCTGCAGCTAGCTTGAATTTCTCCTCAGAAAATGGGATTTTCATTTCTATTGCATTGTCATGCAAATTTTCCAAACTTTCATGCTCTGCTTTCCTTTTAAAACTGAATGCTTTAGCAGCAGCCAAGTTATCTCTTGAATGTTTTGCTACTTAGACATTTCTTCTGCCAGGTACCCTACGTCATCTCTCTCAAGTTCAAAGTTCCACAGATCTCTAGGGCAGGGGCAAAATGCCACCAGTCTCTTTGCTAAAACATAACAAGAGCCACTTTTGCTCTAGTTCCCAACAAGTTTCTCATCTCCATCTGAGATCACCTCAGTCTGGATTTCATTGTCCATATTATTAGCATTTTAGTCAAAGTCATTCAACAAATCTCTAGGAATTCCGAACTTTCTCAGATTTTCCTGTCTTCTGAGCCCTCCTAACTGTTCCAGCCTCTACCTGTTACCCAGTTCCAAAGTTGCTTCCACAGTTTCGGGTATCTTTACAGCAACATCCTACTCTACCAGTACCAATTTACTGTATTCATCCATTTTCATGATGCTGATAAAGACATAACCAAGACTGGGTAATTTATAAAGAAAAAGAGGCTTAGTGGACTCACAGTTCCACGTGGTTGGGGAGGCCTCATAATCATGGCAGAGGTGAAAGGCACATCTTACATGGCAGCAGGCAAGAGAGAGAATGAGAGCCAAGTGAAAGGGGTTTCCCCTTATGAAACCATCAGATCATCAGCTCTTGTGAGATTTATTCACTACCACGAGGACAGTATGGGGGAAAACACCCCCGTGATTCAATTATCTCCCACCAGGTTCCTCACACAACACATGGGAACTACAGGAACTACAATTTAAGCTACAATTCATATGGTATGATCTATTTGAATGACATACCACAAAAGGCAAAGCTATAGAGGCTGCAAATAAATCAGTCATTGTTAATAACTAGAAGTCAAAGGTGGCTTTAATTTTTTTTAATCAATTAATTTTTTTACAAATGGACAGTATAGGGAAATTTTGGAGGTGAGAAACCTCTTATACATCTAGATTGCGGTGGTGGTTCCACAAATTTATGCCTTTCTAAGAATTCACAAAACAGTTTATAAAATATACAAAGTGAATTTTATTGTATGTAAATTAAAAAAAGGACTTAGTGATGGCTGATATGCAGCCATGTTGGTTGGGTAACGAATGAGTAATGAGTTATTGTTTTAAAAAGGAAACATGAAAATACTATAAATCCTTCAGGGCCTATGGATTACAGAGGAAAGATGTAAAACATTAACCAAGATTTAAAATGATGCAAGTTCTAATTATGCTATATGTTAATAGTTAAAAATCTCATTGTGATCATAAATTTCAAGTTATGTAATTTATGAATATTTAGAATTAACATGATGTCAGCCAAACCTTTTCTAAAGATATTTCTACATAAATTCCTTATTTCTGCATTGAAGTGCTACATCTGAGCATTTTGTAGTCAGCACCTCATTTGGCTCCCAGTGATTCTTACCTCCTGGTATCCACATCCTTCTTTGGCCCCACTCGTCTACTTGTTCTACTTGGTTGCAGCAGTCTATAGCAGGGGTTGGCAAACCATGGCCCACAGGCCAAATCTGGTCACCTAATAGTCTTCTTTATGGCCTGTAAGCTAAGAATGGTTTTCCCTTTTAAAATGGTTATATTTGAAGTGTTTATATAAGTACTTACATATCTTCAGTGCCACTGCTTCATCCACAAAGTAAAAAATATTTACAATTAGCCCTTTAAAAAAAAGTTTGTGGTGCTCTAGTCTACAGTAATTGGTTTCTGCAGGGCCCAGACTAGTGATTTAAATGGAGGTATGCTGGAAACCATCTCACCTCCTTTCCACTAATACATCAGCCCAATTCACCTTCAGTTTTAACAACTGGACCATCACTTGTGTTAAGGGCTGTCTGATGTTCTACTTACCATCAGAGTTGGGGAACTCATTGTTATCTATGTGGTGAAGGATCCAGGCCCTAAATTCCACTTTCAGTACCAAACATCCCAGGTGGGACTCTCTGGAAAAGATGCTGAGACAGTTTGGGTTGCAAGATGGTTATTAAGGATCTGTATCTGTGGACCCAACAAAGCTTCAATACCCTGGTTTGGAACTCTGGAGTATTACTTATCAGAGCTATTTTGCATTGGGCCAAAAGGTCAGGGCCTTTATCCTCCCACATAGTTTTGGCACCAAATATAGGTTGCTTCAGGAAGATTGTCACTTCAGGTGAGGTAATTCTCTGATGATGGAATCAGCATTCCAAGTGGAGCCATCAGACTGGGCAAAGGCATGGTGGCATTTTTAGGTGACTACAGATATTTCTATGTTGCTAAAGCATAAAGTGTAAGGCAAAGAGATGTTGGAGATAAGGATGTAGAGTTAGGTGAAGGTCTGGCCTTGAAGGGCATGTGTGTGCAAAGCTAAAGCGCTTAAAATGATGATTATGATTTCATTTTTATTGAGTGATTGCTATAAGCCTTTTGTTTTATTTACATTATTCTCATTTATCTCTGAGATCGACAAGAAAGCAACAGTTTAAATATTAGAAACTAGGCTTAAAGAGTATAAGCAATGCCCAAGATCACATATGTGATGCATGAAAAGGTCCAGCATTTGAACTTCTTTTCACCTGAATGTCTTATCACAAAGACATTCATAACTAGTTAGAAGCATGAGGATCACATAGATTTTCATTTTAGACATAATTCTGTAGAGAAAAGTAATGCTACAGATAGAAATATTGGACAGGAAACTGTTACAGAAATCTGAGTGAGAGATAATGAGAATGTAGCCAAAAGGAATAAGAGTGGGATGGAGAGGTGATACATTTTTAAAAAAATATATGAAGTAAAGCTATCAACACATTGAGAAGGCCTGAAAGTAGAGGTTTCAGAGAGGGAAGAGTCAAGAATATCTCCAGATTTCTGTTGTTGGAAACATGGTGAATGGTGGTGCTGCCAACAGTAACTATACTTTGGATATAATTATTGTGTATGCGTATATCTCTTCCATTGGAATGTGGTCACTGACTATTATTCCTGCATTACAGCCCTTAGCATAGTTCCCGGCTCAATCTGTATGGGGATCAGAATGGACTTTACTCATAATAATCTTATTACCACCATCATGGAATGAAACTATTAGTTGTGTCAATATTGTTCAAGAATAATAAGCTTATTGAGGAATATTAAAAATTCGTAATGTCTTTATCATAATTTTCATTTTGCGGAAGTATAATTTTTCTTTACCCCCAGAATGTAAATTTTTAAACTTATTTTACAAGTTCATTTCTAGAGAATAATTATCTACAAAATAAGAAGACATTAATTAAACTTGTCTGATGAGAATTTTGATTTAGAACTCAACCCTACAGTGGGTAAGTTTGATGTAGGAGCAAGATTATGACACCAGAGCCATGACATCATAGGTCTTTCCGGATCTTTTCCTGTCAGTTGACTTCTAAACAAAAAAACCTTTAACAAGGTTCTTTTACATTTCAGTAACTAAACCTCAAATGCCATGTGTCATACAATAATTTCTGTCCGTTAGAGAGACGTTAGGATATTTTTGTTAGTTAAGCACCTAATTTTGTAAAGTGACTTAACTAGTTATCTTTGTTTGTGTTGCTGTGAAGGAGTAGCTGAGGGTGGATAATTTATAAAGAGGTTTATTGGCTAGCTGTTTTATAGGCTGTACATGACGCATAACTCCAGCATCTGCTTTTGGTGAGGGCCTCCAGTAGCTTCTGCTGAAAACAGAAGACAAAGGGGGGAGCCAGACTATATAGCAATCACAGCAAGAGAGGAAGCAAGAGAGAGAGAGGAGGTACCAGGTTCTTTGTAACAACCAGTTCTAGGGAACTAACAGAGCAACAACTTACTCACCACCCCCTACCAGGGCATTAATCTACTCATGAAGGATCTGCTCCCATGACCCAAACCCCTCCCAATAGGCCCCACCTCCAACATTGGGGATCAAGTTTCAGCATGAAGTTTGGAGGGGTTCAACATCCAAACCATAGAACTGGTACATGTAACTGACAGCTGTGCTTGCAAAAGGGAAATTTAAAATGATGACTAAAAGTTGTCCATTCTTTAAGCAGCCTTGTGAAAGAGCTTAATCTAAACCTTAGAGTAAAATTAAATTTGAATATAACCTCAGTGCTATGGTCTGAATGTTTTTGTCCCCCTAAATTCACATGTTGAAATCTTAATCTTCAATGTGATGGTATTGGGAGGTGGAGCTATTGATAGGTGAGAATATATTATCAGGGTGGAATCTTCATGAATGGCATAATTGCCCTTGTAAAAATGGCCCAAGGGAGTTCATTTACCCCTTCCAGCATGTGAAGGCACAGCAGGAAGGCACCATCTATGAAACAGGAAATAGTCCCTCACCAGACACCAGATTTGCCAGCACATTGATCTTGAACTTTTTCAGCCTCTAAGAACTGTGATAAATTGAGAAATAAATGTCCATTGTTTATAAGTCACTCAGTATATGGTATTTTGTTGTAACAGCCGGAATGGAGTAAGATATTAGGTCATCTGCTATTTGGATAACACAAAGTTGGTCATATACCTGCTCTGAGTCTCAATTCCCCATTGATAAAAAGAAAAAGATCATATCTTGCAGGATTGTTACCATGATTATAGATACTAATGCAGGTAATGCACTTGGCATGTAACACGTACTCAGGAATGGGAGTTGTTATTGTTATTATTGATTACTACTGTTAATCCAAGTTTGGGTTACAGGCTTTATGACCTGGTGACATCAGTGCTCTGAGTTCCCTCCTGTCATTTCTCAGCTAGTGCCTGCTAAGGGATGTGAATTACATTTTAATTTTGGTGTAAGTATAGTTGCAATGTGAAGTACAAGGAGTGGTAGGAACATACCTATGTTACCTTTAGACAATCTAAAAGACAACCTCTGACTTTCAGGCATCTTCTCAAAGAACTAAGGGAAAAACCTTGAAGTATAAATGTTTTTGTGTTTTTACTTGCTGAAATTTAATGGAAGATTTGCCATTTGGGGATTGCCCGCATCAGTGCTTCCCTCCATTAGCACGAAGAGGTGAAAGTTGACTGCTATTAGCTATAATTAGCTACTGATCATTTTGGACAACCAGAAAATCCGGTTTTTCCTCCAGACATTAAAAGGGCACTCAGAAAGGATATAACTTTTACAGCGGATAATTTTAAGGCAGAGGATGTTGAATCCTTCAAAAGCAGCGCTTTCAGCATGGTCAGTTCTTGTGTCTATTTTTAGTGTATTTATTAAAGATGTGTTATTGTATGTTGGAGGATAAAAAGAACAAAACATGAAGGAATTTTACAAATGGCTATATGGTGTTGTGTGTAAAACACTGAAGCTAATTGAATTGAATGGCTTTGAGCCCTTGGAAGTCACAAAGTGACAAGGTTTGCTTGACAGCTAGTGAGAGATTATTTCCCGTCCCACTGATTAATTTGGTCAATTAGTGGCAAATAGGAATGTCACAAGTGGAAAGGGTAATGAGAGTCATTATAGATGTAAGAGTAAAATTGAGGGCAACCTTGTCATAGAAGGGGTTTGTGGTGGCTAGCTCAGGCACTGATGGGACCAAGAGTTTATTCCCGTTTCTGTCTCTCCTTCCCTAGAGACTGAATGTTAGTTCAACCAGAACTTCTAAGAGATCAAAAGGGACCCCCGGCAGCATTTTCTAATGTCTATATAAAAGCAGTTTTTTTTTTTTTTTTTGAGACAGAGTCTCACTCTGTTGGCCAGGCTGGAGTGCAGTGGCACGATCTCGGCTCACTGCAACTTCCGCCTCCCGGGCTCAAGCAATTCTCCTGCCTCAGTCTCCCGAGTAGCTGGGATTACAGGCGCATGCCACCGCGCCCAGCTAATTTTTGTATTTTTAGTAGAGACAGGGTTTCACTATGTTGGCCAGGCTGGTCTTGAACTCCTGACCTCAGGTAATCCGCCCACCTCGGCCCCCCAAAGTACTGGGATTACAGTATCCATCTGCTGTTTGAATCTTTTAATTATGTCCTCTAATTAAAATCTGCAGTGGCCTTTTAGAGCAAGTCAGGTAGATTCAAATCTGAATACCCCAAATACACAGCATGTCTGTGACTGCCCAACTGGGAACTGCTAACTCCAACATTAGAATAAGGCCATTCTATTAGTTTTCTGTGGCTGAAGTAAAAAATTACCTCATAGCGGGTGGCTTAAGACAGCAGAAATTTATTTGCTCATAGTTCTAGAGACCATAAATCCAAAATCAAGGTTTTGCTGCTGCTGTTTTTGCTGCTGTTTTTCTAGAGGCTCTGGGGAAGAATCTGTTCCATGCCTCTCTCCTAGCTTCTGGTGGTTGCCTGCAGTTGTTGGCATTCCTTGCCTTGTAAATGCATCACTTGGATATTTGACTCTGGTTTCACAGGGTCTTTTCACTGTGTGTGTACTCCTCTTCTCTTCTAAGGACAACTGCCATTGGATTTAGTACCCACTTTAATCCATCATGATCCTGTCTTGAGATCCTTATCTCAAGTGCATGTGGAAAGGCTTTTTTAAATTTTTTTTTTTTTTCCAAATAAGCTCACATTCACAGCTTCTGGGTGGATATATCTGTTGGAGGACTACCATTCAACTCACCACAACCACTTTTACAGTGAATGCCTTCCAGTTTGATTATGACCCGTAAGAAACTGAAAGGGTCTGAGAAGCAAAGAGGATGCCATATGTGGTATGTGAAGGCAAGATTTATGGTCTTTGCACTGACTTCAATTTACCATGGCTGCTGGGTCAACAGTGCCTGGTTAATCCATGAAAGCTACTGACAATCAGCTCTAAATCTGACAGCAGGCTCCTTCAGTCCTTCTTTTTCCTGTCATTGCCTGCTCTGCCTCAATGACTTAATGATGACATCTGGCCATTGGGTACCCTTCGGGTGTTGCTCCTTCTACGTGTCTTGTTTGAATGTGAGATCTGCTCTAATCTTGCTGTAACCAAAGGAAACAACATTGCCTAGCCTTAGTCAATTTTCAGAGCCTTCAGAAGCTTGTTATCCCTCCACCGCCCCGCCCCCCCACCACTCATATTTGTTACTAAGTATTTTGGAAATGTGAGAATGTTATTGCTAACCTTCTCCCTAGTTTTACTACATTGCTGTAAAATGTGTAATTCACGTATCTTATCATATCACTCCATCAGATGCTATTGCTTCATGCTTCCTGGGTTAATACTATTACCTAAAATCTCCTCAC
Organism: Macaca thibetana thibetana; assembly: GCF_024542745.1. Classification (NCBI taxonomy): domain Eukaryota; kingdom Metazoa; phylum Chordata; class Mammalia; order Primates; family Cercopithecidae; genus Macaca; species Macaca thibetana. The sequence continues at coordinate 163,677,850 of NC_065578.1, forward strand.
ATTCAGTCTAACTATGTCTGTTTTTCCTCTATCCCTAAATAAAGACGGGTTGAACAAGGCAATACACTATTATAATGTTGTTTTTAGGTGAAAGAATGAAATGTGTTTTGGAGAACAGGAGATTTTCCGCTGTAAATTCAGCTCTGTGTTCCATTTGCCCTGCTTTGCTCCTTTTGGTCTTTGACCCTTTTTTGGCTTGAAGCATCTTTTGCACTTGTCTTGTAAATGGTTTCCTGATAACACGCCATCGCTGGTTCAGTTTAGACTTTATACTGTTACCAGTTACCTTTCCCCAAAATGCCACATCACAGTCTTGCTTCAACTTTTTGGTGATCTTGTAATGATCATAAGATAAAGTAAAAAGGGATTTGCATGGAATAAAATTCAACCCTTGTCTATCCTTTTGGCTGTGTTTTTTTCACCAACTTTTAACCACGGTATAAGCAGATATGCAACACATGAGTTTCTCACTCAGCCCCAAGCAAGTCATACCTTCTTGGGCTCTTGTGCCTTTGCGCAGGCTAAACCCTGTGCTAAAATGCCCTTCTTCTATCTTCTCCTTTTGACTGTCTTATAATCCTTCAAGACCCATTGCATATGTCTTTTCCTCTCTCACACCTCATGCTCCTGGAGGCAGAGGTAGTCTTTCCTCTCTCAATACTATATTTATGCCTATATTATATAAAACATAAGCTGTGTTAGTAATTCATAGCTGGCCAGTCATTCAGAGATGTGGTTTGAACTCACTACATTCCAAGATGTGTACACTGAAATTTTGTGAGTATATTTACTCCCTTCACTAGTCACTGAGCCCCACGGGTAGAATGATGGACAGTGTATCCCTACTGCCTCACATTGTGACAAAGAAGTCTAAAGAAAACCTTGATGAATAGATGAATGAATACAAAAATGAAGGTAGATATTACATGTTGCTAAAGAATATTTTGGTCAACTCCAGTGTGTTCTTAGGTTACAGATATCTGGACAACTTTCTTGACTTATGATTGTTTACATTCCATCATATAATGTATTCACCATTCTAAGGTAGACTAAGCCAGTATTCTAAGATAACCTATATATTAGATACATAACTAAATATTTGAGAATAGAAGGACCAAGTATTGGCATCTCTTCAGAAGTGATAGCAACTATTTTACCTTCAAATCATCTACAAATCAATCTGTCTGAACATAGATTTCTTCTAAAAAAACATTGCTATAATAAAAACAGTGTTGGCTGGGCCCTTTAGTGTTTCCTGGGGTGACTTGTCAATGTGACACATTATATACATTACATCAGTGTGCCTGATTGTCAATCTCTGATATGTCTGCTCTGTCCTTGTGCGTTGCACCAGACAGGAAAACAGCCAAGCCTGGAAGTGTGTACTGAGGTGGCATGCACTGTATTTGATGATAAATGCAAGGACACTGAAGATGCATGCCTTAGGTTGACACGTAATACCTAATTCAGTTTCATTATCATTAAAAATAAAGGAGAAGGAGGTGGCGAATAGAAAAGGGAAAGGTAATTCATAGCCTAGATGGTATATTGGGCTTTCATGTGTCCTGCTTTATATAGCAAGGGCAGCCTATGAATGCAACATCCTTCATTGTAACACACATTGACTTTGACACTGCACCTTGACGAATGCATGGCCAGTGCTAGTGAACGCACTGTTTCTCTCCCATATATTTGGTTGAAACAAATAGGAAGTTTTCCATTTTTAGTTTCACACTTTATTAAGTATAGCTCTGCTGATGCCTATTTACAGAGCAAATTAACTGAAGTGAAAAGGAAAGAAATAGGTCTTTACTCATGCAAAGCAATGAAATCATAATCCCAGAAAAACAAGACATGTCCCTCATTGCCCTCATCAAGATGTATAAGTGAGTTTTAAAATATGACTTGGCTTGTGCATCATTCTCAGAGTCCTTCAGTTACACACCTGGAACTAGTTACTACCAAAAGTATTGTAGGTCTTCAAGGCAGCCACATTGGTTCTCATGTAATGTACAGTTTGTTTTTAACATCTACTCTTAATGAATGGAAAGTTTTCCATGTATTAAAAGACAGGATATAAAAGGCAAAATAATGTGTATAAAAGCATATGGATAATGAGGTGTCAGATGTTCATACACTAGATTTGTGACCTTGGGGGAATTATACAAGTTTTGCCTCAGTTTCCTCATCCGTAAAACGACAAGTTAGATAAAATGGTAACAACAAAGTCTTATATAACATTTATGGTTTTCCTGGCACTGTTCTAAGTGCTTTTTATAGAATTCTTTGAGTACTCACAGCAATCCTATGGAGTAGGATCTATTACCAATCCTGGTTTTAAAGACACTCATAAGTGGGAGCTAAGCTATGAGGATGCAAAGGCATAAGAATGATACAATAGACTCTGGGGACTCAGGGGAAAGGGTGGGAGTGGGGTGAGGGATAAAAGACTACAAATTGGGTTCAGTGTATACTGCTTAGGTGATGGGTCACCAAAATCTCTCAAATAACCACTAAAAAACTTATGTAATCAAATACCACCTGTTCCCCCAAAACCTATGGAAATTAAAAATTAAAAAAAGGAGGTGGCAAGAAAAGTAGTTGTCCAAAGCTGTACAGATAGCAAGTGACAACTGAAATTTGCACCGGGGTGTTCTGACCTTAGGATCCATGTTTCTAATCGCTCATACTTCTTCCAGCACCTTAGTGACTATATTTTCACTGTTGGGTAGGAAGGGGAAGCATTAGCTAGAAACTAGTACATAATTTTGTATAAAATTTGTTTTCTTGCCCAGAATCAGTGGGAGGTGTTCATTCATACACCAAGTCAGTATGAATCTGTTTATAAAACCTTTCATGAAACACTTTCCTAAAACTATGATGAATCATTGCAGCCAAGAGGACAAAAATAGGACAGGATGACTGAACATTCCCATCCTTACTTAACCTTTGAAAGAATTTTCATTTCTTAATAAATTTTGGACTGATTCAGGCACAGTAGGTAAAACGTTTTCTAGGGATACTGATCTTGAAGATGGGATGGAAAGTGTAGAATACCCATTCATTTCTAGCACATCAATGTCTCCCATATAGATACTATAGAAGGACTAAAAGCATGCATTTGGTCATCTTGCCAAGCACTGGACTCTGTCTGGCAAGGAGAGAATTCTAGAGTTGTCTGCTCTTGATGGTGCCAGTTGGGCGCTGGATAAGAATGTGGCCATTGTGAAAACTTTAATGTGATAGATGAAATGTTACTTGCTAGTAAAATTTTTATGAGCAAGTGGTGGTGTATAGTAAGAAGTTCATGACATTTGTATTCAAAGGACCAAAACTTGAATCTAGGATCCATTATTTCATTGCTTCATGACACTGTGACAATAAACATTTTATCTCTCAGATGTGTCATCTGTAAATTGTGGTTAATACTCACTTATCTTGAAGGGATGTATGATCATTAATATGTGCATGTATTTTGTACATGGTAAACATGACTCATAGGTAAGTTATTTTTGTGATTGTCATGAAGAATTTACTAGGCATGCACCACCAATAAATGTTTTCATGGGTAGTTTTCTCTTCAGTTTTCAACTTCACACACTCTCTTTTTTTTTTTTTTTTTTCCTGCATGTAAAGGCTTAGGGTGATCTTTTCCAGATTTTTAATATTGCAGTTAGAGACGTGGGTTTTAACAAACAACATATGCCCTAATACTAAAGAGAACAAACTAGAATTAAGAAAAGGATAATAGAAAAGAAAAAATTAGAGAAATAAGAAAATGTAGCAATCCTCTTCTGATATTTCCAGCCCATTAGATTTGTAATATTCTGTTACATTTTGGAAATGTCACTTAGCCCATGGATAAGGCTGTCAATTACAAGATTCTACTCCTAATAAGAGTGGCTCTATGACCCAGACTTGGCCAATTGTTTTGCTTATTGACCAGGTGAGTCAGAGGCCTTCCCTGGAATTTGATTTTTTGACTATAAAAGAGAAAAGTTCTCTTTACTTTTAGTTGGGACATTATAAATATGAGGCTCTCTGTGGCCTCATCCCCATCTCACACCCCCATACTGCAGAAGAAATTCACATGTAGGAGAGAAGGAGGCTAAAGACACAGAAAACAAAACAGAGATGATGAATGCAGAAAGTCTGGACAGATGGTATGGTACTGTTTCTGAAGCCAGTTATTCCTGAGGCCCATTCCACCTCTAATATTCCCGTTCATTCAAGAGATACTGAGGGCCTGCCAACTCAAATGCGAGGCACTGTTCTAGGTTTTTGGGGATTCAAAACAGTTAAAAATGTTTGCTTTGTGAACTTACATTCTAATAGGGAAAGGCAGACAATAAACATAATATTTAAGTAAATTGCACAGTATGTTAGAGAATGATAAATCTCTTGGAGTAGGTAGAATTGCACAGGGTAAGAAAATAAATAGGCAATGCTGGGAGAAGGGAGGGAGGCAGATTTCAATTTAAATTAGAGAATCAAGGTAGGCATTTTGAACAAATACTTGAAAACGGTGAGGGAGTATGGCAAAGGAGTATCTGGAAGAAGCATGATCCAGGGAGATGAAACAGCAAGTGCCTTGACCTTCAGTCAGAGTGTGCCAGGTATATACTAGTGACAGGTGGCCAGTGTGGCAGAATCTATTTGAGGGAAGAGTTGAAGGGGATGAGATCAGAGAGGTAAAAGGAGGTAGGTCCAGATTGTGGGGCTGTGTAGCCGTTGTAAGAATTTTTGTTTTTATGTTTGTAAAATGTGAAATCATTGTCTGGTTTGAGCGGTAAAGTGAAATGATCTGATTTATACATTTAAGAGATTTGTCAAAAAATACTATCAGATTGGACAACAATAGAAATAGGAAAACTGGTAAGGAGGCTATTTGAATAATTAATGGGAGAGAAAATTACTGGTGACTTCAACAAGGATGTGAGAAATGACTGGATTATGGATTTAAATGCAGGCCAACAAGATTTCCTGAGGGGTTGGATAGTATTATGACCAAAAGAGAAGGATCAATGATGACATCAAGTTTTTTTTACCCGGAGCAACTGACGAATGGCATCATTATCAGCTGAGGTAGGGAAGGCAGTAGGTGGAGCAGGAGTTCAGTTTGGGACATGTTGAGTTTAAGACAGCTGTTAGTCATCTGAGCAGATATGACGGTAAAGAATTAAATATATGAATCTGGAACTAGGAAAATGGATCTAAGAGAGATAAATTTGAGTTTCATCAGCATATACAGAAGGCATTTGATTACACGACCATGGATGAGTAGAGTGAACTATAAAGCTGGGGGGAAACCAGCAGAGGGTGATGCCCTGGCAGGCAAGATAATAAAATGGATCAAGAAGGAAGGAACGGTTACTATGTCAAATGGGTCAGCCTGGGTCTACTGATGACCTTGTCAGGAGAAGTATTGAAGAGGTACTTTCAGTGAATTAACTGGAGCAAAAGCTTGCCTGGAGTGCACCCAAGAGAGTGTGGGAGGAAAGTGGCAGACAGTGAGCATAGACAGCTTTTTTTTTTTTTTTTTTTTTTAGGGAATTTTTTGCTGCAAAGGGGAGCAAATAAGATGGTATTTCACTGGGGACATGGATTAATTTTTTTTTTGAGGTATTTTACTTTTTAAGATAGGAGAAATCATAGCATATTTTTGAACATCAGTGGGAATGATTCAAAAGAAGGAAAAAAAATGATAAGGACACGGAAGAATTGCTGGATCAAGTTTGTTGAATATGGGAGAGAAGGATGGAATCAAGGGTGCTAGTGGAGGAAGACTTAACGGGAAAATATAGTTCATTGATAGTAATAGGAAAGAAGGCAGTTTATGGAAATGGATGCTGTTATAGGTTAGATATGGGAGATTGGAGTCTGCGGACATTCTCTTTCCAGTTACTTGAGCCAATAAATTTGGCTTAAGCCTCTTCAAAATAGTTCCTGATATAACCAAAAACAAGAAGGGGAAGCTAAATAATTTTCCCAGGATCATATAGCTGACAACATAGCATAGTGCTAAATGGAGTGGTATCTGAGTCAGCCAGAACTTGAATCTTGTTCTTGATCCCAAGTCTACTTTGACATAGGCCCGTCAAAATCTTATTTATTATTCTTGCAGTTGTTTGCTGAATGCCTAATAGGCATCTCTTAGTAAAAAGTATAACTTTGGCCATGCTGATGAAGGAGAGGTACTTGGTGCATTGCTGAATTATAGAAGAGGGATTCCATTAGGTTGGAGATATACAGGAAGACTTGTTTGAAGAGTGACACAAGAACCGAGAGCAGAGAAATGAGGAGTTAAGAAGACAAAGGGCAGAGGAAAGAGCATTTGAAGCACTGAAAGCAGTGTTGGCCATTCCTTGTGGTAGGAGAGAGCATGAAAGTGTGAGGGAGGGATGAAAGTCAGAGTGCTGGAGCAGAGACTCCAAGTGGAGCTTGGTATGCCATGAACCTGGAATGGGTTGAGGTTAGGGGCTTCTAATACGATATGTAAATACAAGCAGTAAGTGTTATGAAGAACAGATACAGGGTGATATGAGTATATATTTAAAACACTGGTAATAATAGCATGTATGTCACTTATAATGTGTCCATATACACTATCTCATTTAGTTTTCGCAGGCTAAATAATTTGTATTTTATGGTTTTAGGAGAGAGAACTTAAATGTAATTTGCATTTAATGCTTTCTTCCAATTTTAAAACTTCTCTGTCTTAAACTGTAAATATTTTGAAAGATGGAACTGGCTTGCTTTGTACAGTACTTGCCACTTATTCAAGTTTGGTTTTGAGAAAGAACTCAAGGCTGGCATTATCAATCATATTCTGAAATTCACTGGAGAAAGAGATAACGCTGTGAGTGACTGTACCTGCAACTTTGTATGTGAGATCCTTCCTGTATTATGTTATGTGGCTGTAGATAATGATCACTTTTGACTGGAAGGATTTTTCAAGTATATTTCAAGTTCTTTATTTCACTGCAATTTTGTGGGCTTAATTGAAAGCTTGCTCTTCATAAAACTTTATACCTAGTGCTGTGGGGAACACAGATAAGCGCTGTCCTCATGGGGATTATAATTTATTAATATAGATGTCAAACATCGAGTTAAAATCATGTAAGGCAGAATGTAAATGACAATGAGAATACCTGTTATTCACTGAACAACTGTAATATTCTAGACTTTTTCCGTGTGTTATCTCTAATCCTGTCAACAATACTGAATAGTAGGAATTATTTTTCTTAACAAATACAGAGTTGGAAGCTATAAGCCAGTAGATAACTAGTCTGTGGTTACATGGTACAAAAGGGCAAAGCCAGGCCTAAAGTTTCATTCTATAAAGTGGTTTTATATTTGCTATTTTTTGTTTTTTTGGCTCTTCAACATGGATTGCAATTTAGAATGTTTTTATTTATAAAAGTAAAATGAAGTCATTACAGAAAATTAGAAAATACATAAAACTAAAAGAGAAACAAATAATTTTCCATGGCCTTGCCAGAGTTAATCACCATTCACATTTTAGAATAATTTATTCCTGTCTTTACATACTTATATGTTTGTGTGTAAAATTACATATCTATTTATGTACATATTTATTTTGGAGGTAAAATATACTGGCCATGTTATTTATACAACCAACTCTGTATATATATAAGTGCTTTTTCGCTTAATAGTTTTTGTAAATATTTTTCAGTTATCAAGTAAACTTTGGAAACATGATTATTGGTATTTCTGTAAAATTCCATGTTGAGCATTTGACACAATTTTTGTAACTCCTTTCCTTTTGCTGGATTTTTATTTTTAATTTTATAATATTATAAATAATTCTGCATTAAATATTCTTGTACAACAAATGTCATTCACAACTGATTTTCTCCTTAGAGTATATTATGAGAAGCAGAATTACTTGATTAATGTGTATGTATACCTTTAAGAGTCTTAATGCAAATCACTAAATATACTGGTGTTTAGGCACGTTTAGGCCTTTTGGGGAGATTCAGGGAAGCTCTTTCCAGATCAGGGAAGTTTGAACAAGATACTTAGTTCAGCTTATATTACTTGAACACATAGTATGTACCAAGGACTCTCGCAGGCATTGGGGATCAGGAAAAGGCAGTTCTGCTCCAGAGAAGTGCTGTGACTCTCTTCTAGTTAAGGTGATCCCTTACTCTCAGGATCCTCCCCAGCCCTCATCCTTTCCCCACCCTCTCCTGGAAAAAAATACTCTTTCCTGTAGAGACCTTGCTGCATTTTGGTTATGCCCTGACCTTCTTGAATCAAACAGCTTTATTATCATGTTCCTGTGTTCTGAAGACTAAGGGGCCAGTCAGTGCAATACTGATTCAAACCTTGAGCATTTCTGGAGCTTAATTCTCAATGATGGGTAAAGATTCACAACAATAGTGAAGCGGCAAGAGCTAACATCAGAATGTTTGTATCATAAATGGGAGGAATGGAGAGAATCGGTACTAATATTAGCATCTTTTTATTGGCCAGTAGTTAAGTGTTTTACACATGTTAATTTTACCCTGTCAGGAAGGTTCCATTACCCTCATTTTACAGATAGAAAATTTGAAGCAAATGGAAATAATGTGCTCAGTAATTTTCTAGAGAAGTTAAATATGGGACTGCTCTACTAGACATTTACAAATATTATCTCCATTAATTCTTTCAGCAACTCTTTGTAGTGGTTACTGAAGTAATTATTAATATTATCATCCTCACTTTACAGATGAGGAAACTAGGACTTAAATAGTAGCAAGAAAGTGTCCATGGTTCCATGGCTAGGAAAGATGGCTGCTTCGATCCATGTTGGCATGCTACCAAACTTGTGTCATTTCTTCTATTCCACACCGCCTCTTATAGGAAAAAACAGTAAGTTGTCTTAAGACTTGTGTAATTAACATAATTTGTAATATGTTTTTTCCACAAGTGCATAGTTTTGTTTGCTTTCTACCATTCACCCAGTAGATCACAACCAAATAAAGACAACAATACAAAGCAAACATGGAGAGTTTTCTCAATAAACTTTAATTGAGGGAAGATATAACACAATTTGAAGATTTAATATTAGTTGTTTTGAATTTTCCCTAGATTAGAAGCAGGCAGAGGTGCAAATGTTGGAGTTTTTTGTGCCATCAACGATCACGTAAAAGATAATCCTAGCTTTTCGAATGCTTCATCCTTTTTAAAGCCAACATTTAAATGAAGAGAGCAGCATCTGGTTAGGAAGTCTTCATCAGGTCTTTCCCCAAAGATTCTTAATCGTAGCCAGTGCTCTACCTGGCAACTGGAGGGAATTTTCCTGTTGAAGCTGTGTTTATTGTACAATATGGAATATAATCTGAAAGGAACTTCAAGTCCTAGCATTGCTATGTGATTGGAATGTTGAAACCTGATAGGAGTAAATAAATAGCAGGTGCCCCTTCTGGGGACCCCTCAACAATGAGTAGAGACAAGTGAAGTCTCATCTCTCTGTTTTACTCTCCCCATCAGCTGGAAAATTAACAAGACACAATTTGGGGATGCGGTGGTTAGAAAAGATTTGGAGTTTTTTCTTTAAGATGTAAATATTATCTACTAGGTTTATTAACCTGTGGTGTACTTTGAGCTTTTAATGCAAAATTGAATTTTCTATCTTTGAAGTAATCCTCCTTGGTTTATCAAACCAGACTGTGTTAGATTTTTCTGTGAAAAATTAAACGATCATTAAGATTTGAATCCTCAGGCCAACAGTCCTTAACAGCAGAATTCCTCTGTGCTGCCGAATGTATTTAACTGCTTCCATTGGAGGTAAGAGTTGTCAAAAAGCAAGCATTTAATACAGGTCCACAGTCCTTGACCTGCAATTCCAAAGTGAAAAAACAACTCTGAAAATAGATTTTTAAAAAGATTGAGGTAGAATTTATGTAAAATACCAGATCCCAAGTGTTCAGTTAGATGAGCTTTGACAACTGTATACACCTGTGTTATTTCCCACTCAAAATAAGATATAAACCATTTTCATCACCTCATAGTTTCCTTAAATTACCCTTTTTTCTACAATCCTCCCAGGAATCACCTTCTGATTACTATCATCAGAGATTAGTTTTACCTGTTCTTAGATTTCATGTAAACAGTCATATAGCATGTTCATTTCTATGTCTGAATTCTTTCATTCAAAAAAGTTTTGAGCTTTTAAGTCTTTTGATCGGTATATATTTTTATTTTTCTTGGGTACATATCGAGGAATGAAATTACTGGGTCATAGAGTAGATATTTAGATTAATAAGGAAGTGCAAAATCTCTGAAGTAGTTATGCCATTTTGTACTCTCACCAGCAGAGTATGAGTGTTCTGATCACTCATCTTCATCAACATTTAGCATGGTCGGTCTTGATCTTTCAGACTTTGGGCCTTCTAATGGATGTGAAATAGTGTCACATCATGGTTTTAATTTGTGTTTACTGATGATTAATGATGTTGAGTGCTTTTATATTTGCTCACTGGCCATTTGTATATTCTGTTTTGTGAAATGGCTTCGCTTTCTTTTTTGCCCATTTTTAAAATTATTGATTTGTTAGAGTTCTTTTACATTTTAGAAATGAGCCCTTTGTCAGATACATGTATTTCAAATATTGTTTCCCTATAGTCTGTGAATTGTCTTTTAATTGAAAACCGAACATTTTAAGGTAAATTTGAGTAAATGCACTTAGCAGTGCATGCTGATCCGAAATTGTATGTGGCTAGTCTTTAGGCCGCTTATTATCAATATTCAGATGTTACACTGCAAAAATATTAGTATGCTTAATTACAAGATATTGCACCAGAACCCTCTGTAGGTTTTACATCATATATTATTGTTTTACTTTCTGCAAACTCTGCCTCCCAGGTTCAAGTCATTCTCCTGCCTCAGCCTCCCAAGCAGCTGGGATTAAAGGTGCCCTCCACCAAGCCCGGCTAATTTTTGTAATTTTGTAGACAAAATTTCACCATGTTGGCCAGGCTGATCTCAAACTCCTGACTTCAAGTAATCCACGCACCTCAGCCTCCAAAAATACTGGGATTACAGGCATGAACCACCATGCCTGACCTAGAAACATTTTAAATTTTGAAAACAGTCAGTCCTGGCAGGGCATGGTGGCTCATGCCTATAATTCCTGTGCTTTGGGAGGCAGAGATGGGAAAATCACACCAGGAGTTCAAGACCAGCCTGAGTAAGAACTCATTTCTACAAAAAAATTAATACAGTAGCTAGGCATGGTGGTGCATGCTTGTACAATACTAGCTATTTGTAAGGCTGAAGCAGGAGGATCACTTGAGCCCAGGATTGTGAGGCCACAGTGAGTTATGCTTGTGCCACCGCAGTCCGGCCTGGGTGACAGAGTGAGACTCTTATCTCTAAAAAATGAAAAACAATACAAAACATTTGGTTCTGAGAGTTCCAAATAAGAGACTGGGGACTCATAGTTTTCACCATGTCCTTGGATGAAGATAATGTTATTGGACCAGTGAGTGGAATATTTGTGGCAAAAAGTATTGGCATCTTGTCTTAAAATAATTCATTTAATTACTGTTATGATTTTTTTAATGAAAAGCAGGTATTATAAATTATAAACTTCTGGAAATCATAACTATTTTGTCTTCTATATTTTTCAATGTATATCAAGATAATTATAGAAATTTAATTACATTAGAGAAGTAAATACAATGTATTATAGTGATAAGTATTTTGATAAATGAAATTAATTTTTCTTTGTAACTTATTTAGAGTTGACTACAGAAACTTTCATCTCTGACTTGGCAATTCTTTACATATTTTTTAACTTTGGGGTAAAATTTTGCCTTTAAAATCTATTCTTCAAAAGAAAAGTGTAACCAAAATATTAGATTAACATAACAGCAAGAATATATTTGACAAACTTCTAGTTTTAGATAATTAGCACTTGAATGCTGATGACATGGCAAGCTTTGGAAAACCAAGAGCAATAATTAGTAAAATAGCAAAATGTGTTCCTGCTTTCTCAAGTAGATGATCATTTAAGATATGGGATTGGATAAAGTTGAGAACTCTCAATTCTTTTAAGTTATGTCAACATATGCAAGTAATTTTGATTATGTTGACTGTCAAAAATTCCTTCAGTACAGAGTTATTAAAAATAATTTAGATTTTTTTCTTTTTCCGTTTTAGCCTAAACTATTTATCAGTCAGAAAGACCTCTATTGTAGTTGCTTATTGTTTTTGCTGGGGAAACATTATGTGTTCAGTACACTTGGTTGAGTTTGACCATTTTTGACTGCTTTTGAAAAAAATCTATAAACTGTATACCATAATATGTATTTCACAAATTGTAAAATAGTAACTCCCTGCTTGTTGGAATGTTTCAGTCTTTCTCGGGTTTCATAATCATTATTCAACAGTGTCAAAAATCCTTTAAAACATTTGTAGGGAGAACTGACTAGATGGTTGAAAATAGTTTACATCTTTAAAGATAGTCACACCTAATAAACCTGCACTATTGAAACATTAAATGTATATAGTAATATTTTGTTTCTTCCTTTAAGAACTTTTAGGATTACGTAAACTAGAGAAATTTTTAAAAGGTATCTCTCTTTTGGTTATTTCTCTTTACTTTTGGCAGATATAAAAAGAATATAAAGATATAAAAAGACAATAAAAAGATACTAAATATATAATGTAAAGATTAAAAATATATAAGAATATATTATAAAGATATGTAAAAAGATAAAAAGAATAAAATAAAATATAAAGATTTAAAAAGAATGTGGAAGATATACAGTACATTTTAAGCCTACATTAATGAATTAGAACAAATAGAAGGGTTTCCCTTTTAATAAGGTAGCGTTTTTAAAACTATGCCTACTTGTAAGTGAGAAAGCTAATGGACAAAGAGAGATGGTTCTTTACTGTTAATTGAAGCATCAGAACTATAAAACATTTTATTGAACTTTAGTTAAACCAGTATATTGAAGTTTAAATCACAATGTAATTAAATACATGGATTAAATTAAATTTGGTTTAAATTTTAGTTCCTTAGTCATACTAGCTGTGTCTCAAAAGACTGATAACACCCGGCCAGTGGCTACCATATTGAACAGCAAAGACACAGAACATTTCCATCTTCCAGAAAAATTATATGCATAGCACTGCTTTAGAAAATTTTGGCTGGTTTATAGATATCGCAAGTCTTATCCACTTTAATATTTTAATTCCCTATATAACATAATGATTTTGTAGCTTTTCTGTTTCAGGGAACACATGATTTCCCTTTGCTTAAATTTAAAACAGAAACACAAGTTTTAATTTATACAAAAAATGATACATCAACAACTTCTGAGCTTCAGGAGGGGTTCTTTACTTCTTCCCCCTCCCCCAGAAAGATCAACTTTCACATAATGTTAAAACTTGTTTCGGTTGGCTGCATCCTGACTCTTCACTTGCAGACATCTGCTTCTCTTGTGGGAGCATCAGAAAAGAGCTCGTGTGATAAGTGTTTCAGGTGGTCTTAGGTCGTTTTCCAGTGTGTTTGGAGAAGCAGAGGATGTGGCACACTGTAACACAGCAACTGCCCATCTAGCCCAGCATCCTGCCCCCTACCGTGGCAAAGACCAAAGCATCAAAGGAAAGCACAGATTCCTCACAACACATTTAATTGTGCAATTCTACACCCGGGAAATGTTTTCTCTGACCCAGACTGGTAATCAGCTTATGCCCTAAAGCATGAGAAAAGGTCATTAATTATACGGTGAACTGGATTTTATAAGGATCACTTTGGTAGGAAAAACAGAATGCAAACGGAATGCCTTTAACTAATGTGTTTCTATGTCCCTTCCATAAAAGTGGAAAATGGGAGGTTTTATACTATTTCTTATTTTAAAAAGAAAGAAATAGTGACCCCTAATTAAGAATATTGCTGGCAGGCTGTATAGAGAAAATAGGATTAGAATGAAAATGTAATAGGTTGAAGTGGGAAGGCATACATATATGTCTTGCTAGGGGCACATTATTCTCTTTCTTCTCTTTTAACTACAAAATATATAAAAGGTGTTAGGGCTTACAGAGCTTTTTTATTGGTTTTGTTTTAAAGCTCAAAGAATGGCCAATGAAGATTTAACCCCCTTAACTCCTAAGAATTGTGAACCTTCGCATCTGAATCTGAAGGAAGGGAGCAAGGCAGGAAGAGAAAGATTGCTTTCTTTCACTTAGCATCAACTACCCCAAAGCTGGAGTGAGTAGTTGCCATCCTGATGGCTATTTCCCTTTGTGACCCACATTTAAGTAAGACACAAGATTGTTATGAGATGGGGAGAGGGCAGGCCAAGGTGGTTGATGCCAGCATAGTCTTAGAATCTGTGGAAATGCTGGGCCAGGCCTAACATTAAGAGGAGGTGGGTGAAGGCTGTCTTTGGCAATGTTTCTATTAAGGAGCTACGATAGCATCTAATGCTATCTCCCGGCTATGAGGGGCAGTCCTCCCACTGTGGAAATACTGCGACTTTAGGGTAATAATGTCACTGGTTTGCGAGCTACAAGCATTGAGCTTTCATGTTGCCTCTGTTACAAATAGCTGGGAAATTATTTAGCCTACCTCAGTTTCCCACATTTCTTCATCTATAAAATAAAAAAATAAAATCTATCCCACCATATTGCACTGTGGAAAAAATAAAATAATATATGTAAAACTCCCTGACACATTGTAGGCTCTGAATCCATGGAAGATCTCATGGCTGTGACTCTACAGGGGGTATCTTCCTGGGTGGTGCCACATATTCTCAGTATCACCTCTACCCCAATAAAACTTTCCTATTGTTTCCTATTTACTTAAGAGCCTAAGCTTTCTGAGATGACAACTAGGCTAGCACAAAGGATAATTTTTTTTTTTTTTTTTGTCAAAAACACAAAATGTTTAGATTTTTCTACTTGGTGCTTCCGCTCTACTCCATCTAAGGTGGGGTCTGCTGTTTCCATACCAATTTTTTCATGTTGGGCTTTGAGATGCAGTATTAAAATTAAGGGGGGAGCCAACAGAGGACTCCCAATGGCGGTGAGTAGAAGAAAAGGGTGATATTTAGAAAGGAGAGAGTCAGTGGCCAGCATTGGGAGGATTTTGACAGTGAAGGTAAGGAGCCTTCATGGATGCAAAAGAAAGATGTGGGAGGAAAGGGGGATCTTAAAAAATGCTGCAGTGAATAATGCATTTACACATGTAAGAAAAAACTTTCTTATTTTGAAGTTCCTGTTCTGTTTTGCCCGAGTGTGTGCTTTGAAACCACATCACCACACTGATATCAAACACCATAGTCATTTCTTCAGTGAGATTTGCAAATAAGCCAATTCTGGTTAACTAACATGTGCAGATGTGCTTGTGGAGGATGTATTTGTTGAAGGGAGACCTGTCACCTCACCTGTGGTTACACATGTTCCTGATGGATGGAAGGCTGTATTGTCTAATGCACTGGTAACTTGATCAGAAACAATTTCAGACCAGGAGAGAGATACTAAGGACCATTTTTACATAATCTGGCTATGCAAATCAAACTGTAAGACCACCTTTCTACTCTTGTGTGTAGCATGGGAGCGACAGGAAGGCTTGGAGCTAGACACTTTTTAAATGTGAGGAATTTTCTTAGGAAACATTAACAGCTTGAGTGGAAAGCTTGCTGCTAGTGCTAGCTGCTTTCAGACTGCACCCAATAATATAACCTGGTTTGAGAAGATCCTTTTGTATTAGTCCAGCACCATTTGCCCATTTTTCAGTTTGCAGGGAGACGGTACTCAGAGACCTTGATGTTCAGGCTTGCGCTCAGTTTAGGAGATCATGTTGCTACTCCTTTCAGTCATTTAGGATTGCAGGAAAATTATAAAGATGATTTTAAAATTCCAAGTGGGATCCTGTTAAGCCCTTTAGAGGGCCTTAAACACTGAGAACCTTCTGGTACTCTTCTCTATATCTGATTTAAAACAATTCTAAATTAAAAAAAGAAGACTAAAATTGTGCAATAGAGTATTGATTTTTTTTTAATGATTACTTTGATGCTTCTAATTAAAATTGCAAATCTATTCCTTCAGAAATACTTTTGGTGTCTCTGGTTTTTTGGCACCCCAGTATAGGTTTAAGCTAGCCACAGAAAAATTTCTTGCTTGGTAACTGACAGGTAGGTTGAGAAGATGAAGAATAAATCCAATCTCATTGAAACAAGGTAGCATGGCTGATGTAAACATGTGAAATGGGAGCCCCTGATTTCAGTGTGTGACAACTAGTCAGAAGTCATTTTAATTTCTAAACAAAATGAGATAATCTGGTCTATTTTTTATTTTGTCTCTCTAGTAGCACAAAGCAATTTTTCTTTATGCCAAGCTCCAAGCCTATTTTTTCCCTAATAAGCCTTTTTGGAAGTATCCACCATGATATTACATAAACAATTTTTTAAACCAGTTCTATGTTTAAATTTTCTCCATGTTGTATTGCTAAAGTCTAGAACATTGATAAAATAATCCTGATTAATGATGTTATTACTATAATACAAGCAACATCACAAATCACTGATGTTTGCATTGCACTTTACAATTTACAAAGAATTTGATCTTTTCATTTGAACTTCATACCAGTCATGGGATGTAACAGGAGAGTCCTATAAAACAGTTAATGAGCAAACTTCTTTCACATTTTAACAGAGACTTTCTGAAGATAGAATTTCTTGACACTAAAGATCAAAGCCCTGTTACTAGCTTATAATCATGATTTTTTTTTTCTCTTTGCAGGGGGCAAGGAAGAGGCCTCATTGGCACTCTAAAGAATGCACTATAAAAATGTACCAATATTCCTTTTTATAGAGTCCTTATCCTTTAAGGTCCAGGGTAATCATTACCTTCTTTGTGACACCTTCCTCACTGCACAAGGAGCATTCTTTATTCTTTTTCTGACTGCCAAAAGTGCTTTATCAAAGCTTTTGTGTTTTGATATCCTCCCTAGGTTATGCGTTCCTTCAGGATTATCTTACTCTTTCTTACAAGACCAGCATGTAATACAATAATTACAGCATGTAGTAGATGCTCAGTAAATATTTTTTCAACTGACCCATAAAGTAAATGAGTGAATGAATAAGAAATGAATGATTGGGACCAATTAGGTGGGTTGAAGGTAGTTCAACAATCAAGATTTCTAAATGTAGCAAGGCTGTTATAAGCTGGAGGATCAAGAGGAGTTCTTAGAATTGTAACTCAGCACCCCCCTTGTCAACATCAAGTGTAGCTTTAGATCAGCACCCTAAAAGCTGCACCTTTTGAAGTGCTTCATAAAAGGAGCAACGATCTTGAGAGATTTCAGATATACAGAAGATGATTAGAATAATAGAAGTGTTTAACAGCCCCCCGGGAGTGGGAGCACCTTAAAATTCTGTCCTTATCCTGAACTAAAAAATCCATAAGAAAATGAATGTATTCTGGTTACTCTTTCAGGGATTGCAAAAATTCTTAAAGGCAGCAGCTTGCAAGCAAGGCTCCTGGCAACATTCTACTGATTTCTTAAGTGTTCAATTCTGAAAAAAATTAAAAAATAAAATAAAAAATGCAAATGTGAAATGCATCTTCTGATCCTGGCTGCTGAAATACAGCAGTTATCATTAGCGCTGATAAGCTGCTTGTCAGCACTTTGACTCCACATTATAGAAAAGCCACAGACTTACTTCACT
Source organism: Macaca thibetana thibetana (assembly GCF_024542745.1). Classification (NCBI taxonomy): domain Eukaryota; kingdom Metazoa; phylum Chordata; class Mammalia; order Primates; family Cercopithecidae; genus Macaca; species Macaca thibetana. The sequence continues at coordinate 163,695,543 of NC_065578.1, forward strand.
TATTAGCACAAGAGCTAGTAAAAGGCTTCAACAGCGATGTTTTAGACAGATCTTCTGTAGCTTCAAACACATAATCAGCAGAGTTCTTTAGGGAAAGCCAGTTGAAGTTCATACTTCACACCTTTGTACATTAATAACATTAATTTCACTCTGCCTTTATAATCAGAGAGTCCCACCTACAGATGCTTATTTGAAGATGTCTGAGGGCCCACACAAGTAGGGAGGTAATAATACTTCTTCTAAAGGAGGCTGTTCCATGCAGAAGGTGGGGATTAGAAAGATAATAATTATACCTGAAATGTTAATAACTGGATATCTTTTCTGAACTCTTATAAGCATTTACATTTAAAAATAAAATTGTTAAAAAATTTAGAAAAAGAATAAGAGCAGTTTCAGTGAAAAACGGGCAATTTTCTTTTTTGTGGTTGATGTTACTGCATAGTTCTCTTTGGGATACTTCTATGTAGGCCTGAAAAACTGAAGGAAACCATTATTATGCAAAGCACTCTGGCACAAATGGCATTATATATCTTATATGATAGGGAATTTCTGAAGGAGAAAAAAAAGAAGAAAGAAAAGAAAGAAAGATAAAGCATTCGGTGTTTGGGGTTTCCAGTGAAACGTTCATTGCTGTGCTTGCCAATATTATCCCGTAGCTGAGTATATGCTACTGCTATGCTATAAGGGGGGAAACAAGAAATCCAAATAGTTTCGTAGTGTGAACTCTTAATTTCAAGTTAGGAATAATGGAATATAACTTTTAATACATTTTAGCATTTCTCTCTTCACAAAGCTCACATATTCAATATTATTCACAAAGATTGGGTAGTAGGTAGAAAACATCAAATGAATGTCCTTTAAAATTTTTGTGAGGTAATATCAGTGAAAATTATAGAAGTAAGCATTGTAAGTTTTTTAACTTACTATTAAAAGAAATGATGTTCTCCCATTAACAAAGTAATGAACTCATCTACTGAGGACTTCAAATCTACAATATTTGCAATGTCCAACTGTAGCTTCTCTTCTGGCCTAAATAATAAGTGTTGGTATTTGAAAATCAACCCTATATACTTCGAATTTGGATTTGAGGCTCTCTAGTCCTACAGGAGGAATTCCTAAAGTGATGTTGGTTGCAGCAACTCTCTTCCCTTTCATTTTTTGCCAAGGCTAAACTAATTCCTGCTCCAATCCTCTGTCTTTATCATCTTTATAAGATTCTTTATAAGATCTTTATAAGATTCTGGAAAAGATGGAGGAAACATAGCTACGAGGAAACTGAGTTGCTTTACATGTATTCAAGCCACCAATTCTTTAAGCACTATATTCAAACTACCTAGAGAACTTAAAGTGCTTGATGTTGTTATTCCAGTAACACTTGTTGTAATCTCGAAGAAAAGAACAGACTAGCCATCAGAAGGCCAGAGAAAGGAAAACACTGTCTTTTTTTTTTTTTAACATTTTATTGTTGAGAATTTCAAATATATACCAACATAGAACAATAAAATGAAATCCCTTTGAATCTGCTACACAACTTCAATAATTGTCAAGTCATGTTATGCTGTATACTCCATTGACTGTATACATTCACTTTCTTCCAAGCTATAGAATTTTGAGGCTAATTCTAGATATCATGTTTTTTATCTCCATATTTTAGTACATAACTTTAAAAGAACTCACTTGTTAATTAACGTAATGAAAATATAAATACCTTACTGAAAAACTGAACATTTTAAAAATATTATCAAATATTCAGTAATTATGCAAACTATCCATTTTCTCATAAATCCTATAAACAGATTTATAGCTTGAATCAGATACATATATGCCAATTCATTTAAAAAATTCCTTTAAGTCTTTAGTTTCTTTTTCTACCTCCCCCTTTTCCACTCTTTGCTTTCTTGCTTTTGTTATTGTCATTGAAGAGAAACAAGTTGTTTTCATGTACTTGGACAGATTCCTTTGTCTTCTGTATGTCCTCTAGTTGGATCTAGAGTTTTGATCAGTTTTGGCTTTTGTGTGTGCACGTGTGTGTTTTCCTTTTGCTCTTGAGAGACTGATCAGTTTTGGGTTCAGTTTTTTTTTCTAAGACAGTTTGATAAATGGGTATTGTTCTATCAGAAGGCAAAATGTCTGATTTTTTTCTTTTTGTGGTGTTAGCAGACGTCGATGCCATATGCTTAGATCAAGTAATGCATTAGGAGAACAAAATGTTTAAATTCTATTCCATCTTTTCTTTTTCACTTATTAGCTGGTATAATACTATATAGTGAAACATCCTCTGATCTACTGTTAAGAGTACCCAGTGGTACATTAGTATGGGAATGGCAGGATAAATGTTTGATTCTATTTACCTAGTTTTAAATTAATGAGTATAGTTCCAAGCATATTTTGCTGATGACCCATTAGGCCTTTTTTGTATTATAATAAACTCATGGAAGTAAACTTTAAAAATATGTTTCATTATATTGTAACTATTATTTTCATTGATGATCAAATTAAGAGATTTTAGCCAGTGAGAGCCACTTCAATCTGGTTCCTAGAATCTTTTAAAACTATTTCAATATTTTTGGATAGATACATGTTATCTTGTATTACAAGATATTTGAGGCATCTTACTCATTTTATTTCCCAGACCTTGGGCTCATTTTTTCTAAGGATTTCTGGAAAGTGTACTTGGAAACCTTGTAGCCTGGGTTTTAGATATTAGTTGCATACACTGCACCTAGATTGGTCACTATGTTTAGGTCATAATTGTTTATTTTTCTGTAGGCAGAGCAAGGTATATGTTCTTGCTTTTTACAGATAAAATATGTTGTATGTTCATACTTTCTAATTAAATTCAGATTTTTACATATATATCTTCTTTCTCTCATACTAACAATTTCAGTTTTTGAGGACATAATAGTCTTTTTGTTAATGTCTTCCTAGTCATTTTTGTCCTCTGAAGGTCATTTTCTAGAAGATTCTTTAAGAAATATTTAAGTGTATTCCATATGAACTTGCATATTGTTAAAATTTGTCAATAACTGGATATTAAATCTTCAGTTCACACTTTTTTCTTTTGGTGTCTTGAAAATGTTTCTCCATCAGCTCTGTCATTGCTGGCATTCAATAGCAATGTCATTGAAAACACTAATTGCAATCTCACTTCCTTTCTTGCTTGGATAACCAAACGATTTTTTCTTTAAAGTTGACTATTTCTTACATTATTTTTGGTATATTAGTTTTTTCTATTACTGCTATAACAAAATACCACCAATTTAATGGCTTAAAAATACGACATATTTATATCTTACAATTCTCTAGGTCAGATGCCCAAAATGCGTCTCACTGGGATAAATCAGTAAAGATACATTCCTTTATGGAACTCTAAGGTGGAATTTGTTTGCTTGTCTTTTCCAGCTTCTAGAGGCTGTCCAGATTCCTTGGCTTATGGACCTCTTAATGCATCTTCAAAGCCAGCATTGTCATATCTCCCACTGGTGCATTTTCAGTAGTCACATTGCCCTCTGACCACAGCCAGGAAAGGTTCCATTCCTACAAGGATCCATATGATTAGGTTCACCCAGATATTATAGGATAAACTCCTCATCTCAAGGTCCTTAACCTTAATCACAATAGCAGACTCCCTTTGCCATGCAAAGTAACATTCACAATCCTGGGGAAGAGGGTGCAGGCATCTTTAGATAGGGGTGTTCATCTGCCTGCCACACTTGGTATTATTTGTTCCGGGTTCATTTTCCAAGAACATGGTAGATCCATTCAATTTGAAGTTTGAAATCTTTACTTTATGTGTGGAACATTTTTTTTGAATGAAAGATTTACTTATTTATTATTTGAGACAAGATCTCACTCTGTCACCCAGGCTGGTGTGCAGTGATCATGGCTCACTGCAGCTTGTCCTCTCCAGGCTGAGGCGATTCTCCCACCTCAACCTCCCAAGCAGCTGGGACTACAGGCATGCTTCACAACACCCAGCTAATATTTTTGGGTGGCGGGGCGCATATTTTGTGTAGAGACAGGGTTTTACCATGTTGCCCAGGCTGGTCTCAAAACTCCTGGGCTCGAGCAATTCACCCACCTTGATCTCCCAAAGTGCTAGGATTATAGGCATAAACCACCACACCCAGCCAACAGATTTTTATTGTTGCTATTGTTCTGTTTCATTGCATTGCTTTACTTTTTCAAGGACTTCTATTACATATGTTGAAGCTTCTTTACTAGCATCTAATTTGTCAATTTCTCCTACCTTTTCTTTCTTTCGTTTTTATGTATTTATTTTTACCTTCTATTTCTCTTACGTTACATATTGTGTTTATTTGCTCTTGTTTTCATTCAGATTTAGTCTTTATTTCTGAATATTTTTTTCTGCATTTTGTCACCTTATTTATTTATAGTAGACTTCATTTTTTAGAACAGTTTTAACTAACAGAAAAATTGATAATTCAGAGTTACCATATGCTCGCCTCCCCCAACATAATTTCTCCTTTTATTAACATTATGCATTAATGTGGTATGTCTATTACAACTAATGACCCAACATTGATACATTGTGATTAACTAAAATTCATAATTTACATTTTCATTCTGTGCTGTACAATTCTTCGGATTTTAATATATGTATAATGTCATGTGTTCTCCATTAAAGCATCATTCAGGATCGTTTCACTGATCTAAAAATCCACCCCCTGAGCTTCATCTATTCATTCCTCATCTCCTCCCTCAAGCCCCTGGAAACCACTGATTTTGTTTTTTTACCTTTTCTACAGTTTTGCTTTTTCCAGAATGCCATTTAGTTGGAATCACAGAACATGTAGCCTTTTTCAGAAGACTTTGTTCATCCGATAGTACGTCTTTAAGATTCCTCAATGTGTTTTCATGGCCTAGTACCTCATTTCTTTTATTGCTGAATAATATCCCACTGTATAGTGGTGCCACAGTTTGGATATCCATTCGCCATTTGGAATACCACTTGGTTAATTCCAGGCTTTGGCAATTATGAGTAAAGCTTCTATAAACATGTGCAGGCTTTTTTGTGGGCATAGTCTTTGACTCAGTTGAATAAATACCTAGGAGTGCCATTGCTGTATCATATAGTAATACTATATTTACCTTTCTAAGAAGCTATCAAATAGTCTTCTAAAGTTGTAACTATTGTGTATTTCCACCAGCAATGAATGAGAGTACTTGTTGCTCCACATCATCACCAGCATTGTCAGTTGTTTTTTTTTTTTTTAAATTTCAGCCATTCTAATAGGTGTGTAGTAATACCCAATTGTTGTTTTAACTTGCAGTTCCCCTGAGGCATATGATGTTGAGCATCTTTTCTTATGCACATTTTGCACCTGTACATCATCTTTGGTGAGGAACCTGTTTAGTTTGTTTGTCCATTTCTTAAATTGTGTTGTTGGCTTTCTTAATTGTTGAATCTTAAGAGATTTTTTTTTGGTATATTTTGGATACAAGTTATTTATCATATATGTGCCTTACAAATATTTTAACCCATTCTGTGGCTTGTCTTTTCATTCTCTTAAGAGTGTCTTTAGCACATCAGTTGTTTTTAACTTTAATAAAGACCAAATTATCAATTTTTTCTTTCATGGATAGTGCTATTGGTGCTGTATCTAAAAACCAAATCAAAGGTCACTTAGATTTTCTCCTGTGTTATTCTCTAGAAGTTTATAGTTTTGTTCTTTATATTTAGGTCTATAATCTATTTTGAGTTAATTTCTCTAAAAGATATAAAGTCTATGTATAGATTTATTTTGTGTTAGCACGTGGATGTCCAGTTGTTCCAGCATGATTTGTTGAAAAGAGTATCCTTTCTGAATCAAAATTCTTTTGCTTTTTTGCCCAAAATCAGTTAATGGCAACTATTTCTAGGCTCTGTATTCTGTTCCACTGACAAATTTATTTCTTCTCTTGCCAATACCATGGTGTCTTGGTTACTTTAGCTTTATAGTAAGTCTTGAAGTCAGGTAGTGTTAACACTTCAGTTTACTTTACTTCAGCATTATTTTGGCCCCTCTGGTTATCTGCCTTTCTATATAAATTTTATAATGATTTTATCGATTTCCACCAGTGAGATTTTGATTACGATTTCACTGAACCTGCAGATCAAGTTGGAAAAAATAAACATCTTAACAGTATTGAGTCTTCTTACCAATGAACATGAAATATCTCTTCATTTGATTAGAATTTGTTTGATTTCTTTCAGCAGAGCTTTGTAGTTTTCTTTATATAAATGCTATACATGTATTGTTAAATTTTGACCTAAGTAGTTTTTTAAATTTATAATATAATGTAAATAATATTGTGACTTTAGTTTCAAATTTCAATTGTTTAATGCTGCCATATAAGAAAGAATTTAACTCTGGCTTATTAACCTTAAATCCTGAAGCCCCCATATAATTGCTTATTTTTTTCCAGGAGTCTTTTTACTTTCTATTCTTTGGGATTCTCTTCATAGACAATCATGTTATCTGCAAAGAGAGCTTTATGTTTTCCTTCCCAATATATGTATTATTTGTATCCTTTACTTGTCTCATTGCATTAGCTAGAAATTCTTGTACAGTGTTGAACAGGAGTGGTGAGAGGGGTCACCCTTACCTTGCTCTCAAACTTAGGGGGAAGACGTTTAGTTTCTTACCATTAAGTATGAGGTTAGCTGTAGGGTTTTTTGTAGATTCTCTATCAGGTCGAGGAAGTTCCCTAGTCCTAACTGGCTGATTTTTTTTTTTTTTTTTTTTTTTTTTTTTAAATCATGAATTAGTGTTGTGTTTTCTCAAATGCTTTTTCTGCATTTATTGATCGGCTCATATGATTTTTCTCTTTAGCCTGTTGATGTGATTAATTGAGTTTTGAATTTTGAAGCAGTCTCGCATACCTGAAATAAGTCTCTCTTGGTCGTGCTATATAATTCTGTTTATACAATTGTTTAATTTGTTAATATTTTGTTGATAATTTTTTGAAAATACGATATGATTTTATAATACAAAAACAAGGGAAACACCTTAAAAGACACGCTGTTGCATAGTAAAGTGATTTAATTAGCAGACTGTCTTTGAAAATGGGACAACTTATCAGATGGGTTTTTACTATGTAATAGCACCATAATCTGTTACAGGGGCCAGGAAGCTCAGGTCTCATTGGTATAAGACCCTGAGCTTATCTTTTCTTTTACTTTTTAAAACTTGTACATATTCGTTGGGTATAAATGCAGTTTTGTTACATGGATATATTGCATTGTGGTGAATGAAGTAAGGGCCTTTGGTATATCCATTATAGGAACAACACACATTGCACCCACCAAGAAACTTATTATCATCCACTCCCTTCTTATCCGCTTACCCCTCTGAGTCTCCATTGTCTACCATTACACACTCTGCTTCCATGTATACACCTTATTTAGCTCCCACTTGTAAATTAGAACATGTGGTATTCATCTTTCTGTGTCTGAGTTGTTTCACTTAAAATAGTGCCTCCAGTTCCATCCATGTTGCTGCAAAAGACATTATTTTATTCTTTTTTTATGGCTGAGTAGTTTCTCACTGTTAATATATATCACATTTTCCTTATCCAATCCTCCATTTATGGACACTTAGGTTGATTCCATATCATTGCTATTGTAAATAGTGCTGCAATAAACATATAAGTGCAAGTATCTTATTGATATAATGATTTCTTTCCTTTGAGTAGATACCTAGTGCCAGGGATTCTGGATCATATGGTAGTTCTGTTTGTATGTCTTTGAGAAATCGCCATTCTGTTTTCCATAGGGGTTGCACTGATTTGCATTCCTACCATTAGTGGATAAACATTCTTTTTTCTCCACATCCTCACCAGCATCTGTTGTTTTTAGCCTTTTTAACAATAGCCATTCTCATTGGTATAAGATAATATCGCATTGTGGTTTTAATTTGCACATCTCTGATGATCAGTAATATTGAGCAGTCTTTTCATATGCTTATTGGCCATTTGTCTTCTTCTGAAAAATGTCTATTCATGTCCTGAGCCCACTTTTTAATGGGATTATTTTGGGGTTTTTTTTTTGAGTTATTTGAGTTTTTTGTAAATTCTGGATATTAGTCCCCTATTGAAGGTATAGCAGAAATATTTGCAAGTATTTTCTCCAATTCCTTAAGCTGTCTGTTCACTCTGTTAATTATTTCTTTTGCCAAAAAGGAGACTTTTAGTTTAGTTAAGTCCCATTTGTCTATTTTTGTTTTTGTTGCCTGTGCTTTTGAGTTCGTAGTGATAGTTTTTTTTATTTTGGCCTAAACCGATGTCTACAATAATTTTCCTAGGTTTTCTTCTAGTATTTTTATAGTTTCAGTTCTTATATTCAAATCTTTAACCTATCTTGAATTGATTTTTGTATATAGTAATATATAGGGGTCCATTTTTATTTTTCTGCATATGGTAATCCAATTTTTCTAGCACCATTTATTGAAAAGTGTGTCTTTTCCCCATTGCTTGTTATTATCGACTTTGTCAAAGATCAGTTGGCTGTAAGTATGTGGCTTTATTTCGGGGATCTCTATGCTGTTCCACTGATCTATGTGTCTATTTCTATCCCAGTTCCATGCTATTTTGGTTACTATAGTCTTGTAGTATAATTTGAAGTCAGGCAATGTGATATCTCCAACTTTGTTCTTTTTTGCTTAGGATTGCTTTGGCTGTATGGGCTCTTTTTTGTTGCATATAAACTTTAGAATTGTTTTTTTAATTCTATGAAAATAATGTTAGTATTTTGATAGAGATTCCATTGAACCTGTAGATTAATCGCTTTGGGCAGTATGGTCGTTTTAACTATGTTAATTCTTCTGATCCAAGGGCAGAGGATGTCTTTTCCATTTGTTTGTGCCATCTACAATTTCTTTCATCTGTGTTTTGTAATTTTCTGTGTAGATATTTCACCCGCTTGGTTAATGTATTCCTAGGGGTGTGTGTGTGTGTGTGTGTGTGTGTGTGTGTGTGTGGTGATTATAAATGGAATTGCCTTCTTTAGTCCTCAGCTAGATCATTATTGCTGTATAAAAATGCTACTGATTCTGCACCTTGATTTTGTATCCTGAACCTTTACTTATTTCATTCATTAATTTTTTGGTGGACTCTTTTAAGGTTTTATGTAAGGTCATATCATTAGGAAACAGGGATAACTTGACTTCCTCTTTTCTAATTTGAGTGCCTTTTAATTTTTTTTTCCTTTGCTTGATTGCCCTGGTGAGGATTTCCAGCACTATGTTGAATAAGAGTTGTGAAAGTGAGCATTTTTGTTTTGTCTAGTTCTTTCTTTTTTGAGATACAGTCTTGCTCTGTCACCCAGGCTGGAGTGCAGTGGTGCGAGCTCAGCTCACTGCAACCTCTGCCTCCCAGGTTCAAGTGATTCTACTGCCTCAGCCTCCTGAGTAGCTGGGATTACAGGCACCCACCACCACATCTGACTAACTTTTGTATTTTTAATAGAGATGGGGTTTCACCATGTTGGCCAGGCTGGTTCAAACTCCTGACCTCAGGTGATCCACTCACCTTGGCCTCCCAAAGTGCTGGAATTACAGGCGTGAGCCACCCCACCTAGCCTTGTCTTATCTAGTTCTTAGAATGCTTTACACTTTTCCCCATTAAGTATGATGTTGGTTGTGAATTTGTGGTATATGGTCTTCATTATGTTGAAGTATGTTTCTTCTATGCCTAGTTTGTTGAGGATTTTTATCATGAAGAGATGCTAAATTTCATCCAATGCTTTTCCTGCATCTATTGAGATGATTATATGGTTTTTGTCCTTAACTGTGCTTATGCAATGTATCACATTTATTGATTTGCATATATTGAATCATTCTTGCATTCCTAGGATAAATACCACTTGGCCATGATGTATTGTCTTTTTGATGTACTGTTAGATTCAATATGCTAGTATTTTGTTGAGGATTTTTACATCTATATTCATCAGGAATACTGGTTTGTAGTTTTCCTTTTTATGTTGTGTCCTGTCTTGTTTTGGTATCAGGGTGATACTGGCATCATAGAATGAGTTAGGGAGAATTTCTCCTCGATTTTTCGAAATAGTTGTAGAAGGACTGGTATTAGTCCTTCTCCTTCTCCTTCTTTGCCTTCTCCCCCTCCTCCGCCTCCGCCTCCTTTTTGAAACGGAGTCTCACTCTGTTGCCCAGCCTGGAGTAGAGTGGCAAGATCTTGGCTCACTGCAACCTCCGCCTCCTGGATTTAAGCAATTCTCTGCTTCAGCCTCCTGAGTAGCTGGGATTACAGGCACCCACCACCATGCCTGGCTAATGTTTTTTTGTTTGTTTGTTTGTTTGTTTGTTTTTAAGTATATTTTTAGTAGAGACAGGGTTTCACCATTTTGACCAGGCTGGTTTTGAACTCCTGACCTCGTGATCCACCCGCCTCAGCCTCTCAAAGTGCTGGGATTACAGGCATGAACCACTGCTCCTGGCCTAGTTTTTCTTTTTCTGTGAATCTATTTGGTCCTCAGTTTTTTTTTTTTTTTTTCCTGTGAGATTTTTTATTACTGATTCAATTTTGCTACTCATTGTTGGTCCTTTTGGGAGTTTTGTTTCTTGCTGGTTTAGTCTCAGGAGGTTGTATGTTTCCAGGAATCTATTCATTTCATCTAGTTTTTCTAGTTTGTATGTGTACAGTTGTTCATAATAGTTTCTGATGATCTTTTGTATTTCTGTGTTATTAGTTGTATTGTTCATAATAGTCTCTGATCTTTTGCATGTCTATGGTATTAGTTGTAATATCTCCTTTTTCATTTTTGACTGTGTTTATTTGGATCTTCTTTGTTCTTGGTCAGTCTAGCTAGTATTTATCAATTTTATTTATCTTGTCAAAGAATCGTCTTTTCATTTTGTTGATCCTTCATGGTTTTTTTTGGCCTCTCATTTAGTTCTGCTCTAATCTTTGTTATTTCTTTTCTTCTGCTAACTTTGGGTTGTTTGTTTTTGTTTCCCTAGTTCCTTGAGGTGTGATATTACATTGTTAATTTGTTATCTTTCTACTTTTTGATGTAGGCATTGATACTATCGACTTTCCTCTTAGCACCACTTTTGCTGTATCCCTCAGGTTTTGATATGTTTTTATTTTTATTCATTTAAAAAAATCAAAATTTCCAATTTAATTTTCTTGTTGACCCAGCCACCCTTCAGCAGAATGTTGTTTCACTTTTATATATTTTCACACTGTCTAAAGTTACTCTTGGTATTGACTTCTAGTTTTATTCCACTGTGGCCTAAGAAGATATTTTATATAATTTTTAGTTTTAAAAAATTGGTTAAGATTTATTTTGTGGTCTAACATGTGGTTTATCTTGGCGAATGTTCCATGTGCAGATGAAAAGAATGTATATTCTGTAGTTGTTGAGTGAAATGTTCTGTAAATACTGGTTAAGCCTGTATAGTTTAAAGCACAAATTAAGTCTATTGTTTCTTTGTTAATTTTCTGCCTTAATGGTCTGTCTAGTGGTGTGAGTGGGGTATTTAAGTCTCCCACTATTATTGTATTGCTGACTATCTCTTTAAGTCTACTAAAATTTGTTCTGTGAATTTGGGTACTCTGATGTTGGGTGCATATATATTTAGGATTGTTACATTATCTTGCTGAATTAATTTCTTTATAATTATATAATTACCTTTTTAATCTTTTTTATTTTTGATTTAAAGTCTATTTTATCTGATATAAAGATAGTTACCCCTGCTCACTTTTGTTTTCCTTTTGTGTGGAATATCTTTTTCCACCCTTTTACTTTCAGTCTATAGATGTCTTCTATGCAAGATGAGTTTCTTATAAGGAGTATATAGTTGGATCATGCTTTTTACCCATTTTGCCAATCTATATATTTTAAATGGATCATTTAATCCATTTACATTCAAAGTTGATATGTGAGGCTCTTTTCCTGTCATATTGTTAATTGTTTTCAAGCTCTTGTATAAATTATTTGTTTATTTTTCTCTTTTTGTCTTTGTGGTTTGATAGAATTGTATCATGATGTCATTTGACTCTTGGCTCTTCCTCCTTTGTGTAATTGTTTTATAAGACCTGTGAGTTTTATATTTTCATGATGGTGAATATTCCTCTTGTTAACATATTTAAGACATGGATGAGCATCTCCTGTGGAACTGGTCTGGTAATGACAGATTCTCTCAGCATTTGCTTGTGAGGGTAAGACTATTTCTTCTTCATTCATGAAGCTTATTCTGGTAGCGTATACCATTCTTAGCTGATAGTTTTTCTTTCAGCACTTCAAAAATGCCATTCCATTCTCTTCTCACCTATAAGGTTTCTATTTTCTGCTGTTATTCGAATGGAGTTTCCTTTATAGGTGACTAGATGCTTTACTCTTGCTCATTTTAAAATTCTTTCTTTCACATTGATTTTAGATAATCTGAACATAATATGCCATGGTAAATTTCTTTTTGCAATGTATTTTCTGGGGATCACTGGGTCTCCTGTATCCTGATGTCTAACACTTTTGCTAGACTTGGGAAGTTTTTCCTGATTATTTCCTGAAATCTTCTCCCTTAGGAATACAAATAATTTGTAAGTGCAATCTCTTTGTGTACTCCCAAACATCTTGAAGACTTTGTTCATTCTTTCTTTCTTTTCTTTTTTTGAGATGGAGTCTCACACTGTGGCCTGGGCTGGAGCATAGTGGTGCAATCTCAGCTCACTGCAACCTCCGCCCCCCAGGTTCAAGTGATTCTTTTGCCTCAGCCCCCCAAGTAACTGGGATTACAGGCACCCACCACCATGCCCAGCTAATTCTTTGTATTATAGTAGAGATGGGGTTTCACTGTGTTGGCCAGGCTGGTCTCAAACTCCTGAACTCATGATCTGCCTGCCTCAGCCTCCCAAAATGCTGGGATTACAGGCATGACCCACCATGCTCGGCCTCATTCTTTATTATTATTATTATTATTTTCTTATTCTTATCTGATTGAATTAAGAGACCTATCTTCAAGTTCTAAGATTCCTTCTTCTGCCTTGACCTAGTCTGGTATTGAAACTTTTGAATGTATTTTGTATTACTTTGAATTTTTTAACTCTAGAATTTTTTAATTTTTAAAATTTATTTAATTTTTATTTTATTTTATTTTATTTTATTTATTTTATGTTTGAGACAAGGTCTGGCTCTGTTGCCCAGGCTGGAGTGTAGTGGCACAATCTCAGCTCATTGCAACCTTCACCTCCTAGGTGTATGTAAGCCATCCTCCCCACTCAGCCTCCCAAGTAGCTGTGACTACTGGTGCATGCTACCACAACTAAATAACTTTTGTAGTTTTTGTTTTTTGTAGAGACAGGGTTTTGCCATGTTACCCAGGCTGGTCTCGAATTCCTGAGCTCAAGTGTTCTGCCTGCCTTGGCCTCCCAAAGTCCTGGAATTACAGGCATGAGTCATTGTGCCCAGCTATTTATTATTATTTTTTCAACATATCTATCTTCCTGGTAAATTTCTCATTCATTTACTAAATTGATTTTCTGATTTCTTTATATTGGTTTGCAAATTTCTGTTGCATTTCATTGAGATTTTAAAAAAATCAGTATCTTAATATTTTTTCTAGTATTTTGAGGAATTCTTTTTGATTGGGATCTATTGTTGGACAATTGTGATTCTTTTGTGATGTCATTTTCTTGCTTGTTCACGTTTCCTGTGTCCTTCCATTGATATCTGTGCATCTGTTGAAGTAGATGCTTGTTCCAATTTTGTGAAATTGCCTCTGTAGGGAAGAATTTTTTCCTGAAGATGTATAACTGTTGTTGGTTGAGTAGGACACTTTGGCTTTGATTTTGGGTATCTGTGGTAATTTTTGTATGTCGTCTTTGGCAGTACACAGGGTCAGTGGTGCTTGTGATTTCCTTGGTGGCTTAGGTTATGGTTATTTTTGAGGCTGTGCTGAAGAATTTTTGGGGACTTGGACACCAACTGAGCCATTCTTTGGGCCATGGTGGTAGCAGCTGAATGTGCCTGTTTTTGGTAGTCAGAACAAATTATGCTGGCACCAGTGTTAGTGGGTCCTGGAGAGCCATTTCTTGGGCCTTTGGGGTTTTGCTTAGATGCTAGTATTGAGAACAGTGAGCCAGGTATATGGGAAGGTTATCAGGCCCCTTGGCAGCTGGTATAATGTGGGTAATGGCAGTAGTGGTGGTAGAGCAACCCACTGGGTCCCAAGTGGTTTGTGTTGGTGTTGTTGATAGCTGTGATGGGTTAGGTAGGCTAGTCGCCAGTTTCACAGCTGTCTGTAGCATGGAGGTGGGTATTGTCCTAAATGTGCTTAGGAGACCTTGGTTTTACCTGTTCCTCCCCAGGCTGGGTGGTGGCTTGGTGCCATGGTGGTTTGCTGTACCCATCAACCCATCATCTAGGTTTTAAGCCCTACATGCATTAGGTATTTGACCCAATGTTCTCCCTCCCCTTTAGATTATTCTACTATGAAGGCACATGCACACATGTTTATTGCAGCACTGTTTACAATAGCAAAGATGTAGAACCAACCCAAATGCCCATCAGTGATAGACTGGATAAATTGTTGATGATTTTTACGTTTATTTTTGTGAGAGAGATTGTCTTGTTACTGTCCTTTCTTGTAATATCTTTATCTGGCTTTGGTATTTTGATAATGATGGCCTCATATAATGAGTTAGAAAGTAATCTTTCTGCTTCTAGTTTCTAGAAAAGATTCTAGAGAATTTTTGTCATTTTTTTTCCCTCAAATATTTGGTAGAATTCACCAGTGATGTTATCCGGTCCTGGTGACTTAATTTTACAGGTTTATTATTATTGACTTAATTTATTTCACAGATACAGGATTATTTAGAAGATCTATTTCTCCTTCGTGAGTTTGGTTAGTTTGTGTCTTTCAAAAAGTTAGTCTGTTTCATCTAAGTTATCAAAATGTGTGGGTAAAGAGTTTTTCATAATATCCTTTATCATTCTTTTAATGTCTATGAAACCAGTAGTGATGTCCCTCTTTCATTTTATATTTCAGTAATTTGTGTCTTCTCTTATTTTTCTTGGTTAGTCTGGCTAGAGGTTGATGGATTTTATTCATCTTTTTAAAATGCCAGTTTTTGATTTGGTTGATTTTTTTAAATATTAATTTTGTTTTAAATTTCATTGATTTCTGCTTGATTTCTTTCTTTTCTTCTGCTTGCTTTAGGTTTATGCTGCTCTTCTTTCTTTAGTTTCTGAAGGTAGAAGTTTAGATTATTGATTGAGATCTATCTTCTTTGGAAGCACATATGTTCAATGCTGTAGATTTACCTTGAAGCACAGCTTCCACTGGATATCACATTTTTTGATGTTTTATTTCATTTAGTTCAAAATATTTTAAAATTTTTCTTGAAACCTTTTTCCTGAATGTGTTATTAAGAAGTGTTATTGTTTGATATCCAAATATGTTGTGATTTTTCCTGTTTCTGTTACTGTTTTCTAGTTTAACATTGTGGTATGAGAGAATACTTTGCATTATTTTTATTCCTGAAAAAATTTAGACTTTTTTATGGGCCAGAATGTGGTCTGTCTTGGTGTGTATTTAATGATATATTAATATATTCTGCTGTTGGATCCAGTTGATTGATGGTGCTGTGAAGATCAACTATATCCTTACAGATTTTCTGCATATTAGATTTATCAAAACTGTATTGAGGACACCAACTAAAATAGTAAATATCAGCCATATTGCTTGAAATATTTCTTTTGCTTCTCATTTTCTTTTCTTTGTCATATTCCAATCATATGTGTGTCACACTTTTGTAATTGTCCCAGAGTTCTTGAATGTTATGTTCTATTAAACAAATTATTTTTCCTTTACATTTAATTTTGAACTTCTCTTGATATGATTTTCAAGCTCAGTGATTCCTTCCTTTACTATTTCCAGTCTACTGGTGAGTCCAGCAAAACATTCTTTATTGTTACAGTGTTTTTTATTTGTAGCACCTTTTAACTGTTCTTTTTAATGTGAAATTCTTTTTACACTATACATTTCTCCTTGAGTGTTGCCTGCTTTTTCCATCAGAGCTCATATTATGTTAATCACGGTTTAAATTCTGTGATAATTCCAAAATCGATGTCAAATCTAAGTCTGGTTCTGATGTTTTTCTGTTCTCTTTAGACTGTGTGTTTTGTGCCTTTTTTTATTTTTTTTTTGAAAGCTGGAAATGATAGAAACAGGTAATTAGGCTTTGATTTTATATTGATCTTCCTAGGAGTTGAGCTATACTTCCTGTTTGCTGTAACTGTAGGTGCTAGAAGAGTAGGCATTTCTTGTTTTCTTATTTCATTTTCTCCTCTATTGTCTTTGGGTTTGTCTAAGAACTTCTTAGAGTCTGTGTCCTACAGTTCTTTCAGTTGGAATCTGCTCTTATACTGGAACCCTATCAATATAGTGGCAAATTGGTGGAGCCAGAAAGTATTCTACAACCTTGTGATTTAACGTATGTTATTTAGTGAGACTGAGTGATTGGACTCTGACCTTCAGAAATACTTCTTGGCCTTTTTGCCTCCTCCCTTTATGAGAGGCTTGAAGGCTAGAGAGGATTTGAGCTAGGCAATTGACTTTTCTACAGGTAGGCAAGGTTCTGGTAAAGTAGTTTCCCTTGGAAGGCAGTCTTTTGTTATGGAAAATACTCTGGGTATATTTCTAAGTGGTTACATTTTCCTTTCTCCTACCAGAAACAGGACAGGATTTTTCTCTGATTTTAGCCATGAGAACATAGTTGGGTTTCTGGAAGTAAAACTCACTCAAGTGTGGAAGTCCCCCTAAAACTAGCTCCCAAGTGTTTTTATCTCTCATGCTAATCCACATTCTTCCTCCAGCAATTCATAAAAATAACCATTTAACTGTTTCTGTCCATGACTGACTCATGCAGCTTCTGCTTCAGGTAATCTGGTCTCAGCTTGATTCTCTGTAGTCACATGCCTTTCCAGATTTTGGTTTGGCATGTTGCCTTGTGACCTCAATTCTCTGATGAATCTAAGAAAAGTCATTGATTTTTTAGTTTGTTCATTATTTATTTATTTATTTATTTTTGTGAGTGTGAGTGATGACTTTTAAGCTCTTTGCATGTTGGACCTGAAACCAGATATCTCTCCTTATTTATTTTTAATTCTGATTTATATATTTATTTTCATATTTTGTTTTATTTTCTTACTTTCCTTTGGCTGATTTTGAAGTGTTAGTTTACAGTTGTCTGTTTCACAGACATGCCTTTGTGGTGTTTTTTTTCTTCTTGTAAAATTGTTATCTTGTTCTTTATTATCTTTTAATTATGGTGATATTGTTAGGAATTCAGCCACAATTACTTTCTGTTGTTTATTTTTACTTCCTAAATTTTAGAAGGAAGGGGATGGGTTAGGACAGCCATTTTAACTTTATCACTCTAAAACTGTATTATGTTATTATTATGAAGTTTTAAAAAATGTGATTCTGTACTTCTAGAGGTTTCTTGTCTTTGTATAATACCTCTCTCCACTTTTACATAGAACCTCTATTTTCTTTGCTCCCTTGTAATGGACTGAATTTTGTCTCCTCCTTTCCCCAAATTCATATGTTGAAGCCTTCATTTTCAGTGTGGCTGATTTGAAGATGAGGACTACAAGAAGATAACAAGGGTTAAGTGAGACCATAGGGTGGGGCCTTACTCCAACAGGACTGGGTCCTTGGAGGAGGAAGAGACAGTAGAGATCCTTCTACCTTCACAAGCACAAGGAGGAAAGGGCATGTGAAGACACAGCGAGAAGATGGCTGTTTGTAAACCAGAAAGAGTGCAGTCACCAGAAACCAAATTTTCTGGCACTTTGATCTTGGATATCTAGCTGTCAGAACTGTGAGAAAGTAATATTATTTCAGCCACTCAGTCTATGGTATTTTGTTATGGCAGCCCTACCCGACTAACAAATTTCTTTTTCTATGTCCTGGTCAATTTGTATTTTGTTCCTGATTTTCTCCTCACTGTAGGACTTTGTCCAGGAGGAGAGATTTGAATAGTTAGTTTTGGGACATCATAGATAGGGCCTACACTGCTTTCATTTCTGCACACCTTACTCACAAAACATCTCACGTTCTCAGCTGCGGTTCTAAAATTGGCCTGTCACGATTTCTAGTGTGTAACTCCGGCTATTTTCATGTTTTCCCATTTTCAAATATGTCAGATACCTCATTACTTCCCTCTTCTTTATGCATACCCATATAGTATTTATGTGGGTCATGCCCTGCCCACACCCCACCCAACTAGTATTTAGGGTTTGTTGAGATAAGATGCCAGTTTAGTTGTGGAAGTTGTTTATTTAATTTTTGGCCCTGTTACACTCATTAATCTGTCTGTTTCAATGAGTGATTCAGCAACATTAAAAAATAATGCTATCACTGCCATTTTCTCAGAATTCCCAATTGTTTGAAAGGAAGACATTGAAAATGACTTGTTATTGGACTTGACATTAATATCCATTGCTATTTTACAATAGAATGCTAAATAAATTATTTTCAAACACAGAGTAAAAGAAGTAGAGATTTATAGGTTCTAATAATGGTTATAATAATTTTTAAAAATGTTTTCAAACTGTTGAAACACCTTAAAGTTTTCTTGATTTTTTTTTTTCAGTAATGTATATAAAAGTGTTTCATTATCTCAATGATAATATGAAATGATAGTCTGGATTTTTTAAATTGCAAGAGATGGAAATCTAGTTCAAGATAGTGTAACAGAATAGAGATTTTTATGGCTCAGGAAACCAAGTTGGTTCTTCTCATAGTAAGCTAGGTAGGAAATTGGAACTTCAATGCAAAGATAACTTTCCTTTCATATGTTTGCTATCACTTAACTTTATATTGCCTTACTATACACTTTCCTGATATAGTAAAAAAGATTACTAGCAGCCTTTAATTTATATTCTTCCAGAAATATACTTAGAAAGAGTCCCTTTTTCTTTAACTCTAGATAAAATGATTCTGAGAAAAAACCCTGTTGGTTCAGATTGAGTCACCCGCCCATGCTAGAATAATCACTAGGACAGAGAAATTAAGTACTTTTATCAGCTAGACCTGGAACAATGGTCCAGCTTTGAGTTTATTAAGGAAAGGTATTACAGCTCTACTTGGTATCACAACTAGAGAGGGAGAGGGGCAGATTTGGAATGGAAATGATTTCCTAATGGAACTAGGCATGATTGAGAGAGTTTTTAGCCTACACCTAAGAATGTTGAATTTGAGATTAATATGGTAACTGTACATTAAAACATGTTGATTAATATTGATGACCTGCTGGAGGTTAACCTCTAGTGGTAAACAAAAAGGTATGGTGCTTAGCCACATCTGATTCTATAACTTTACCAGCTGCAATGGAATTTATTTGAATACTTTGTAGAAGGCACAAACCTTGAGGGACATAACTAGTATGCTTGAAGACAGTTGTCTTTATTCATCAGTAGAAATTGATATTTACTTGTTGAAGTCTATGTACAGTGAACATGGGCACATTTAAAATATGCCAGTTGACTGAAACTGGATCCTTTCCTTACTCCTTATACGAAAATTAATTCAAGATGGATTAGAGACTTAAATGTTAGACCTAATACCATAAAAACCCTAGAGGAAAACCTAGGTAGTACCATTCAGGACATAGGCATGGGCAAAGACTTCATGTCTAAAACACCAAAAGCAGCGGCAGCAAAAGCCAAAATTGACAAATGGGATCTCATTAAACTAAAGAGCTTCTGCACAGCAAAAGAAACTACCATCAGAGTGAACAGGCAACCTACAGAATGGGAGAACATTTTTGCAATCTACTCATCTGACAAAGGGCTAATATCCAGAACCTACAAAAAACTCAAATTTACAAGAAAAAAACAAACAACCCCATCAACAAGTGGGCAAAGGATATGAAGAGACATTTCTCAGAAGAAGACATTCATACAGCCAACAGACACATGAAAAAATGCTCATCATCACTGGCCATCAGAGAAATGCAAATCAAAACCACAATGAGATACCATCTCACACCAGTTAGAATGGCGATCATTAAAAAGTCAGGAAACAACAGGTGCTGGAGAGGATGTGGAGAAATAGGAACACTTTTACACTGTTGGTGGGATTGTAAACCAGTTCAACCATTATGGAAAACAGTATGGCGATTCCTCAAGGATCTAGAACTAGATGTACCATATGACCCAGCCATCCCATTACTGGGTATATACCCAAAGGATTATAAATCATGCTGCTATAAAGACACATGCACATGTATGTTTATTGCGGCACTATTCACAATAGCAAAGACTTGGAATCAACCCAAATGTTCATCAGTGACAGACTGGATTAAGAAAATGTGGCACATATACACCATGGAATACTATGCAGCCATCAAAAAGGATGAGTTTGTGTCCTTTGTAGGGACATGGATGCAGCTGGAAACCATCATTCTTAGCAAACTATCACAAGAACAGAAAACCAAACACCGCATGTTCTCACTCATAGGTGGGAACTGAACAATGAGATCACTTGGACTCGGGAAGGGGAACATCACACACCGGGGCCTATCATGGGGAGGGGGGAGGGGGGAGAGATTGCATTGGGAGTTATACCTGATGTAAATGACGAGTTGATGGGTGCTGACGAGTTGATGGGTGCAGCACAGCAACATGGCACAAGTATACATATGTAACAAACCTGCACGTTATGCACATGTACCCTAGAACTTAAAGTATAATAATAAAAAATAAAAAAAATAAAATATGCCAGTTTATTAGTTTTGACAAAAGTACAATTAAAATATAGAGTGCTTTCATTACACAAAATGTGTTTTCCCTTGTGCCCCTTCTTATTCAACTCTTAAACTAAGATGACTCTTAAAGTCAGCTATTTTTGTGATTTCTGCCATCGTAAATTAGTTTTGCCTGTTCTTGAACTGCACATGAATTAAAAAACTGTATGTACTCTTTTGTGTTTGCATTCTTTTCCTTAACATCATTTTTTTGAGATTTATCCACATTATTCTGTGTTCAGTTGATCATTTTTATTGCCAAAAAATATTCTATTAGGATTTTTGTTTACCTATTTTCCTGCTGCTGGATGCTAAAGTTGTTTTCATTGTTTGGCTTTTAAAAATAATACTCCATATACAATTTTTTTTGTGCACATATATTTTTATTTCTCCAGGGATAAAATTGCTGGGGCACATGCATGTTTCACTTTATAAGAAACTTTACAACATCCCTACCAGCAATATTTGAAAATTCCAGTTGCTCTGTATCCTTACCAAAATTTTGTATTGTCAGTTTTCTTAAATTTAGACATTCTAGTGGGCATAATGTTTCTTGTTGTGGTTTTAATTTGCTTTTTTTCTGATAATTAATGCAAAAATACACTTTATCATTTACTTAGTACCCATTTTAGGTCTTTTTTTCTCGAGACAGGGTCTTGCTCTGTCACCCAGGCTAGGCTAGAGTGCAGTGGCATGATCATAGCTCACTGCAGCCTCGAATTCCTCAGCTCTAGTGATCCTCTCTCCTCTGTAGCTAGGACTACAGGCAGTGCCATCATGCTTGGCTATTTTTTTTAAAGTTTTTTAGAGACAGGGTCTTGCTATGTTGTCCAGGCTGGTCTTAAACACTGGGCCTAAGTAATTCTTCCATCTCAGCCTCCTGAGTAGCTGGGATTATAGGTATGAGCCACTATACCCACTTCTTTTTAAAAATAAATGTCTGTTTAAGTCCTTTGACCATTTGCTCAGGAATTATTTATTTTAGGTACAAGTTCTTTATTAAATAATTTGTACTATTCATTATTTTGGCTGGCAATGAATTCTTTAATGTTTTCTTGATTTTAAAATGTATTCATGTCACCTTTATTTTGAAGATATTTCTGCTGGATATAAAATTCTAGGTTGACATAACTGTTATGGACAGAATGTTGTATCTCCCCAAAATTTATATGTTAAAAATTTAATTTCCGGTGGGATGCTATTTGGAGATGAGTTCTTTGGGAGGTGATTAAGTTATGAGGGTAGAGGCCTCATGAATGGGGTTAATGTCCTTATGAGAAAAGATCAAAGTTAGCTTATTTTCTTTCTGCTATGTGAGGATACAAGAAGTCAGTTATCTGACCTGGAAGAGAGCCTTCACCAAAACCCAACCATGCAGCCAGCCTTATCTTGGACTTCCAGGCTCCAGAATTGTGAGAAATAAACGTCTGTTTTTTTAAGCCATCCAGTCCATGATAACTGTTGTAGCAGTCCAAGCTTACTAAGACAATTGCTTTCTTTCTTTGACACTCAAGATAATGTTTTATTGTCTTCTAGCTTGCATTTTTTTTCTAATGAGAAGTTAGTATTCATTTTTATCACTGTACACCTAGAGGTAATGTGTTTTTATCTCTGGATTCTTTTAAAACTTATTCTTTATATCTTGTTTTCAAAAACTTGATTATGATGTGCCTAGATGAGTTTTCTCTTTGCAGTCATCCAAAGTGAGGTTTATTAAATTTCTTGAATTTGTGGGTTGATGGGTTGATATTTTATATTAAATTTGGAAAGCTTTTGCCTAATATTTTTATCAAGTAATTTTTTCCCTTATTTTGCCTTTATTCTCCTTCTGGGATGGCAGTTACAAATATGTTAGGTGGCTTGATATTGTCTCATGTATTACTGATGCTCTGTTTATTTTCTTCAATCATTCCCTTTTCTCTCTGCTTCAGTTTGAATAATTTCTATTAATCTGTATTTAAATCTACTGATCTTTTCTGCCATAATGTCCAATCTGATATTAAGACAATTGGATAAACTTTGGATTTTGAATATTTTAATTTCTTTTGTTTATTTTATATAGTTCTTATATCTCTTCTGAAATACCATATCTTTTTATTTGTTATATATGTATTTTTCTGCAGATTCTTTACCATATTTAGAAAATTGGTTTTAAAATAATTGCTAATTCCTTTAACTGGGTTAACTATGAGTTTTCTTCTAATTGCTATGTTTTTTCTTGAGTATGAGTCACATTTTCTTTGTATGTCTTATAATTTTTATTACATTATGGAGGGTGTGTATAAAATTATGGTGGAGATTGATATATACTTTAGTTTTTATTGCTTTATTTAATTATAAAAGAATGCAAGTAATTTCCTTTGTCTAGGGATTGGAGTAAGGGGCTGCTAGAGTAAGTTTGAGTCTGAGCTTTCATTTAGATAGAGGTAAGTGATTTGCCCAAGCTGAACTTTTATAGCTTCACCTGCATCTTCCATTAACCAAGACAATATTTGACCTAAGAGACAACCAAATATTATTTTTTTCCCCTTTTTTTGTTCACTCTGTTTTCAATTCCAGCAGGTTTCTACAATAGAAGAATTTTGACGATGGGTGGTACCATTGCTATTTCTCTCTACTAATACCCTTTATTATTCCTTTCATGGCAAAATTCAGTGCTTGGTTAGGGAAAGAGACTGACTGGGCCACATGATTTATTTTTACATTTGCCACTCTTCCAGGTTCTAAAAAATGTCACCAGCCCACACTGTCATCCAAGGCTCAGCTGATTTCTTTTCATTTTTAAAAAATCTCTTTGTTTCTATGTGGCTTATTCCACCATCCATCCACCTATACTGAGACCTGGAACCTGCCCTCAGGTTTAGAAGATGCTGAGGCTCTCTCCTCACTATGAAGGGCTCATTTCTTTCTGAAATTCATTTAACAAAGATTCCCTGCATCCTCTTCTTTGCTATTTCGATGGAAAAGCACTGTTTCTATTTTGTCCAGGCTTTTTTTTGTGGTTACCATGGGACCACAGGAATTTCATGTTCTAAATTTTAATCAGAGACAGAAGTTTGATAAGCAGTATAAATATTTTAAAAGATCATTTCAGGCTTGAAATATGGCCAAAATCACCAAAATAAAATTTGGGATATGAAAACAACACTTTTTAAAATTAAAAATCTTAATAGAAAAGTTACAAAACACAGAAGAGTTATAGGGCAAACATGATATAACCTATAATTTTATCTCACTGAATAAATCATTCTTAATGTTCTATGTATATATGACACAAAAAACACTCAGGTATCCACAACTAAATATTTTTTGAAATTATAATATTTTGCTTAAATTATTTTAAAATATTATATATTAAATTTAAGTTCAATTCAATTTTTTAAACTTAATGTTTTAAGTCCCAAATATGCTAAATATTAAGAATAGAAAATGTGTAGAACCCAGCTCCTAGTCTCAAAAATTTTACAATCCAGTTGGAGAGATATGTATATAACAGAGTATATGACAATATTTGAAATGTTATTTTTGTAGAAGAAACAAAGTGATATGGAAACATAAAGATATGAATAATTTACTATGCATGAAGTGTAATTCTATAAATTATAGCAAGGACATTTGATCAGAGATTCGCTGTATGATGAGAATTCTATAAGTATGGGTATACATGTTTTATATATATACATATATATATTTGTGTGTATATGTGTGTGCACATGTTATGAGCAGTAGATGCTCATATATTTAGACAATAACATTCAGTATCTAATATGGTTGAAGGAGAGAGTCCATTAAGGGACTAGTGGGAAAGTAGTAGATAAGGCTAGACCAGAAGACTGAAGGCAGGTTGTGAGCAGCCATGAATGTTCTGCCAATTATTACAGACTATTCCTCATAATAAAGAACTTATCTCCTATCTCTAGGGAGATATCTCAGGGTTTTAAACTCAGAAATTATATAAATGTATCTGCGGTTTAGAAATGTAGATTTGTCTACAATGTAGATGACAAGTTCAAATGGGGAGAGGCCACGCTGAAGACAGGGAGATTAGTAGGTAGGCTATTGTATTAGCTTAGGGTAAGGATAATGGGAAACTGAGCCATAGAGCACAGTGGGCACAGCTCACATCTGGGAGCCAGACTGCCTGGATTTGTATCTACATGTTAGATTTGCAACATTGAGAGAATGACCTAGCTTCTCTATGCTTTGAGGATAATAGGGTTGCTGCTGATAGGGTTGTTAGGAGGATAAAATGAGTTTGTATTTTTAAAGTGTTTAGAACAGTGCATGACACTGAATAAGAATTATGCATTTGTTAAATAAAACTAAACAAATGAAGTAGTAGGTGTAAAAGGAAGAAGTCAGATGTGGGGAAATTTTGGAAGAACCAACAGTGTTTGTTGACTTTGCAGATATGGCTGCGACTTTCAATTTTCTACCTCAAAGTATAAACCATGGCACTATAGCATAAGAAGGAAAATAGAGTATCCATGGTTTAGAAGAAAACATAATTTCAACTGAATGTACTATTTTGGATTTATTTTTGGTTTTGTTTTAACTTAGCCCTACAAGACCAGGATTGGAGACACCTGATGTGAAAAAAATTTGCATGACACAAACTACAGGGTTTGGGTGACCACAAGCTCAATTTGAGCAGTAATGATGCTTGGCTTAGTGTGAATTAACAGAGAAATGAGGTTTATACTGTACTTAGCATGAACCGAACTATATTCTAAGGTGGTATAGTGTTACATTCTGGGCCCCACATGAAGTCTGGTATTTACACTCTGGAATATAGTCAGAGAAAAATGGCAAAGGCACTGAGGAAGTGATTTACAGTTACATATGTTGAACAGGTAAAGTTCCTGGGACTATTTCACTTATGTGTTCCCATAGCACTTTGTTCACACTACTTTCGTAGTATAACATACCCATTAATTACATTCATATCTGCCACTTCTAGTATATTATATTATTTTCACTTATTGAGCACCTACTATGTCCTTGACATTATGCTAGGTTCTTTACATAAATTATTGTATCCAATCCCCAAAGCATACTTAAATAGAAAATATCACAAATATGAAATAGATTTTTCTCTGAGTATACAAATATAAGGTTGCCATGTAGTACAAGGGAACTGAGATAGGAAACATCATCCAAAAGAGGTAAGAGGTTACGTGGGCTTCATAACCAACAGACCTAAAAAGGCACAATTTCAACAAAGTGAAAGTTGATCATTTGCAGAGGTATAGAGAAAGGAATATCAGACATTAATTCTGGTCTCAACTGCTAAGGTTCTCCGTAAGGTATACATAATGTAGAGAGTTGTCAGCATTGACCTTCGATTCTTTCTTCTCCCACTTACAAAGCCACTTTTATGATATGATGAGCATATCCAGATAGCCTGCTGCCATTCAACAGTCAATTCTCACTTCCTGCATTCTGTTTTAATGTTTGCCAAACAGCCTTCGGACTCCCATACAAGTTTACCTACATGGAAAAAGCAGTAATTATATAGTTATGGGTATTTTTGTCCTGCTTGATGATGATTTTTCATAAAATCAATAAAGTGATTTCTTATTAGGTTTTGGCTTTTCCTACAGCTTGACGGCAGGGAAGCATGTGCTGAGCATATGGTCATCCATATTTCTGGTCTCTGTGACAGGAATTTCTCACTGTAAGTCAATAAGTTAGCATTCTGATGTCTGAGCCTGTCTTGTGTATGTTTTAGCACTCATGAATTGGGCTGTCAGGGTCTGATCACCCCTTGATATGGCAGGAGTTAGTCCTTGGGTCTTCCAAGCAATCAGCCAGAGCATGCTGGTTTCCTTTAGAACACATTGCTGGATGAATACACACACACACACACACACACACACACACACACACACATTTAGATAAGTTTGTATATGTATAAATATATATTTAGTTAATTTATTTAGAAATCTGTCACTACTCAAGTCTGCATTAGTAGCATGAGAGCTGCCATAGATAAAATGTAAACAAAAGAACAAGGCTTTGTTTCAGTAAAACTTTAAATAGGCAGTGGGTATATCTGGTCCATGGACTATAGTTTGCCAACCCCTGGTCTAGGCTATTACAGCCTGGAGTAAGGATGATCAGAAACTGAACTTTGATGCTTATTCTCACAAGTACTAAAATAATAAACATAATGTAACAGAAAGAATCCAAAAATTAAAGGATGTTGGAGAATATTTATCATGTATAGCCTCTCATTTACTCACACTACTTATCTCACTGCCCCCTCCTAAATAAATCCCCTGAGAGAATCAACTTCATTAAGTCATTGAGAAAGGTGCTAGACAAGGGGCACCAGCATCTTTGAAAGGCTGTGCAGTGGCTGTCCTCTGTAGTCTGGTGATGGCAGAGGGAAAAAGCTGGTTTTGAGATGGGTTTTCTAAGTTTCATAGGGATCATAGGACCAGAAGAGCCCAGGATCAATGTGGCAGCTTTTAGTTACCAAGAACAAGGTGGTGCATGGATCTTATGGAAAGCAGGATGACATGGTGATCAGAACTTTTGACCTTTAGATTTTTCACATTGGCTAGTTTATTATGATGTTGCTACAGACTTGTGATGCATTCTGTGGAAGGCAGTAAGCCTTCTTCCCCATAGTCCCAAGCCTTTGTAGGAGGAATGAGGTTTATATATGTATTTAACAACAAGAATATCCCTTCATAAAGGCTAATATAAATACTGTCACTGCCAAGTGCCTACCCAGCCTACACCATAGACCAGCGATTAATGCTTTATCTGAACCATTCTCTGAGGAGACCAGG
This sequence comes from Macaca thibetana thibetana, assembly GCF_024542745.1. Taxonomy (NCBI): domain Eukaryota; kingdom Metazoa; phylum Chordata; class Mammalia; order Primates; family Cercopithecidae; genus Macaca; species Macaca thibetana. Next base: position 163,723,118 of record NC_065578.1, read on the forward strand.
CAGCCAGCTGGTGGCAAGCTGAGCATCTTCCATCATGCAGGAGCAAGCAACTTCTTACTGAAATGAGTATTCTGAGTAGATTTTTCTTTCCTGCTAGCATGCTAGCAGTTTTGTTGTTGTTGTTGTTGTTGTTTGTTTTTGGCCAGTATAACTGCCCATAGGATAAAATTCTAATTCACCATCATAGTATTCTAAACAACATTGCTTCTAACGAGACACTCATTTAACAGAAAAAAATATGTAACAGCAAGATACTAATTCTTAAGAAATTTACTAATGTTAGTACATACCTGACCACCCAGTAACAGTTTGACTAATAGAAGATTCAGTTAATATGTCAACTGGGATAAATCCTTACAAGGTTGGATCATTATTTCATACAGTATGCTTTGAACAAGCAACCAATAAAGAATATTTAGATCTGAAAATCAAACAACGGAAGTCAGAGAAGCATCTCTTTTTATTACACGGAATGAACCATTCAAAATTTGGGCTTCCTAATATTGTAACTTTGGGCTGGGGCTCTAATAACTGAGAAATCTTAGTCTCGTAGAGAAGAACGCTTCTACCATAAGACTCAATAACCCTACTCCATTGAGTTGGGAGTTGAGATTGCTATCTGACCATATTGGGCTTCTTATGCCACTGAAATCATAGGCCAAGAATGGAATGTATCTGCTGGTTGGAGTTATAGATTCTAATTATTAAGGGTTAAACTTAGACTGAAACTGAGTTGTCACAGCAAAATAGGCACTATATCTAGATCCCAAGAGATCTTGGGGGCCTCTTAACTGTTTCACTTTTTTTTGGTAGTGCAATTTGACAGAAAACCTGATCAACGCAACAAAAGCAGAGCTGCAGACAAGTCCTTCCCAGATGAAGCTGTGTGTCACTCTAACAGATATAGAATCCTGACTAGCTGAGGGCAAAGGGGACATGGAATAGGGAGAAGAACGAAGAAGGTATAAATATCACCTATGCTGTTGGGACCAGATGCAGAATTGAAGCCTGTAGCAAATAAGCATATTTTCTTCACGATATTTCATATATATTAACCAAATTTCCGTCTTTTTTATCTTTCGCTTATTATCCTATGTAGCAGTTGTTTTCAGTGGCAAACTTAGTCTTTGTGTTACAGAATATTCAGGCAAGGGTATGAGTGAATTAGAAGAGGAATAACATTGTCCAGAGATGGGTATGGTCACTCATGGAACTTTGTATCTTCTCTTTTTGAGAAGAGAAAGCTTTTGTTTTTATGAAGAATGTGTGCATCTTGTTAGGAAGATGCATGAAGTTGTCCTTTCTGTATGGAGGCTTCAATACAGTTTGGAAAATGCATGTGGATACTGAATGACCAAAAGTGTAGAGTTTGCAGGTTATCTACCTGTTATATCTCAGCATCAAGATTATTCTTACATACTTTACTCTGTGATGCTGGGATTGAGATTCTGTAAATCATGTTTTTAGACCGATCTCTTTCTGGCTTACTTCTGTGACTGGTAGACACTGATGGTGGTTGGGAAGGAGAAAAGACAGAAAAAATTACCCCTGTGCTGAACCCTGTCAGCTTCTCTCAGGCAGTCAAGAACAGCTTTGGCTTTAGTCTCCAGCTTCTTTTGTACCCTTGTTACCAGTTGTGCCATACTGGCTCAGAGTTCCAGGCCCACTAGCTACCCCTCTTGGTGGTCTAAGCACTAGCAGCATAGCAACCACTCCCAGGGAAGCTGAGCACCAGCTCAGCTCCACCTCTTCATGTTGACCCCTGCTTCTTGTAATTACTAATATCTGAGTTATCTCAGCCCTTCTGGTAGATACCAATGACGGGTTACCTCAGCATCCCAAGCCTTTTAACCTTTAATCCTTGATAATCAGTTCCCTATATTAAATCCTATCTGCTTGAA